>NC_137071.1:85828234-86428234 GCF_951640355.1 Cnephaeus nilssonii
ATTTATTATGTTGCTTGTCTAAACCACAGAGAGGCATATATCATAAGGTTAAGAGCTGCAAACACATTACACTCCTACCACTGCCACCTCTAGGTTATGGACAAGAATTAGTTAAGAGATTGTTGGCAGAAATGATATATAAGATGATACTTAGTAGCACCACAACAGACAAAACTAAGGAAAATGTGTAGGCAGCTTTCTTCCTCTTTCTGATCTAACCTTGCCTTTCCGATAGTGACAAATAGTTTTAGCATAATATGGATCATTACTGAATACCAACCCTGATAGGCAATAGAATTACTATCCCTATTTATTACATGAGGAAACTGAGGCTAATATAAATCAAATAATTTACATAAAATCACATTGATAGAAATGGGTAAAGGCAGAAAACAAATCCCAATCTATAGGCCTTCAAAATCCATGCTCTTTCTGCCATATCCTGTGACTTTTCCTTGTATCTCAGAGCTATCTACCACACTCCAAATGGAGTCATCTGTGTTGTCTTCCAGTTTTTACTAGTATATCCTTACTACTAGTCCTCCCCCTTGTTAAAGAGGATTACTATGGCCATCCCATTCATAAGCTCATGAGATAATAACCAGAGTGTTAGCCCTTTTGGTGAAAGGGCTAGGAAAAGTATTAGAGTGGGAGGATCTGGGAATGAGAGTGTGGGATATTTTTTCTCCAGGTATCTCTATCAGAGCTAGAGATCTAATCCAGCCCCCTATTTTTTAGGTGGAAGCACTGTCCTATGAATTAAAGATGAGGTCTCATCCATTCACTTATTCATTCTTTCTGCTTCCCTTCCAAATCTATTCCAAAATCAGAAATGGCATCTGTGGAAGAACTCCCTCTTTTTGGTGACCTAATTTCAAACACTGAGTAGGCTTAGAAACCAGAGCTAACTACTGAGTATATCAGGTGGCATCTATTAAAGTGTGTATCTTTGAGATATGTTACAACAAATGTGCTTTGATTAGTAAATTATTAAGGCTGCCATTACAAATCAAAATGTCCTAAAAAGTCAGGACATAAAAGGCTAAATATTATATGACTTCTTTATAGATTACAAAATAGGAGCAGGCCCATCACTGGGGCTGTACTAAGCATAGGCAGAACAAATGAGACAAAGTGTTGATTATACTGTATTGCCTAGATAAGTTTCAGTCTATTAAGATGATGCGATGGCCCAGTTTGTTTGATTAATACAAGTAAGCTTACCTATAGAACTGTATGATACTTTAGTTCTCCATATCTACAACAAACAAAAAAACACACACAAAAAAAAACACAAAGCAAACATAGCACTACTATATCTTTTTCATTTGGGACAAACTAGAGTTAATGAGGAAAGGCATCTAGTGACAACTCAGAACAATTACATCCTACCATAAAAGACCACATTAAACTATAGAATTCACTAGAAATATTTAAAAATGGAAAGTGCCTGATGAAATGGATGTATTTAATTCCAAATTCAGCTTGTAACTTGCAAAAAATGAATAAATCAACAATTCATCAACTTCTAATACAGCTTTCTTCAGATAGTGCAGTTGGGAAAACAGAATCATCATTTAAGGTGATCTTTTTTTTTTTTTTCTAAAGGGATTTTTAAGCAAGTGGGATTCTGAGATGTTTCTAGAGATATGTCAAACATCATAAAATACGTAGTCATTGTTTTAATATGGTGAATTTGCCTCAGAGTTCACCTATAATGTGCTAATTTTCTAGGCCAAGAATGTCCATTGAGTTTTATGTTTTCCCTTTTCTTGTCCCTAAATAGTCCCCAGAGCTTCTGACTCTAGTAATTAGTCAAGAGAACTTCTCAATAGGTCTTTCTCTGCCCGTCTTCTCCATTAAACTTTTCTGAAAACCTCCAGTTAGAACCCAGCCTCACTTCTTATGATGCATATGCAAGTTTCGGTCATCTGCTCAGGAAAATTATTTTTATTATTTCAACTGCCACTCACTCTTGATGCACTTTGAACATTCAACTAATTTTCCTTTGCTAATTGACTTCATTTTCTAATTTTGTAGCTTCTTTTTCTCTTTCATTTTTAAACTTAATGGGATAAATAGCAAATTTAGCAGACCATTTCAAATGATTTATTCATAAGGTTTCAAAATCTAAGCAAACTGTTTTACACAACTCTTCCAAAAAGTTAAAAATAAAATTTCTACCTATGCCAAAATAAACATTAGACACAAAGCTTCTTTTGAAAGGCAAAAATGACTACTTTTAGAAATATGCAGGAACATTTTCAAAATGTAAGTTTTAATTTCCTAGTCCATGATATAAAGATGACATTCAGAATAACCAGGAGTCATATTAGATATAAACTCAACTGCAACTGACCCCATTTCTGTCATTCCCTTGTCCCATCTAATTCATTAGCAAGTTTTTTATGTTGTATCCTAAATAAACTGCAATGTGAATAATTCTCTTCATCTCCATTGCTACATAGTCCAAGTTACCATCAACTATCTCCTGTTTAGATTGCTACAAAACTTTATAACTACCTTTTTGCTTTTATTCTCTATTCCTGTGGTATTCTGAATAGCGCATCCCCCAACACACACACACACACACACACACACACACACACACACACACACATCCACATCTTAATCCCTGTAACCTATGTATTTGTTAACTTGAGGATCTTGAGATGGGGAAATTATACTGGACTATGCAATTTGCTCCAATGTAATCAAGGATTCTTATAAGAGGGAGGAAGAGTCAGATTTAAAAAAATGTAATGATTGGAGCTGATGTCTGAGAAGCAAGCAGATGCTACATAAGTAGCTTTGAAAATGGTGGAAGGAATCAGGAGACAAGGAATGCAGGTGGCTTCTAGAAGCTGAAAAAAGCAAGGATACAGATTGTCTCCTAGAGCCTCCAGAAGGAAGTTTCTCCTTTGATTTTATCCTGGTGAACTGATTTTGAACTTTTTATTTGCCAGAGTGTAAGATGATAAATTTGTGTCATTTAAGCCACTAAGTTGTGTTCATTTGTTACAGTAGCTATAGGAAACTAATATAAACCCCTACAATCAAAATTAAAAATTAAAATTTTCCATGGCAGCCATAAGCATCCAAGAAGAGTCTAAAATACTAATATGTCCTTCAAGACTCTGTTAAATTGTGTCCCTCCCAAATCCATAAGTGTAGTCCTTATCCCCAGTACCTCAGAATGTGACCCTATTTGGGGATAGCCTGTTTACAGAGATAAGCAAGTTAAAGTGAGGTCATTGGGGTGGGCCCTAATCTAATATGATTGGTGTCACTATAAAAAAATTAAACACATGGACACAGATAGATGGGAGACAATGTGATGAGACATAGGGAGAAGATGGCCATGAAGAGAGGCCTGGAAGAGATTCTTTTTGTATAGCCCTTAGAAGGAAACAACCCCACCAACAACTTGATTTTGTACTTTTAGCCTCCAGAATTATGAGATAGTAAAATTCAGTTTTTTAAGCCACCTAGTTTGGGGTACTTTGTGGTAAGTCCCCTAGCGGTCTTAGCAAACTAATACACCCTACCTGACCTGGCCTCTGCCTAATTCTCCAGGTTTATCTTGAGCTATTCTCCCCTTCAGCCCTCTCTGCTCTCCTGTCACATGGGTCTCTATCTTTTAAGCCTTCACACATGCCTAGGGACATTTCTCTCCCTACATCTCTTTACTTGGTTAACATCTTATTCATCCTTCAGGTGTCAGCTTAAATGTCACGCTCTTGGAGATCAACAATGTAAAATAAAGGATTCATTATTTATTCATAAGACACTGGCATTTTCTATACTAGGTCACATGGAATTTTTTATTACAAATATATTTTGGAGATGATTCAATTAATGCCTGCCAGTGACTACGCCTATATTGATAATTACTGTATATATTGCACCTAGTCCCTTATAGGCATTCAATAAATATTTGTTGAATGAGTGATTAAATTCATGTCCTGAGAAAAAAGATTTCTGACAAATCTGCTTCAAATTCACATTTTCTTGTCTAGGCCTCCCTCAAATTTCAAGAACAGAAACCTGATACGCTTATATTTTTGGTAAAGGGGTCCAGAAATAGAGTTGCTGCTCTCTCTCTCTACACTTACCTTGAATATTGAAGATGAAAGAAGGTGAAGAGAATATCCAAAGAACATATATGCAAGATCCATAGACACGTACAACAATGTGGTTAGGGCCAGAGGGAGGGGTCTGGGTGGAGGTGGACAAAGCGGAGGGGAGGGGTACATCTGTAATTTCAACAATATTTTTTTAAAAAAGAAAAGTAAGAGAAATGCTGTAACCAGAGTCATTTTGATAATTGCTTCAACCCTCCATTTCATTCTGCATGTGTAGATATTGCTATCATGGTCATAAATGAAGTGAAAAATCATAGAAATAGATGGATACTTAAGCCTTAATGTATATAAATATTTGTTTCATAATACCACCTTTCCTTTTTTATTGAATTTATTGGGGTGACATTAGTTAATAAAATTATATAGGTTTCAGGTGAACAATTCCATAATACATCTGTATATTGTATTGTGTGTTCACCACCCATAGTCTAACCATCTCCTTCCATCACCATTTTTCTACCTCCCTCAACCCCACTCCCCCTGATAATCACCATGCTGTTGTCTGTATGAGTATGTTTTGTTTCTTAATCCCCTCACCTTTGGGATTATTTCACTCAGCTCTGGAGAGCATTATGCTAAGTGAAATAAGCCAATCAGAGAAAGACAAATATCATATAATTTCACTCATATTGTGAAATCCAATCTTATCTAATAAAAGAGTAATATGCAAATTAGCCATCACTCCGCTACACCCACAAGCCATGCCCACAAGCCATGCCCACCCGCCAATCAAGAGCGAACATGCAAATAAACCCAACCAAGATGGCTATGGCCACAGAGAGCAGGAGGGTGGCTTGGGTTTCCCCAGTAATGGAGGAAGCCAAGCTTTCCGCCTGCCCTTGCCGGCCTAGGCCTCCACTCAAGGCTACAAAGTTTCAATGATAGAAGATACATAAATCCAAACAGAAATGGCGGCAGCCACGGAGCTGGAAAGAGCAGGAGGCTAGGGTTTCCCCCGGTGAAGGAGGAAGACAAGCTTCTGAAGCCCTGGCCTGCCATGGCCTCTGCTCCAGGCTACAAAGTTTCAATTATAGAAGATACATAAATCCTAACAGAAATGGCTGCCGCCACAGAGCAAGCAGAAGGCTTGGCTCTGCTCCAGGCTACAAAGTTTCAATTGTAGAAGATAGATAGACCTCAGATACCAGGGGCCTCCGCTTGGGTCACCAGGGGGTGTGGCCTGCCTGCAAACCACCACAGGCCCCTCGCCCAGGCGGCCCCACACCCAAGGGAACCCCCACCCTGATCCAGGACATCCTTCAGGGCAAACCAGCCAGCGCCCACCTGTGTACCAGGCCTCTATCCTATCTAATAAAAGAGTAATATGAAGATTGACGATCACTCCAACATACAAGATGGCTGCCCCCATGTGGTCAAAGATCCTTCCCCCATGTGGACACAAGATGGCCACCTCAAGATGGCCAGCAGGGGAGGAAAGTTGGGAGGGACCAGGCCTGCAAGGGAGGGCAGTTGTGGGTGATCAGGCCAACAGGGTAGGGCAGTTGGGAGGGACCAGGCCTGCAAGGGAGGGCAGTTGGGGGCAATCAAGGTTGCAGGGGAAGGCAGTTAGGGGCGACCAGGCCAGCAGAGGAGGGAAGTTGGGAGTAACCAGGCCTGCAGGGAAGGGCAGTTGGGAGGGACTCAGGCCTGCAGGGGAGAGCAGTTGGGGGCGGGAACAGGCCTGCAGGGGAGGGCAGTTAGGGGCAAACAGGCTGGCAGGGGAGCAGTTAGGCATCAATCAGGCTGGCAGGGGAGTGGATAGGAGGTGATCAGGCTGGCAGGCAGAAGCGGTTAGGGGCAATCAGGAAGGAAGGCAGGCAGGCGAGCAGTTAGGAGCCAGCAGTCCTGGATGGTGAGAGGAATGTCTGACTGCCCGTGGGATCAGGCCTAAACGGGCAGTTGGACATCCCTCGAGGGGTCCCAGATTTGAGAGGGTGCAGGCTGGGCTGAGGGACACCCACCGTGTACGAATTTCTTACACCGGGCCTCTAGTAAACAAAATAAACTAACAAAATAAAACAGACTCAACATAGAGAATAGACTAATAGCTGTTAGAGGGGCAGGAGTGTGGGAGGCTGGGTGAACGAGGTGAAGGGATTACTGTCTTTTTTAATGTCGATGTTCATTTTCAAAGTTTCCTAGTACTTGGTAAAAATATTACCTCAGAATACAAGGGAGAAAGGAACACAGGTATCAATTTGCAAGGACTTCTTTTTAAACTTGCTCTTGTGTGACAAGCTTATGAGTCATAATGTTTGTGCTATAAATTCATTATAGATACTCATATCATGGTCCATCATCATTTTATTTTTTCCATAATATCATTTTTTTATTGTCTAAAGTTTTACATATGTCACCTTTTGGTCCATCATCATTTTAGCTTGGCATGCTTTCAAGGCTTCTCAATAGCACTAGGAATTAGTTGTTTTTCTTTCCACCTGCTTTAATAATCTACCCTTTAGAATGCTGATTTGCATTATGAAAAATTTGAAAATACCCCCAAATAAAGTTGTCCACTGCAATAGTAAATATGAGCTAGCCAACAGACTAAGGGCCCAAGTTGAATCTGAAAAGCAGGCTTTGAGGTTTCTACATTAGCTATCTCTTTGAGATGTTGGATGTGTTAACAATCTCACCATTTATTCATCTGTTTTTGCAACTGTATTTGTTATTAGGATCATCATTGCAATCAAGCCATCTGGTTCTGGTCCTTTTGACCATTAAGGAGATCAAATCAAACCAACTGTTCAATCTCTTGGCACTTGACACATAAAATGGTCAATATAATCAATCCTGTTAAGCTAGCCTCAGTCCTGCAGAGGAAAGCTGCTACACCACCACACTTCCTAGGAAGGCAGATTTCTTTGTGTTCCCTGTCAGCTAGTGCAAATGATATTTCATTGCTCCTAGGTAAAGGCATCTTTCATAAATAATGACAGCTTAGTAGTTATGTTAGTTGAGATTCACGTTTTTTAAATATTGAAGTTCAGTAAACACCTATGCAAATGATGAGTCAATTTTAAAAAAATATATAGTGATTGGTTTTCTTTGGTCATCCATAAAATTCAGTGTGTACTCCTTTATGTGACCAGAATCTTAAAAATGAAATAACTGAGAAATGAAATTGGAGATGGGAATCATACTGAATTACATAAAGGCAGTTATTGATCAACTTGAACACAAAAGAAAAACAATAAAACACTTTGTAGAAAATTAATTATTTGGGTATAGGCATATTTTTGGGTATCAATAAACAGAGTTTTGAGAAAGTGTGGGTATTATTAAAGTTATAAATAAATCATAACATGTTGACTGAAACATTCCTAAGAATTAAATTGAATTGTTTTATTTTCAAGATAGAATCATAATTCTGTGTAACATTTGTTGGAACTCAGTTTCAGTAAACAACATCTCTCTATATAAAACCTTAATATGCAAATAGACCGAATAGCGGAACAACCAAACAACCAGCTGTTATGACATGTGCTGACCATCAAGGGGTGCGTGCAGAAAATGGCAGGCGGTGGCAGCAGGTGGCAGAGCATGGAACATGGTGGGCATCAGCCGTTGCAGGATGGTGGAGCAGGTGAACAGGGGCACCAGACCAAGGCAGGGCACCAGTCGCTGTCATCTGGGCGAGCCTCTGGTGGTTACTGAAAATTTTTGCTTCCATGTGCCAGAGTCCTGCCCACTGCTCGCACCAACTGCTGGCACCCAGCACCAGTCCAGATTGCTCGGCGCTGTCAGTGGGTGCGAGGGGCAGCTGCTGGCCCCAAGTGCCCCTGAGGGCTTCTGCACCTCCCCCTACTCCTGAGGGTGATCAAGGAAGCAGCCGCCACTTGCACCCAATGCCGGCATTGGCCCTGCTCACACCCACTGCTGGCGCCAGCCCCAATCACTCCATGCCATCAGTGGGTATGAGCAGGGCCAGCGCCGTCAGTGCATGGGAGCAGCAGCAAGAGCAGGGCTGCTGGAAGACAGGAGACCAGGGGCTGTGGTGGGAGGGTCCAGGCGGGGCACAGAGGATGGGCTGAGACCCACCTGAGACCTGCCCCTGTGCCCACCGCAGCCTCTCGGCACACAGTTCCTTTCAAGGTGCATGAATTTGTGTACTGGGCCCCTAGTTTGTAATATTTGCAAATGAGATAAGTAGACTATAATCATGTTTTTTTTCACCCTATGATTTTATATATTAGACTAGCAGAGCACACCAAAACTAAGGAGAGTACCCACATAGCATCTGGCTGTGAAAAGCAGTGGTGTACTGTCTTCCAGGGAGTAACAGCTAAAAATTCAGGCACCCTCTTAAAGGGCCAACACACTAAATCCCCTGTGGCACCACCTACCTTGTGCTCTGGCAGAGGGAGGGTGAAGTGAACTGGAGCTGTGAGGGCAGAATCCAGGACCAGGGACTTGGGAGATAGAGCTCAGAAGGTAGACACCTCAAGTTTCCTGGGCTGAGTCATTCCCTCACACAGCAGAGGGCATTTTCCCACATAGACATCCACCTTGCCTGGGGGGAAAACAGTCAACACACCCTATTGGAAAACACCTTGCCCTGAGGCCACTTAAGAGATTAAAAATAACAATTAGCCTCCAGGCAGAAGCAACTGCCCCACCCTGTTAAAAAAAAAACTCTCACCACACAGGAGGAAAATTGCCTGGGGGCAATTCAAGTTGGAATCTTATCAGTCTGTAGGCAGAGACAGTCTCTGGAAGTTTTAGTCTATGCCTGATCTACTGTAATTAGTTAGAAATAGCCTTTAACAATAGAGACTGAGAGGTGTAGAGGATCTACCTAATATATAGTCACAAACCAAAACTGAAAGCCAAAATGTGGAGACAAAGAAACATCCCCCAAATGAAAGAACTAGAGAATTCTCCAGAAGAAGAGATAAATGAAGCAGAGATAAGAAATTTATCTGAATAAATAGTACAACTTCTGCTATAAAGCCAACACTAATGTCATATTTTACATGCCTAACTTCGAAGCTTTTAAAGCTGTTCATTGACCCCTCATTCTTTATACTCTCCACTAGCCTTTGTGACAAAATTTATTGCCTACATTTCTCTTTGCAACCCTTTCTTAGCATCCTTCAGTATATCCCTTCAAGCCATAGGGATATACTTTAGATCCAGGCTATTCAAAGTGTGGTCCATAACCATCATCATCATCATCATCATCATTTCAAAATCTTATTAGAAATGCATACTTTCAGACTCTATTCAACATTGAATAAACCAGAATCTGCAATTTAATATGATATCTTGGTGATTCGTATGCACCTTAAATCTCAATAAATGCAGAAAATGCATTTGGCAAAGTCCAACATCCACTCCTGATAAAAACTCTAAGAAAAGTAGTATTATAAGGGAACTTGCACAACCTGAGGCAACTACAAAACTACAGCTTTCATATTTAATGGCAAGAGAATACCCTCCCTTAAATATCTGGAACACGGCAAGAAGGTTTACTCTTGCCACTCCTATTCAACATCATTCTGGTGGTATTAGACACTGGAAAAGGCAAGAAAATGAACTGAAAGGCACACAGATTGAAAACGATGAAATAAAATTATTCAAAGATAACAATTTTTTATGTAAAGAAACCTCAAAGACAATACAAAAGAGGTAATAGAACTAATAAGTGAGTTTAGTGAAGTCTTAGGATACTAGGTTAACAGTAAAAATAAATTATATTTTTATATCTAGCAATGCACAGTAGCATCAAAAACATAACATATTTTGATATAAATCTAGAAAAATATGTGCAAGATCTGTGGGCATGAGAGAAAAAAAAAACACCCTGGAAAACATTGTTGAAAAATGTCAAAGAACTGAATAAACAGAGATATACCTACCACATTGATAAATTGGAAAATTTTATATTGTTTGGTTTCCCAAAAACAATCCATATATATATATATATATATCCAACACAATTACAATAAAAATCCTAGCAGGATTTTTTTTTGTTGTTTACATGGACAAGTTGGTTTTAAATCACATGAAAAAGGAAAGGAATTCCTATACACAAAACAATTTTGAAGCATGACAAAGTTGGAGGAATCATTCTACCTCATTAAGGCTTCAGTAATCAGAGTGTGATATTGGCAAAAGTACAGATGGATAGATCAGTGTGACAGAATAGAATTCAGAAATAGACCCATACAAATATGGCCAGCTGATTTTTGACAAAGCATAAAGGCAATGATGCTTATATAATTTGGTATCCATATGCAAAAAAATTATCTTGATCCATACCTCACATCGTAAATAACTGAAAATGGATTATAGACCTAAATGTAAAACCTACAACTATGACACTTTTAGAGAATAAAATAAAATCTTTGTAACCTTGGATTAGGCAAATACTTCTTAAATATGACAAGAAAATATGATTCATAAAAAATAAGGAACTTCACCGAAACCGGTTTGGCTCAGTGGATAGAGTGTCGGTCTGCGGACTGAAAGGTTCCAGGTTCGATTCCAGTCAAGGGCATGTACATTGGTTGCGGGCACATCCCTGGTAGGGGGTGTGCAGGAGGCAGCTGGTCGATGTTTCTCTCTCATCGATGTTTCTAGCTCTCTATCCCTCTCCCTTCCTCTCTGTAAAAAAACCAAAAAAATATATTTTTAAAAAATAAGGAACTTCAAAAAACACTAATAAGATAATGAAGAGAAGCCATAGAATCAAAAATACTGTATCCGCAATCACATCTCTCAAAAATGAGTTGTATCTAGCACAAATAAAGAACTTTCAAAACTCAACATTTCTCAAAAAGTTAAGTATTGTGTTACCATATAACCCAACAATTCCACTCCTAGGTATACATCCAGAAGAATAAAAAACATGTCCATACAAAACTTATATTTAAATGTTTATAGCAGCGTTATCATATTATCCAAAAAATGTAAACAACCTACATATCCATCAACTAATGAATGGATAAACAAATGCTGGCATATCCTTGCAATGGAATATTATTCAGCAATAAAAGGAATAAAGTACTTATAAATGATACAATGTGGATTGATCTTGAATAAATTTATACTGAATGAAGGAAACCAAACACAAAAAGACACATGATTTTATTTACATTAAATGTACAGAATACACAAATCTATAATGATAGAATGCTATAACTAAAAGAAAAACAAAAAAACTGAAAATTCCAAATACCAGTAGGGATGCAAAGCAACCAGAGCATTACTAGTAGAAAACTAGTTTGGTAATTTTCTTGAAAACATAAACATAAACTTACCATACAACCAGCAATCCGATTCCTAGATTTTTACCAAAGTGAAATTAAAAATCATGTTGCCAAAAATAAAAACCTATATACCCTAAAGCAGAAACAACCCAAATGTCTTTTTTTTCTTTATTGATTAAGGTATTACATATGTGTACTTATTCCCCCACCATCCCCCACTCATGCCATCACCCCGCTGTTGTCTGTGTCCATTGGTTAGGCTGATATGCATGCATATAAGATCTTCGGTTGATCTCTCCCCCTTACCTTCCACCCTCCCCTACCTTCCCTCTGAGGTTTGACGGTCTGAACAATGCTTCTTTGTCTCTGGATCTGTTTTTGTTCATCAGTTTATGTTGTTCATTATATTCTATAAATGAGTAAGATCATGTGATATTTATATTTCTCTGACTGGCTTATTTCACTTAGCATAATGCTCTCCAGTTCCAAATTGTAATATATCCATAAAATGGAATATTACTTGGCAATAACAATGAATTACTATTTCATTCAACAACATGGGTTAATGTCAAATGCTTTATGCTATATAAAAGAAACAAAAGTAAAAAATGTGTTATAATACAAGATTCATTTTTATGATATTCTATAAGAGTCAAACTATATAGACAGCTAACAAACAGATCAAGGCTGGGAGTATGCAGAAGGTTTGATTATAAAAGAACAAAAAGCAGTTATGGGGTGATTGAATTGTACACTATTAAGGATGACTCTTATTGTATGAAATTTATTCCTTTTTAAAAAAAGGGAAAACATGTAGGTCAAATATCCCTTTTTCTGTGAAACCTTTTCTCATTATTAGTGTCATAATTATTTGTGTCCTTTACTTGTAACTTTATTATATAATGTATCAACCTTTATATTATTATTGAATTTGTAGGCATCTTATTTTACATTGACTATGAGCTCCTTGATGGTAAGAGCTGTATCCTGCTAAGATTTAGCACAGTTGGTCTTTGCACAGTATAGGTACTTCAGAAATATATTAAATGAAGGAGAGGAATAAAGAACTTCAAGTGTTCATAAGCCTGGATGTGTGAGGCAATGATCTCACCACTAAGAACAATGAGGAGGTGAGAAACGCAGGCAAAGAATTAAGTAGACAGAACATGAAGTAGCATAATGGACATGACCCACTGCATTTTCTTCAATTGTCAACATGCTACCAATGTTTAGACTAAGTAAAAATCAGAGCCCAGTGGGGTTACCACAGAGAAGAACCAAGAGATTAGGCAAGGCTGGGACAAATAGGGATAAGCAACTAGAATCAGAAATATAGAATACATATCTGTGGCAGAAATCAAAATCCAAAGGCCACAAAACACAATGTGTTTGGCTTTTTTGTTTTGTTTTTGCCATGGAAGACAAGAAAAAAAGGCAAAATGCTTGAATACATTGATGCAGAGAGAATAATCTGGAATTTAAAGCACAAAACTTAATGATAACAGGAACTACATTTGCAGTGCTTTCTACTTTTCAAACGGCTTTTGCAGTCATTCTCTTGTTTGGTTGTTGTAAGATTGCAATTAGCAAAGTTATACATATTATACATATTTATCATCTTTTACCACTACCAAATCAAGCAATAACATTTCCAGAGACATTTAGGATTCATTTCTTAGTAGCTGAATACTCTAAATTTTTCCATTCTTTCCCTTCATAAACATCATTCAGTCTCTTATCTAACATAGTTTGTTCAATAGGCCAATATTCCTCCTGGACCTCTTTTTTATATCTAGTATGTCTGCTATCACAGCGAAGTATTTTTCTTTCATATGCATTTTTTTAATATATAAACTTATTTTATTGATTTTAGAGAGAGAAGAAGGGAGAGGGAGAGAGAGATAGAAACAGTGATGAGAGAGGAACATCAACATCAATCAGCTGGTCCCTGCACTTACCCTACTGAGGATGGAACCTGCAACCCAGGCATGTTCCCTGACTGGGAATCAAACCAGTGAACTTCTGGTGGACGCTCAACCACTGGGCAATAATAGCTGGGCTTTCATATGTATTTTTATTGAGTTATAATTTATATAACATTATATTAATTTCAGGTATACAACATAATGATTTGACATTTGTATAAATTATAAATGATTCCCACAATAACTCTAGTTAATATAGATCACCACACATAGTTACAACTTTTTTCTTGTTAGAATTTAAGATCTACTCTCTTTGCAACTTTAAAATGTAGAATATAGTATCATTAAGTATAGTCACCATGCTGTATAGCACATTCCCATGAGTTATTTATAACTGTAAGTTTGTGCCTATTGACCACCTTCACCCATTTCACCCTGCCCTCCATGCAACAAATTTTTGTTCAACTCAAGATGCTGGATCTTACCACTTTTCTGCTTTCTTTTATAGGACCTGATGGATTTTTCTTGAGATTGAGCAGTCCTGATATTGTTTTCCCCTAATATCATCCATAATCCAACTATCTTAAAAAAAAGATTTTCAGTGAGAAACCACTAAAGATGAAGAACTAAAGTATGTCTTTCTTCTCTTCATAATCTCTTGAGCAAGTATGGTGTCTCTTCTGAAACTTTGCATTAATTTTAAGCAGTTGTTTATTATATTCAGCAAGGCGTTATAGTTTTGCCCTGGTTTTTCTACTTCCTGAAACCTTGAAAAGATACTTAAAAGGTTTCTCTTTATTGGGTTCCAATTTCACAAGTAAAGTCCTTCGATTTCTTTTCTTATAACCCTTTCATATTTGTCCTAAATCTTCAGTCTCTAGTATCCACTCTGCAACACTCCTCTTGATTTTTGAAAATGTTTTATCTTTTGTATAGAGAGAAGGCACCAGTCATTCATGCTTTCTTTCTCAATGCTATAAAAACAGTCTTTGCAACAAAGTACTGGTACATACTACAACATGGGTGAATCTCAACAACCTTATGCTACATGAAAGGAGCTAGACACAAAAGAGCACATATTATATGCTTCCATTTATATGAAATGTCCAAAACGGGAAAAAATGTATGGATACAAAAAGTAGATCACTCAAAAATATTATAAAAACTATGTATGAATTTGTCACATTGGTACCAAACTTATTGGGGTAATCACTTTGTAGGTTATATACATGTCTAATAATGATTTTGTACACCTAAAACTAATATGATGTTGCTTGTCAACTATAATTAAAAGTAAAAAAGTATTTTTTAAAAAGTATATTATTAGTTGTCTAGAGAGAGCTAGGGAGATGGGGAATTAATTATTGATAATAAATATGGGATTTTTGGGAGGAGAAGATAAAATTTAAATCTAGATTTGAGGGTGGTTGCACAACTTTTTAAATGTAGTAAAAGTCACTGAATTGTACATTTAAAATGGATGAATGTATGGCACATAAACTGCACCCCAATAGTGTTGTTTTTAAAAAGATAGCCAAACCCTGGCCAAGTAGCTCAGTTGGTTAGAGCATCCTCCCAATACTCCAAGACTGTGGGTTCAAACTCCAGTCAGGTCACACACAAGAATCAACCAATGAGTTCATAAATAAGTGGAATAACAAATCTCTCTCTCTCTCCTTCTCTCTTAATATAAACTTAAGAGAAAAGATTTCTTTAAAAAGGTTGCAATGACAACTGTGGTATAAGGGGCAAGTTTCAAGCTTCAAAGTATCAGATCATTCCAGACCATCCTTCCTCCTGTGGCACAAAATTGGCTTCCTGTCGACACTGCTCTGTCATTTTAAAGGACTATAAAAGGCCTTAGTAAATTTGCACAGATTATCATTGGGAACCATATATTTTTAAAATAAAGAAAAATTGGCATCACAAAATGCTTGAATAGTCTTGTTCTGTGCTCTAATGATGATTATAAATTTCCCACAATTGCCCTGGTACTAAACACCAATCTACCTTGCTCTAAATATACTGCCAACACTATTTTCCAGTTGCTGTTACTATAAGCTCCAAATAGTCAGGTACATTTCCACCTATATCCATTACATACTCTGACACCAAGTTACTATCTGACATTGTTGGGAAGATTTGACCCACACTACCACTGATAAGCTCTAATACAGAATTTTAAATTGGTAAAAGTTTTACATGTTTCTGATCATAAAAGTGATGTTAATTGTTATAAAATTTCAAGAGAAAAAATAAAACAAAATAGAAGAATATCCACTGCTTGGTTATAATTAGCTAATATTTTATAATTATATCCTCTGGACAGACAGATATATAAAGATAAAATGATTACTATACATCTGGATCTCTTTCCATACCAATAACTGCAGTCATGTAGCATTTTAGGGGCTGCATATGACTATCATATGGATTAACAAAATTTATTAGCAGTAATCTTTTAAATGGTTTCTAAGTTTTCCAAATATGAACAACATTGAAATGAGCACTGCTATACATAGATTTTTGCATATTTGTTTGATAAATTATTAGTAGAATAGCTGAATGAAGGATTATCTACCTTTCAATTAAGGTTGATTTCATAAAATTCCTCCTAGAAAAATATGACCAATTTATGTTGCTATCAGCACTGTATTAGAATATCCACTTCTTGTCTGGCCTGTGTGGCTCAGTGGTTGAGCATCAACCTGCAAAACAGGAGGCAGGAGGTCATGGTTCAATTCCTGGTCAGGGTACATGTCTGTTTTGGGCTCAATGCCCAGTAGAGGGCATGCAGGAGGCAGCTGATCAATGATTCTCTTTCATCATTGATGTTTCTATCTCTCTCTCCTCTCCCTTCCTCTCTGAAATAAAAATAAAATAAAAAAAGAATACCCACTTCCCCAAACTCTCTCCAACACTGAGTATCACTGTAAATCTGAAAAGATTTAAAAGGGTATAAACATTCTTTGTTTACATTTCATTGTCTAATTTACAATTGAGGTTGATTTTTAAATCCTTACTTAAAATTTGTATTCCAGCTTTGAACAATTTTGTACTGAGTTGTTAGTTTGGGGAGATGATTTCTAAATGTTTTTATGAATACAATATTATGCTATTCAATAAATGGCACCTTGACATTAGTGAACCTATTTTCTGTCTGTTTACTTAAATGGATCTGTTTGTGACCAGGAATACCTTGGCTTTTGACTAAACCTGGAGTCTTGGTCTTTAGTATTCATCATTCCATCTTTTATTTTTCTCTCTGATAATCCATATACCTTGCCAAAGTTCTCTATGTATTTCTAACACTCATGTGAGTTGCTGAGCCTACTCCTCTGACTGTAGTAAGCCAGAACTATTATGATTGTGATTTCTAAAAGTATAAATAATACTAGAGGCCCAGTGCATGAAATTCGTGCACAGGCAGGGGGGAGGGGGGAATCCCCTCAGCCCAACCTGTACTTTCTCCAATCCGGGACCCCTTGGGGGATGTCCGACTACTGGTTTAGGCCCAATCCTGGCAGTAGGACATCCTAAACTGGCAGTCGGACATCCCTCTCACAATCCTGGACTGCTGGCTCCTAACTGCTCACCTGCCTGCCTGCCTGATTGCCCCTAACTGCCCACCCTGTTGGCCTGATTGCCCCCAATTGCCCCCTCTGCCAGCCTGGTTGCCCCCAACTGCCCCCCCATCAGCCTGGTTGCCCCAACTGCCCCCCTGCCAGCCTGGTCACCTCTAACTGACCCCTGCAGGCCTGGACACTACTTACTGCCCCCCTGTTGACCTGGTTGCCCCCAACTACCCCCCCGCAGTCCTGGCAATGCCTTACTGCCCCCCTCTGCTGGCCTTGTCACCCCAACTGCCCCCCTGCCAGCCTGGTCACCCCCAACTACCCGCTGTGCTGGCCTGGTCGCTCCCAACTGCCACCCCTGCCAGCCTGGTCTCCCCATGCAGCCTGCTGTTCAGTTGTTTGATCATCCCTCATTAACCCCCCTGCTGGCCTGGTCACCCCACGCAGCCTGTTGTTTGGTTGTTACTGTTACTGTGACAGTGTCCCTGACATTTGCATATTCCTCTATTATTAGTATAGATAATGTAATGTGAGGTCATATAGAGCAAGTCAATAAGAATATGGTTACATAGATCTGGATTTGAATCCCAGTTCTGCAACATAGTCATCCAACCCTAACCCTCCCCCCACAAAAAAAAATTACTTAATCTCTCTACATCTCAGTATCCTCATTTATAAATTGTAACCAATGATAATACCTCCCATAAGAGTGTTATTTAGAGGGTTTATTGGGCTATTATATGTTCAGTACATACACACTGATTGCCAAAAAGTACTACATACATAGTACTTTAAATATTACTTACTAGCTATTATAATAGAGATGGAGCACAAAAGAAAATAACTAAATCCCTTGGAATTGGGACTTTCTCTTTCATATACATTAGCAAATGAGTTACTAGGCAGAGATCTGACTGAGTTCCAGCATCTACAGGAGTATCCAATGGAACTTAGAAATCACTGTAGCATGAAGAAGTTAAATACAAACCAAGTGTTTATAGTCATACCTAATTATGCCTCTTTAATCCCAGTGTCAAATTGTTTCACCATGCTACAACCCACCATGGTTTCAACCAAACCCAAAGTTCAAAACAGAGATCACCAAACAGATAAAGATGAATAAGGTTGGGGAGTGGAAATTGTCATAGTAAAATACGAACACTTAGCCTACTACTACTACTACTACTACTACTACTACTACTACTACTACTAAATAGGCCAGTGCTGAACCATCAGGCTCACAGTTTCCTCTGAAGAACAGCTCAGTTTTGGCCCAGATGTGAGCCATCTAAAACTTTCCACCTGGCTGTTAGCATTTAGAAGAATCTCTTCACCAAGGAGGTGAGCAGAGAAGCAGGAAAGCAGATGCTCTGGACAACCAAACTCAATTTTTCATCCCTCAATCTAAGAACATATTTTAGGATCTAATTTTGAGTTTTGTCTTCCTCATAGCTTTCTTGGCATTTGCAGAATAAACAAAATATAAAGAGACAGGTAAGTTGCCAGTCTTTGTTCTCCAAGATGAACAGAGTGGAAAGAAGCACATTCAGGAAAATGGAGGTTGAACCCTCCCCCCAAGTCAGCTTCTGACATGCCTTTAGCACAACCAGTACTACACATACCTCAACATTACAGCGTTCATCCTGGGAATCCCAGTATTGCTCTGCTGCAAGCAGTCTTTCTAGTATTGTAGCCAATGCTGGCGGAGGAACGTATTATTTTTTGCAAATATTTATGCTGCATAGACAATTTAGAAGCTTCCATAGCAACCTAGCTGGTTCAGAGAAATAATTAAACATTAGTGTAGCCTTATGGAAATCACCAGGTCGGCTCTCTGTATAGAAGCCAAAAGTCATAAACATGAAGTGGTTCAATCTGGGATTACAACCCAGGTCTCTTGACCCCCATTCCAAGACATTTTCTACTATGCCACTCACTATTTTGTGAGTTGATAACCTATTGTTTTATGCCAAAGATCTATAATTGGAATAGGGAGGAAATGTTGCTGTTGCTAGCTACTTCTTTCTAAACAGGGAGGGAATATGGGAGTGTCTGTCAACCGCTGCTTCTCCTGGCCTAAGATGGTGTTCTCAAACAGCAGAAAGTGTGGGATGAAAATTTTCTCAGCTTTCTAAACATGTCCTTATAAATTTCAGCTCTTCAGGCTGTGGATAGAGGGAACTAGGTGAGGGTTATATTCTTGGAGGTTGTAGACCTTTGAATTTATTCATCAGGTTATTTAATTTTTAAAGATCAAATGAACCTAAAGACATAAGCTAGGGTCAGGGAAATTTCAAGGTCAAGAGGAACATTGACATGATAATAACAAGGCTTGACCAACCTTGAGCATTATAAAATCAGTAGTGGCTCAGTGCATGAATTCGTGCACATTGAAAGGAAATTGATTAGAAGAAATATTTTAATATCACTATTCGCCCTTTCTCTATAATAGAAGTGTCAATCAAATTTACGATTGACAATGACAGATCAAAACACATATGCAGTTGGCAAGCGAGAGTGTTATATGTATCACACATGCACGAGTCAACTTAGCCTTTTATACATACAGAATAAACTTGATTAATTAGACCTGCTTTCTGATGTAGCTAAACTTTTTCCAGTCCAGTGAAGCACCCCAACGTCTCTTACAAGTAATTATCAGCAACACAGCAGTAAATATCAACACGAAGTAGATTATTATTGTAGATCATGTAGGGAGAACAAAGGGTAAAATATTTAACTGCAGCAGTGTTTGACTATATTCTGTGCAGTGAGAAAACCTGAAGTCATTTCCAAGGTCCACCATTTCTTACTTCTTTTCAGTCTGGTCAAGTTCCTAAGCTTTCTAAGTCTCCATTTTCTGGCTAATGAAAAGAAAATAGGATTCCACCAAGTCTCCTATATACCTACTCCAGGACTTCTGTGAAGATCAAATGAGATGAGGCACAGGAAAATGCTTCACAGATATTTCGTTAAAGTGTAAAATGTTTATACCTGGCTATAAAGCAAGTTGTGTTCCTGGGCTGAAGAAACTCCAAGGAGGCTAGTTGCTAGGGAGAGGAAACCAGTCATTGCTACATGACATCATTACCCTGCACCCACAGCCACTGTTTCCGGACTGGGCTGGGCTGTGGGCTGCATTTTGCACTATGGGGTCTCAGCAGCGTTGGTTGCCATTTAGTGGGGTGTCGCAACAGGTGGTGGCAGGACCTGTGTCCCACTTGGGGGAAGCTGAGTGTTGCTTTGTGGGCGCTAGGTCCTTGGTGCCATTTCTCTGTAAATGACCAGTGCAGGTCACGGCAGGTCCTATGTTGAGTGTCTGCCCCTGGTGGCCAGTGTGCATCATAGTGACTAGTCAGATGGTCAGACACTTAACATATTAGCCTTTTATATATATAGACATTAGGAAAAGGTAATCCATGAAGAGGTAGCCCAGTTGTGAGCTAGGTTAAGGGCCTCACATTAGAAGATAAATACTACCTATATAGCAGATCATCAAATAATGTTATTATAATATTGATGAGATGCCTTATGAACTTCACTTCATTATAATAGTGATGAGATGCCTTATTAACTTAACTTTTGTTGATATTTATTAGTCTGTGGTAAAACTGGTATTATTAAAAGTTGTTTCATTTAAAGTCACAGAACCTATTGACAACATTAAGTGAGGACTTACTGTACATGCCCTAGTTATGGACAAAAGTCATAGCCATTACACATTTTGGGTCATCGTTTCAGGCCATACATTTTGCTTATATAAACAGTTCCACTACCTACCCACAGAAGTAGATGCCCCACTTGAGTAGCTAACTCTCTGGATGACTAGTAACCAATGACACTGGCTCTCTTAGAAATTTAAATTAACCACAGAATGTATGAGTATGAAGTTTAAGCTGATTTAAGTTTAGTTTTCTTGTTTGCAAATAAAAGTCTTGCCTAAGACAATGAAAAAAGAAATATATACACTGAGTGCCCAGATTATTATGATCTCTGAACGCATAATAATCTGGCCACTCAATGTGTATATATATATATATATATATATATATATATATATATATATACACATATACTAGTGGCCCGGTGTACGAAATTCATGCACATTGAAAGGGAATTAATTAGATGAAATATTTTAATATTGCTATTTGCCCTTTCTCTATAATAAAAGTGTGAGAGATAAAAGGAAATGAGTATGATGTATATGAGAATAAGTACATAATTTTATTAATAAATAAACAATAACAAAATGATATAACAATAACAAACTCATAATATAAAAACATTGATGCAAATAATGACTGATAAAGTGATTAAACTTATTCTAATATATCCCTGTATACCACATTAAGAGTGAAAACACTTTCAGAGTGCTTGACTAATTTCCCTTGAGATAAAGTATTTACAACTTTAATGTCACATGCTCTTTGAACTCAAGAGAAAGCAACATATAACTGACCATGTCCAAAAATGGGTTCAGGTAGGAATATTCCTACTCTGTCTAGAGTTTGTCCTTGTGATTTATTAATAGTCATCACAAATGCTGGCATAACAGGAAACTATCTTCGAATTAATTTAAATGGGTGGCCAGTGTCAGATGGGGACAAATCAATTCTTGGAATCAGAACAATCTCTCCCTCTGCAGATCCTGTTAATATTTCAGCTTTGATAATGTTAGGTCACAATCTTTTGATAATAAATCTGGTACCATTACAAAGACCCCATTTACTATTACGATTTCTCAATAGCATGATGATTGCACCCACTTTCAATTTTAATTTATGACACAGCATTCCAGAAGGAGTAATACTATTAAGAAATTCAATAGGAAAATTTCCCTTTTCAGCATCATCTGTTGAGTCAATGGAATCATCCCTCAAATAGGTGTGAAAATCTCCATCAAGTATATCCAAAATTTCTTCATTTAATTTTTGAACGTGCTCATTTTTTGGACAAAGAATTGCATGTTTAGATATATTTTAAATATTATCTATAGATATACTATTTCCAAAGGTGGCTTTAATAATAGATCCATTAAAAATCATTTCATGGGGAATTTCAATAATATCCATTCCTAAATGAAAACTGCTATCAAGTTTGCCATCTCCAAGTTTTACTAACCATTCACTATAAGCAAAATCCTCTGATCTCATATTTGTTTTAAGAGACAACTCTCTGAAACATCCCCAAACACTACAGTACGTTAAACTCCTTTGTACTATGGCCAATCGTATAGCATGGTGGCACAAAAATCCCCTCTGAAAAGAACTTTCCCACCAAATGCAACATTCAAAGTAGTGCCAGCGAGAGCTTTATATGTATGGCACATGTGCGAGTCAAAGTTTATTTTTAAATTTCTATTGTGCGTCATATGTACCGGTTGGTCAGACAGATGGACAAATATTGGTCACTTAGCCTTTTATCTATACAGATTATGAGTCATGATTTTACCTTTTTAAAAAATTATCCTTTAATACCTCCAAAGCACAATGAGTAAGAATCTCAAGGTTTATGTGGCTTCTATATGGTTTCTAGGACAAAGTTCTTTCCTTTACCCACCACTCACTTCTCTCCTTTTACTCTTGAACGTTAATTCCAACATAATTTTTGTAACACCTCTTGAAAAGGATCCCACCAAGTTTTTGATAGTCCATATGATAAAACTTACAGAAAAATACAGCATGAGACTTTCATTCTCTCACTAACTTCTTATATAACTGTAATTCCTCAGTCTCTGTAGAATGAAAAAGGAAAATAAAAGTGCCTTCTCTCATTCCAAAGCCTTTCTCAGTCAGGCAACCACAAAAAGAAAGAATGAGCCTACAATTCATGTAATCTCTATCAGGCATAATTCAAATCAAATCTCATCAGTCTAAGTCTGGGATAATTAAAATGTACAAGAGAACAGTGGTGACCTGGGGGAGAACTTATGAAACCTTGTCTCCTGATTTTGCTGAATATTATTTTTGTTATGCTAGACTCCAAGTCCCTATCGGGGACCTGGGCAGGTGGCTGCGGGCACTAACCCATACCACCTGCCCTGGTACGTGATCTGTGATAGCGGTTTGGAGTCAGCCACCGTTGGCTGTGGCTGACTCCAAGCCCCCATCACAGACCTGGGCAGGTGGCTGCGGGCGCTAACCCATGCCACCTGCCCTGGTCCATGATCCATGATAGGGGCTTGGAGTCATCCACCGCTGGTGGTGGCTGACTCCAAGCCCCCATCGCGGACCTGGGCAGGCAGCTGTGATCGCTAACCCACGCCGCCTGCCCCAGTATGCCATCATGGCTTGGATCCCGCTGGCGGCAGGCACTGCCCCCTTCCCCCGCCATCTTTGCTGGGTTAATTTGCATATTTGCTCCTGATTGGCTGGTGGGCATGGCTGGTGGGTGTGGCTTATGAGTGTAGCAAAGGCACGGTCAATTTGCATATTACTCTTTTATTAGGTAGGATACGTTAGAGGCCCGGTGCATGAATTCATGCATGGGTGGGGTCTGGCCAGCCTGGCCAGGGAGAGGGGACATGGGCGGTTGGCCAGCCTGCCTGCGGGTCAAACTCCCTGTTGAGGGGACAATTTGCATATTAGCCTTTTATTATATAGGATATATACTGAGTGGCCAGATTATTATATGTTCAGAGATCATAATAATCTGGCCACTCAGTGTATTTTGTCCCTAATTTAAAAAGCTCAACAAATCTCTCCATAAAAGTTAAACAGGCAACTTAGAGTTGCCTTAGATTTAGGAGTTGGGTGTGGTTAACAGTTATTGTAATCAGAAGAAGCAAAATTTTAAATTTTACCAGAGCAACATCCCAACCTGTAAAAGGCTTGGTATGCCCAGAAAGCTGAAATTATAGGTTTACCAAATAATGTGGCAAGCAAGAGAACAACTGGTGATTAGATAGGAAAAGTTTCTTTTACTTCCTAACCCTTGGAAAGAACACAAGCATGTTCTTTATTGATGGAAAGTCCATAGTCTTTCTTTTTCTTTTTCTCTTTTCTTTTCTTTCTTTCTTTTTTTTTCCCCCAGAGTTGGAATTGGTCCTTCATAAAAATAAATAAATAAATAACAAAAATTAAATCTAGTAAAAACTAAAATAAAACTTTATTTTAAAAAAACAGCCTCTGGAGTGTCCACCTCCTGCCTCTGGCCCAAAACAATGACCCCAGGGCAAATAAAGAATAGGCTTTTTTCCCATCCTTTCCCCAATTTTATCTCCATCTTTATTTCCACAGTGGGTCCATAGTCTTTCTAATTATGAATAGGAGGGTCTGGGGAGAAGAATCCATAAGCTACCTTGGGAGTTCAGTTCACCCCAGAATGTACCACATGGAAGCCACAAGGACCTTACAAAATGTACACAACTCCCTCCAGTCAGAATAGCAAATAAGGTTGGAAAACTAATTATTATTAAAGAAAGGTAATAACAGCTAACATTGTAATAACATCTATTATAAAGAGAACAACAAAAAAGCAATCACTACCAGAAGATTAAAAAATAAAAAATAAAATAGAAATTCAAACCTAGACTAAGAATGCTGACCAACCAACATGGAAACACATTATCTGAACAGAATAAAATAATGGGAATTTGGAAAGAGTATATTGAAAATCTATACAGAAGAGACAAAAAAAATGGCATATACACTGAGTGGCCAGATTATTATGATCTCTGAATGCATAGTAATCTGGCCACTCAGTATATATCCTATATAATAAAGGGCTAATATGCAAATTGTCCCCTCAACCAGGAGTTCAACCAGCAGGCAGGCCGGCCAACTGCCCATGTCCCTTCCCCCTGGCCAGGATGGCCGGACCCCACCCATGCACGAATTCATGCACCAGGCCTCATATACACACTAAGTGGCCAGATTATTATGCATTCAGAGATCATAATAATCTGGCCACTCAGTGTACCTGTAATGCTCGAAAGCCAAGTAAAAGTTTTCCTAAAAGTATTGGGGAAAACTAAATCAGCCAGGTAGATGGAATACTGATAGAATTATTTCAAGGCACAGAGACTGAATCTGTCAAAATTCAAATAAATGTCAACAAATATGGAAAACAAAACAATGACCTACAGATGAAACATTCAATGTACATACCTATTTTCAAAAAGGGAAATGCCAAGGAGTACAATAAGTATAGGATGATTGCTCTAATTTCTCACAAATGTAAAGTGATGCTCATGGTGAGTTAACAAAGGATTCTACCTGATATGGAACAATAAATAATATCAAATTGCTAGCATTTTTGGATACCAAATAATTTCAGAAGAAGGTTAGTCTATGTTTTATAGACTACAGTAAAGTCTTTGACTTCATGGATCATGAAAAGCTATGGGTTGCTCTGAAAGAAATGTGCGTGTCTCAGCACTTGGTTGTCCTGATGCATAACCTGTACTGTGGACAGGAAGCCACAATTAGGACAGATTATGGAGAGACAAAATGGTTTCCTAAAGGCAAAGGTGTCAGACAGTAATATATAATTCTCTCCCTATTGGTTTAGTCTGTACACAGAACATATCATACAAAAAACTGGACTAGACTCAGAGGGAGGAGTTGTAAAAATTGGTGGAAGAAATATCAGTAACTCAAGATATATAGATGATACCATCATACTGGCAGAAAATAACAATGATTTGAAACAACCTCTGATAAAAGTGAAAAAACGAGTCCCAAAGTAGGTTTGCATTTGAACATTATGTACACAAAAATTATGACTACAGAAATAATACACAACTTTAGCCATAGACAACAAAAATATTGAAATTGTTACAAATTTTGCTTACCTTGATTCAGTTATCAATTCAAATGGAGACTGCAGCCAAGAAATTAAGAGGAGGCCAAGACTCAGAAGGGTAGCAATGGAAGGATTAGGAAAGATCATAAAAAGTGAAGATCTGTCATTAGAGATCATCCACACCCTCATATTCCCAATTATTGATGTGAAAGTTGGACAGCGAAAAAGACTAAGGATGAAAACTGATTCATTTGAAATATGGTGTTGAAGGAGAGCTCTGTGAATATCCTGGACCACCATAAAGACAATCAAGTGAGTGCTAAAGAAAATTGTCTGAATCATCTCTGGAGTATAAAATGACAAAACTTTGTGGTCCCATTTCAGGTACAACATGAGAAGACAGCTCCTTGGAAAAGACAGTAATGCTTGGAAAAACAGAAGGCAGCAGGAAAATAGGAAGACCAAATATGAGGTGGATTCACTTCATAAAAGAAGCTATAGGCATGAGTCCATATGAGCTGAGCAGGACTCTTGAAGACCATTGTGGACTTCACTCATTTATAGGTTTAGCAGGAACAGGAGCTGATTCAATGGTACATATCAACAACAGTGTTCTTCACTGTTTTCAGTGTTTTACACATCTATATATATAAAAGCCTAAGCGACAAGCCTACTGGCCGACCGGCCGGCCAGTAGCTATGATGTTCACTGACCACCAGGGGGCAGACACCCAACACAGGAGTGGAAACCACAGGCATGGAAACCTGGAACAGACTAATGAATCTCAGAGGGAAGGGAGGGAAGGAAAGGGCTGGAAGAGATTAGCCAAAGATTTTATATGCATACTAGAGGCCTGGTGAATGGATTCATGTGAAGGCAGGGTCCCTCAGCTTGGCCTGTGGGGATCAGGCCAAAACCAGCCCAAATCTGCGCACTGGTGGGGTCCCTTGGCCTGGCCTGCGGGAACCGGGCTGAAATTGGCCCAGTGCATGGATTAATGCACCAGTGGGGTCCTTGGCCTTACCTGCAGGGATCGGGCTGAACCAGCTCTCCGACATCCCCTGAGAGGTCCCGGATTGCAAGAGGATGCAGGCCAGGCTAAGGGACCCAGCAGTGCACGAATTCGTGCACTGGGCTTCCAGTATGAACATATTTAATTTTCACAACAAGGCACTTTTAGTATTATTATTCCCCACACAGAGATTGAGTAGCTTGCCCAAGGTTGTATATTTATTAAACACTAGAGGCCCAATGCATGAAATTTGTGCAAGAGTAGGCCTTCACAGCCGCAGCGGCTGCCTGAATCCCTCCCTCACAGCCGCAGTGGCTGCATGGATCCACAGTGGCTTCCTCGATCCCATGGCTGTAGCCCTGGCTTCATTTGGAAGGACGTCCAGAAGGACGTCCAGTCTAATTAGCATATTATAGACTAGAGACCCTGCACATGAAATCACGGGAGACACAGACCCGCCGCACCAGTGGGACCCTAGACCCACCCTGTGCAAGCTGCGGGAACCCAGACCCGCCCTGCACCAGCAGTGAGACCCCAGACCCACCCTGTGTGAGCCATGGGCCCCCAAACCCACCCTGCATGAGCTGTGATCCCCGTCCTGCTGCTGCGAGTGGTTCACAGAATGGGAGGAGGGAACAAGAGGTGCTCCAGCACCTCCTGGTGACCAGTTGTTTGGTCATTCTGCATTAGGGTGTGATGGCCACAGGTCTTTTATAATACAGACTAGAGGCCTGGTGCATGAAATTGGTGCACAAGGGGGTGTCCCTCAGCCCAGCATGCACCCTCTCTAATTTGGGACCTCTCAGGGGATGTCCAACTGCTGGTTTAGTCCCTCTTACAATCCGAGACTGCTGGCTCCTAACAGCTCGCCTGCCGCCAGCCTGATCACCCCCTAACCGCTCCCCTGCTGGCCTGATAGACGCCTAACTGCTCCTCTGCTTGCCCAAATGCCCCCAACTGCCCTTCCCTGCTGGCTTGGTCACCCCCAACTTCCCTCCCCTGCTGGCCATCTTGTGGTGGCCCTCTTGTGGTGACCATCTTGTGGTGGCCATCTTGTGATGATGTGTGGGTGCAAGGACCACCTAGGCTTTTATTATTATAAATTAGAGCCATGATTGGGACACAGTTGTCTGACCCCCAAGACCATGCTCATAACCAATGTATATACCGTCTCTCTATTAAGACAAGTGAATAGATAAGTTGGAGAGAAGCTGACAAATTTTTAAGATGTTTTATGAAATAACATCTTAAAAATTAACCTTTCACAGGGGAATTTACAAAAGGAAACTAGAAAATAATAATAATAAAAATGAAAGAAACATTATTAATGGCAAAATCTTAGACATAATGGCAGGTATGTGAGGAAATATGTGAAGAGTTAACCTTCAAGCATCCTCTCTAAAGTATAGTAGGTACTGTTGTATATAATAATTGTTATTTAATGCTTTATATACCCTTTTCTGAGGCTCAACTCTCCAAACACTTTCACCTTTCACACATCCTTCCCTGCCACTATCTCATAACTTTGATGGTTTTTTGCTTAAATTCTTCTATAGTTTGCCACATATCATTTGAATGAAGCAGTCCAGAATTAGACAGTGTACTCTAGGAAAAGTCCAATTACTAATCTAATGCAACTTTGAGGTCCTGTACTTCTTTTGGTTCATTAAAATGTTATTAAAAAATTGATGACACAGTACTACCTTGTTATGTCCTTTGATTACTTTAGCAAGGTTTCTTTTTTAAAAATTTATTTTAGAAAGAGATAGAAAGGAAGAAAGAGAGAAACATCAATTTGTTGTTCCACTTATTTATGCATTCATTGGTTACTTCTTGTATGTTCCCTGACTGGAGATTGAACCTGAAACTTTGGTGTACTGGGACAATGCTAAGCAAATGAGCTACCCAGCCAGTGCATGGCAACATTTTTTATGTAGACTCTGGCCGTAAGAATCCATGAATTGGTTTCAGAGGACCTTTGAACCTCCTGAAATTATATCTAAACTGTGTGCATGTATCTGGCTAAATTTTGGGGGGTGAGTTTCTAATGCTTTCATTAATTCTCAAGTTGATTTATAACAAACAAAACTAAACAGATAAACAAAAATACACTGTCTTCCATACTTTATGATCCTCAAACTAAGCTAGAACAAGCAATGCAATTTTTTCTCTTAAATTTCATCACAATGTACATATTCCCACTACAGTTGAATCAGAGAATTATGGAGCTTGATAGGACCACAAATCCCATCTAGACAAGACCTTTTCAAACTACTGTACCTCCTTCCACAACTGGGGCCATTCCCCACTCCCCCCTTCCCCCAAACAGTGCCCCAATCTAGGAGTTGGGATGGGTCCTTACTTTAGAAGAAAAAAGGTAAGGCATTTCAGACCAACTTTTGTGGTACATAAAATCATCTTGGCTTTATATCTACCCATAATCTTTTATTTTTTATGTGTTTAACAGTTTTATTGATATATAATTTTATGTAACCTAAAATCATCCATCATTCATACTCTGTTACTTCAGTCCTAATAACTCGTTTTCTGCCTCATTCCTTGCTCCCTGATTCAGATAGATTCTCTGGTTTGTTTTCTGCACCTGAGTCCCTGTTTTATAACCTGGCTAGGGCCATAGTTCCTCTAAATTTCACCAATCTCCTTACAGTGAACTGGAGTCCAATTCCTTTTACTTTTCAAATGTTCCCAAGGAAAGTTGCATTTATTAGGCCCCTACTATATTTTGTGCACTGCTTGGTGCTTTACATATGTTCCCTTATTTCATTCTCATACCATTTTGAATACATACTATTTCTCCATTTTCACTTGAGGAAACTGAGGCTTAAAGAAGTTTAATAATTTACCAAGTCCATCTAACTAATAAGTGCCAGAATTGAAAATTTAACAGAGAACTGACTTGAGAGAGGCAAACTATTCTTTTGTCACCATTTTCCATTCCCCATATCAAATTTGTATGTACTTGATTTTAACATTTTGATCTTTTATTCCATACTAGAGGCCCAGTGCATGATTTAATCATGCACCTGGTGCACCAGCTGGCTGGCTGTCCGCTGGTGCCCCAGGCCTTCCGAAAGCCTCCGGCGGGGCGGAGGCTTTCGAAAGGCCTTGTGCCGGAGCAGACAGCCAGCCAGCTCCCCTGCTTTGGCTTTTGATCGCGGGGGAGCTGGCTGGCTGTCTGTCCGCTGGTGCCCCAGGCCTTCCGAAAGCCTCCGGCGCGGCCATGGCACAGACGCTGAGCTCGCGGCGCCACTTGCTCCGCGAGCTCAGCGTCCTGCTGGCCCAATCAGCTACCCCGGCCACCCTGAGTCCCGCCCCCTGTGCCTCCTGCTGGCCCAATCGTGGACATAGCGGAGTGATGGTAATTTACATATTACCATTTTATTATGTAGGATTCTACACACATCTCTAGATACAAGCTAAAATAGTTCCCCCTTTATCTATAATTTTGCTTTCCAGGATTTCAGTTATCTATGATTAACAAAAGTTTGAAAATATTAAACAGAATTTTCCAAAATAAACAACTCAACAGTTTTAAACTGTTTGCTGCTCTGAGTAATGTGATGAAATCTCACACCAACTTTTCTGTCCCACCTGCGACATGAATCATCCTTCTGTCCAATGTATCCACAATGTATATGCTTCTTGGCCAATAGTCACTGAGTAGCTATCTTGGTTTTCATATCAACTGTCTCCATATCATAGTGCTTGTGTTCATATAACCCTATTTTACTTAATAATGGCCCCAAAGTGCAAGAGTAGTGATGCTGGCAAGTAAGATAGGCCAAAGAGAAGCTATAAAGTGTGCATGATTGTATGTATGTATAGAAAAAACATAGCATATATTAAGTTTGGTACTATCCAGTGTCAGGCATCCACTAGGGGTATTAGAACATATCCTCAGTGGATAAGGGTGAACTACTGTACTTTATTTTCTATCTAGAAAGCTCATATTTACCACCATCCCCTACTCTACAATCTCTTTCAATTCCTACCCTTACTCCCCTCCCTCTTGCTACCTCCTTGAGTAAGTTCAAAAGTTCTGTCAATTCTTCCTCTTCTCTGTTCGTCAAATCCATTTTTGGTTTTCCACCCTTGCTGTCACACTCTTGTTCAGATTCCAATATCTTTCAATTACTGTTACCTTTCTCACTGCTCTCTCTTGTCTTCAGTTTTGCTTCCCTCTGCATTCATTCTCCACCAATTATCACAGATTTTGTATGACATCCACCATTTAAGCCTCAATGGCTTCCCATTGCCTGCAGAATAAAGTCCAAACTCTTCAACAAATAAAAAGGTCCTCTGTAATGTGGCTTCTCCATGTTTCTCCAGCTCCTTCTTCTGCCAACACCTAGTTCATGCACCATCACCCCACCTAAACTTTATCCACACCCAACTACTAGTTGCTCCTTGGACAAGCCATCATCTTCCATTAACTTTAAGACTTTGTACAAGCTGTTCTCTCTGATTAGATTGCCCTTTTTTAAATCACATTGTGAACATCTAATTATCTTTTAAAATCCAGTTCAAAAGCTAATTTTCACTGGGAAACCTTCAAGTTCCCTATGAAAAATAAATCATTTCCTTATTTGGGCTCCCACTGTACATTTGTATGCCTTGATCATACTACTTACTGCACTATGGCTACTAATGACATGTTTCTCTTCCCCACTAAAGTGCAAACTCATTATTGAAAAAGACTGCCTTATTGACTTTATATCTCCAGCATTTTGCATAGTGATTGGCATACATTAAGTGAGCAATAGTTGCATATTGAATGAAAGAATAAATTATCTTTGTCTGTAGTAGACAAAGTAATGGCCACTCTTACAGAGGCCCATTTTCTAATTTCTAGAATATGTGGTTCCTTGCAAAAGGGAAATTATATTCACAGATAGAATTGAGCTGCTAATTAGCTGACCTTAAAATAAGATTATCGCTCAGCTGGTGTGGCTTAATGGTTGAGTTTCAACCTATGAAACAGAAGGTCATGGTTTGATTCCTGGTCAGGGCACATGCCTGGGTTGTGGGCTCAATTCCCAGTGTGGGGGATGCAGGAGGCAGCTGATCAATGATTCTCTCATCATGATGCTTCTATCTCTCTCTCCCTCTCCCTTCCTCTCTGAAATCAATAAAAATATATTTTAAAAAATGAGATTATCCCAGATTATCCTAGTGGTCCCAAATGTAATCACAACGTTCTTATAAGTGGAAAAGGGTAGCAGAAGAAGAATCAGACTCAGGAATATGTGACTCTGGAAGAGAGAACAAGAGAGATTGCAGCATGAGAACTCATCTTAATGTTGCTGGCTTTGAAGTGAGCCATGAGCCGAGGAAAGTGAGTAGCCTCGTTAGAAGCTGGATAAAGAAAGAAAGGAGATTCTCACCCGGTGCCTTTTGAAGTGAACACAGCCCTGCTGACACCTTTATTCGTACCCAGAGAGGCTCATGTCAGAATTCTTATCTAAAGGTATGTTAGATAATAAATTGATGTTGTATTAAGCCACAGGTTTGTAGTAATTTGTCATAGCAGCCATAAACAATTTATACAATGCCCAAAGTAAGTTTTGCTGTCTTAAGGGACTACTACCATTCACCTTATGATAGTTAACCTCACCATAGGTATAAACTTTCATGTCCATCAGGATCACTTGAATATCCTCAAAATGCAGATTCCTGGACTCAAATCCTAGATAGTCTGATCGAATTTGTCTGGTGAGTTGAGACTCAGAAATCTGAGTTCTGACAGGTACCTTGCAGGTGATGATAATACAGGTAGTATGACAACTATTATTTCTTGATAAATATGATATTAATATGCATGGGCTATGGAATTAGAGGGACCTTGATTCAACCTATGCACTTGTATGCTTATCCCTCACCACTCTCATGTACCACTGCTGCATTTCTGCTTATAATACTCCTCATTCTTACCACTGCCATTCTCGGTTGAATAAAATCATGTCCAAATCCACATGCTCAGTTATATAGGTGCCTCTGTTCCTGGCTGTGGAAACTTTCTCAGTGAATGTTAACTATTTTTTACCCTCTCTGTCTCAACTGTGAATATACAAATGACCAGTGGCCAGCTATTTTATTTCACTTTCCTCCCAATCTTCTAACTGCTAAATCTTTTCATCAACATGGTTGCTATGTATATGGTTGGCATTTCTTGTTTTGACCTGTCAAACATTCAATCATGGTAACTTTAGTGTTGGTTTGACAAGCTTACAACCCTTGAATTAATGTGTTTCTGTGACTGTTTTGAACCAAAATGTTTGGTTAGATTTTCTGTCAGCATACCCTGCTGCCTTTTAGAACAGGGGTTCTCAAACAATGGTGTGCAAAAGAATCACCCAAAGAGCTAGTTTAAAATGAAGAAATTCATTTCAGAAATTTTGATTCAGTAAGGAGATAGTCCTCTAGAATCTAAATTTTAAATTAGTACCCCAAGTAGTGCTTATACATGTAGTCAATGGACCAGATTTTGATAAGCACTGATATAAGGGGAGTTAATTTGATAGATCCTCCCATCCCCCAACTGATGGAGTATGACGTAAACTCCACCTGCAGCCGGACATTCCTGAACACCTTATATGGACTATACATTGAACCACCAATCAGCACCTGCCATATACCCTAAGCCCCCAATTCCTAAGTCCTCCCTAGGTGCCTAATCATGTGCCTTACATAAAACCACCAATCAGCGTGTGCTGAGTGCCCTAAGCCCCGTCCCCTCCTTCCTCCCCTTAAAAGGCACTCTCACCCCGGCACGCTCTCTCACTCTCCACTCTCAAGCCCTCTCTCTCTCCCTCTCTCCTTCTCTCCCCCTCTCTCCCCCCCCCCCTCTCTCTCTCTCTCTCTCTCTCTCTCTCAAGCCCTTTTCCCTTCTGGAAGACGGCCGGCAGGGTGATCTCCAATAAAGCCTGTGTCCTGGTATCCCATGGTCTCCGGCCCTCTGTTTCATCTTTCATCATGGTGCCGAAACTGGGTGAGCATGGACTATCCTCAAACCTAGCCCCGAGCTTCTGACTCCTGCTCTGGCTCTGCTCGGCGGCATGGTTCTGAGTCGATTGGCCTGCTCAGAACACTCCTCAAACCCTGCCGTGCCAGGACACATGGGAATCTCGTCGCTTTCTTCTAACCGGTAAGCTTCAGGGACCCCCCCCCCCCCTCCCTCTCGTTCCCTTGACCCGGAAGGGCCTCGGAGTTTTCCCGAAATCTCGGCTTCACGTCTTCTCGAAAGCCCAGGCGCCTGGCCGGGAAAACTCTGCTCGTCTCTACGGGAAAGGTATCAGGGTGACGACCTTGAAACCTTCTCTCGTCTCTCTCTCTCGGGTTGGTTGAGGGAGAAGAAGGACGCTTCTTCTTTCCTCCCCAACTTCTCGTTGGCCCTTCCATCCGGTCATGGGAACCTCTCAATCCAAACCCTCTCGTAACCTCAAAGAAGCTCTACCTGGCCACAATATAAACTCGACAATGTCTCTCTGTGGCCTGAAAATTCCAATATCCTCCGAGATCTAGATGATTTTTGCCACCGGATTGGAAAGCGTTTGAGATTCCTACGAACAGGCTTCCCCCCCCTTCCGCTCTCCCCCCCTCGCTTGATCCTCCTCGTGAAGTCCTCTTTGCCCTCTCAAACCCCTTTCCCTGTCTTCTGACTCTTTCAACCCAGTGGATCATTTCTCTCCACGTGTCTCAATCTCGCCACCTCCTTACAATCCTAAACCTGTCCCTCTCTGACTAAGCACTTTTTTTTCCCAGGTCATCCCCGGAGTGCAGGAGTCCTTGGAGGACTCCGGGAGTACGTTTAACTCTTTTTTTTTTTTTCCTTTACACTCACTGGTCCCGCCCACTGACCAGTGGCAGCGGCAGCGGCTGCATTTACAGGCCCTTCCTCTCCCTCAGGGTGTTCGCTTCCTGAGTCCTCAGTCTCCCTGCAAAGCCCCTCCTGGTCCCGCCCTCATTATGGGAGGCAGGATGGGGCATTTCTACCTCTGAGAATTCTAACCCCCCCACCTTCCCCTGTGCTCTCCACCTAATCTCCGCTCCTGTGGCCTCCAGCAAACAAATTTACAGGTGGCTGGCCATTTCCCTTCTCACTCTCTGACCTTTCTCAAATTGAAAAACGCCTAGGCTCTTTCTCTTCAGACCCTCTTAACCAGCAGCCGCCTTCTCCCCAGTCCCTGAGAGCCCAAATCCTGAGAACCTGAGCTCCAAAACAGCCTTTCCATCTAATACTCATTCTCAGGCCCAAAGACTGCCTTCCTCAACAGCTTCTTCTACTCTCGCGTCCACTCTGCCCCTGAGGAAGGCAGCAGGAACTGAGGGCACACTCTTTGAGTCCATGTCCCATTCTCTATGTCCAGCCTCACAGATTGAGAGGCATCTCAGGTTTCTTTTTCCACTGACCTGACCACCTTTACTCCCCGACATATGCCGCAACTGCAGGTCCACAAGCCCCTCAAAAAGACCTCGTTAACCTAACCTTTAAGGTCTTTAATAATAGAGACAAGGAGACCCAAATCCAAAATCAAAGTCGAGATCAGGCCAAGGCTCAGGCCCAGTAGGGAGCCTTCCAGCTCCTAGCCACCACTCTCAGGAACCCCAAATGAAGTGCCAGTCCTCCAACCGCGGGTAAGTCAGGGGCTAAGCCTCCTCCGGGCCCATGCCTCAACTGCAGCAAGGAAGGACACTGAGCCAAGTCCTGCTCAAACCCGAGACCCCCGCCTGGGCCTGCCCAAGGTGCGGAAGGGAAGGCCACTGGAAATCAGACTGTAGTCTGGCTCCTCCTGGTCTGGCCTCAGCCAGTCCAGCATGGCCGTCCTCTGGATCCGGTTTGGAGCTCCCAGACCTCCGGGACTGGCCACCGAAGAAGCTGCCCAGGCCCTGACAGGGCCCCACAGACTTACATCACCAGGACAGAGCCTTGGGTAACGACTGTGGTGGCAGGTAAGCCGATCTCCTTCTTAATTGACACTGGGGCCACTTATTCTGCCCTCTCTGAATTCGCTGGGACCCTTGTCCACTCCTTAGTCTCTATTATGGGGGTTGACAGATCAGTCTCACAGCCATTAGCCACCTCATGTCTACACTGCATCTTACTTAATTCCCCCATTCACTCTTTTCCCATTCTACCTTGGTGCCCAGCCAGGGCTACCATGCATCCCCTCATAAAACCCAGTTGTCCCAAACCACAGTCACCTACCTCAGTTTCACTCTCTTACCCCAAAAGGCCAAGCCATTCCTTGGACTGTAAACGCCTTATCTCCTTATCTCCTCTATGATCATTATCTGTAGGAAGAATGTGGCCATTTGGGACTCAAGCTGCTAGAGGCCTGGCTAGCCTGGGAACCGGCTACGGAGCCTGCTCCCTCCCCCGCCCCCTGCCTTTTAGAAATAAAGAAAATAAAAAGAAAGGAAGAAGGAACTCTCAGCAAGAAAGTGAGGCTTCAGTCTCCAAGCCTGGCAGGACAAGGTTGCTGGATACTTCTTAAGCTAAACCAGAATATTCAGTGTCTAACCTCTTATCCAACCATCCAAGTCCCTGCTTCCACTACTCCTTTCTTTCCCTTTCCCTCCCACTTTCACTGCAACACAATCTCAATCACTCATCTGTCACCCCTTATTGGTAGCGCCATGGTGACTACCCTCTCAGCTTGGAGTGTGAAACTAGAAACTTCTCCTTACACCTTTCAGCTTGTCTCCATGATCAGGGATTTTTCTTCCTCTGTGGGGAAAACACATACATCTGTCTCCCCATCAGCTGGACAGGAACCTGTATTCTCATCTATCTCTCACCCAATGTAGATGTAGCTCCCAATAATCAGTCTTTACCTGTCCCCGTAACCCATCATATCTGACACAAAAGAGGAGTCCAGATCATCCCTCTCCTCCTAACCCTCAGCATCACAGCAGGGCTTGGAACTGCCATAGGGAGCTTAACCACTGCTCTACCCATACTTTGAAACCCTGTCTCAGGACCTACAAGAAACATGTGTATGCCCAGCAAGGGCCAAAAACTGGGAAAACAAAAACCTCACCCCCAGGGTAACCTATTCTCCCCTTTCATATCACTAGTGAGGCAACTGAGACCCCTACTCTTTTCCCCCCTAAAAATAACATCTAGGTCTCAGTTGTATTTCAGCTCCAGACCCAGAAAAGCAGCAAAACCAGACAAGTGACGCTGTGGCAGCCTCAGGACCAGCTTTTACCTCCCAAGTGACTCAACAGGATCACTCTCAAGACTTCACCAACCAGTCTCTTGGGGAAATTATGCTGCTGCACTCCACTTCCAGCCTCCCATCATTAGGCCAACTGGTGTCTATTCCTTTAATTTTGCTCTTTAGCCCCCTTCTCATGCGCTGTTTTCTAGTCTTTTGCAGAACAGAATGCAGGCGTTCGCCAACCAGAAGGTGGGAGAGATCTATCTGGCACTGAATTCAGAACCTAACACCAGAATCCTTGAGACCCCGGGTAGACGCCCCTAACGACGCCCCCTCTCAGCAGGAAGTAGCTATGGAAGACGGACCTTCATCCCCTGACCCTGCCCGGACTCTCAATTTTTTCTAATATTAGCAAAAGCCTGGAATGATAGATCCTCCCATCCCCCAACTGATGGAGTATGACGTAAACTCCACCTGCAGCCGGACATTCCTGAACACCTTATATGGACTATACATTGAACCACCAATCAGCACCTGCCATATACCCTAAGCCCCCAATTCCTAAGTCCTCCCTAGGTGCCTAATCATGTGCCTTACATAAAACCACCAATCAGCGTGTGCTGAATGCCCTAAGCCCCGTCCCCTCCTTCCTCCCCTTAAAAGGCACTCTCACCCCGGCACGCTCTCTCACTCTCCACTCTCAAGCTCTCTCTCTCTCTCTCTCTCTCTCTCTCTCTCTCTCTTTCTCTCTCCCCCCCCCTCTTTCTCTCTCCCCCTTTCCCCCTTTTTCCTTCTGGAAGACGGCCCGGCAGGGTGATCTTCAATAAAGCCTGTGTCCTGGTATCCCATGGTCTCCGGCCCTCTGTTTCATCTTTCATAATTAACTTTCATGAAACTATGCTTATACCCGTTACGTTAGTGATGGAAAATTACAACCTTCCTGAGCTCCCTAAAGATCTTTGCTCAACACACTTCCCTTCCCTTAGTCTTAATTTAATGTTATTCATTATAAAAGGCACTCAGATTATTTCATTGTTAATTCTATCTGTCTCTAGACTTTAAATATCATCAGAACATCTCTCTCGCTAAATGTCACAAGACACTATTTCTTGGAATAAAAGGTTTAATGAAGGGTAAAGAATCACTTTTGAAATACATGATGCTTCTAAGGCTATTAAGTGGAGTAAATCCAGGATGGAATTTTAGTACAGATAGGTCTAAAAGATACTTTCTAATGTAAAACATAGGCAAACCATCATGTGACTATCTCCCATTAGTGGCATAATACTGCAATATTGTGTGTTTATAAAACTCCATTTAGCAGATTTTCGAATGAGGAGTGTCTCCCAATTTAATCATTCGGTGCATTTGCCATTTGCAACACTTCGTATTTTGACTGATTACCCATTCTCCCTCTTAATTGTTATGGATTCATTTAACAGAGTAAAATAACATTAGCCTGCAAGACAAATTACTCCTTGAAAAGGTCAAAGTAACATGATTTTATTCTTTTTCTAAAAAAAGAGATGGAAATTATAAATTGTGCAGACCTCAATCCCACCTCTACAAAGCACAAATGTTCTTCTAAAAGTTGGTCTTTGGTGCTCATAAAAGCCCATTAAAAATGCATCAGATTGTATTTATTCAGTCAAATCCTTTCAGTATATAAGTTACTCATGGGCAATCTCAGAGATGCAGTAACTCTTTGAGGCTTTTGTTGATGAGTAAGTGCATCATAGCAGTCATTTACTAATTGACCCTATGGCCTAAGTGAGTTAAGGAACTCCCTAGGATATGGACTGGCTTAATAATCTAGTCATCTATTCCTAAAGGCCTTAAAAAACTGGATGTTATTATGGTGATACTCTCCTTTCAATATAGATCTTAAGCCTGCCATAATACATATATTACATTTAAAATATTCTAATTTCCAGAATTAATATTATTAGGGCTAAGATTCACCTGCTACTATCAGCCCATGGGCTCACCTCCATCAGTAAAAAAACCTCTCCAACTATGAAACAATACACAATTCAAACCTTTTCAACAGCTAATATTTTATCCTAATGAAATATCCTAGGGAAATTGTTAGAATAGTTTAACCATTAAAGAAATATGGAAGGGGAAGGAAGATGGCTGCCAATAGGAAGGCAGACTGCAAGATAGTGCGTAAGTGAGAGAACGAAGAGAGTGTGTGGTCACACTGGGAGTGTTTGTTTGTGAGTTGAGGGACAGCTACACTCCAGGGGACTGTTGGTGGGATTGCCAAATGGGGTTCCCCTAACTAGGCAGGCTCCACTGCTTCTGGGATCCCTCCCAGAGCAACCAGCTCTGACGCGGAGACTACGCCATCTTGAAGGGGAGAGGGGATGTTGTCGGAAGCCTGAAAATCTCGTGAATTTACAAAAATGGCACCTAGAGAACAGATGTGAACCTGGGAGCACGGGTCCCCAAGTGGCGCGAGCACACAGATTCAAAGGAGCTGTGCACCCTCTAACGGAAGGTCAGATTTCGCTTGGGATAAGGAGAGAGAGAACTACATAACCAGAAACCCAGAGAAGAGAGATCATGGGGAGACAAAGAAACAGCCCACATATGAAAGAAAAGCAGGCAACACCAGAAAAGGAAGTAAACAAAATGGAGGCAAGCAACCTGTCAGAGAAAGAGTTCAGAGAAATGGTCATAAGGTTGATGAAAAGAATGAAAGAAAAATTCAACATATGTGTAAAAACCAAGAGGAAATGAAGAAGAACGAAGAAGAAATGAAAAATGACATTGCTGCTATAAAGAACTCAATAGAAAGCATCAACAGGAAAGTAGAAGAAGCAGAGGACTGCATCAGTGAGCTAGAAGACAGGGTAGGAAAAAATACTCAAGGAGAGCAGCTTCTAGAAAAAAAAATTAAAAAGCAGGAGGAGAACCTAAGAGAACTTTGGGATAACATGAAACAAAACAACATCTGCATAATAGGGGTGCCAGAAGGAGAGGAAACTGAGCAAGGAATAGAAAACCTGTTTGAAGAAATAATGACAGAAAACATCCTTGACATAGGGAAGAAAAAACTCATACAAATCCAAGAAGCTCACAGAGTCCCAAACAAAATGAACCCCAAAAGACTGATGCAAAGGCACATTATAATTAAATTGGCAAACACCAACGACAAAGTAAGAATCTTAAAAGCAGCCAGAGAGAGACAGAAAGTTACCTACAAAGGATCTCCCATCAGACTAGTGAAGGATTTCTCAACAGAAACACATCAGACCAAAAGGGAATGGAATGAAATATACAAAGTCATGCAAAGGAAGGGTCTGAATGTAAGAATACTGTAGCCAGCAAGGCTATCAATTAAAATTGAGGGTGAAATCAGGAGCTTCACAGACAAAAAAGGACTAAGGGAGTTTATTACCACCAAACCAGCAATGTAAGATATGCTAAAGGATCTGCTATAAAAAGAAGAAATAAGAAGCAAAGAAGGAACACAGGGGTAAAGAATTAAAATGGTGACAAACAAGTACCTATCAATAATAACTTTAAATGTAAATGGATTATATGCCCCAATCAAAAGACATAGGGTAACTGAGTGAATAAGAAAACATGACCCATATATCTGCTGTCTACAGGAAAACCACCTCAGAACAAAAGGACACACACAGACTGACAGTGAAGGGATGGAAAAAGGTCTTTCAGTCAAATGGAAATGAAAAAAAAGCTGGGGTAGCAATACCTATATATGACAAATTAGATCTCAAAGTGAAGGACATAAAAAGAGATAAGGAAGTCCACTTCATAATACTAAAGGGATCTATCCAACAGGAAGAATTAACTCTGGTAAACATATACACAGCCAATACAGGAGCACCCACATACATAAAAAAAAAAAACACAACTCTCTGGAGGATATCAAGGGAGAGATTGAAAGCAATACAATCATAGTAGGAGACTTTAATACCCCACTATCAACATTGGACAAATCCTCTAAACAAAAAATCAACAAAGAAACATCAATGCTAAATAACTCACTAGATCAGATGGAATTAATTGACATCTATAGAACATTTCACCCTAAAAGCACAGAATATACATTCTTCTCAAGTGCACATGGGTCATTTTCAAAGATAGACCATATATTGGGTCACAGGCAAAGTCTCTTCAAATTCAAGAGGATAGAAATCATATGAAGCATCTTCTCAGATCACAATGGCATAAAACTAGAAATCAACTACAATAAAAACAATCCAAAAAAATCAAAAACCAGGAGAATAAATAGCACACATGCTATTAAACAGTGACAGGGTTACCAGAGAGAACAAATAATTAATAAAAAAAATCATAGCAACAAACGACAATGAAAAGAAAACAATCCAAAATCTATGGGACACAGCGAAAGCAGTCTTGAGAGCGAAGTTCATAGCTCTACAAGTCTACTGCAAAAAACAAGAAACAATGGTAATAAATTACCTAACCCTACAACTCAAAGAGTTAGAAAGAGAGCAACAAGAAAAGCCCAGTGTAAGCAGAAGGAAGGAAATAATAAAGATCAGAGTGGAGATAAACAACACAGAGACCAAACAAACAATAAAAAAGATCAACAAAAACAAGAGCTGGTTCTTTGAAATGATAAACAAGATTGATGGACCTTTAGCCATGCTCACCAAGAAGCAAAGAGAGAGGATCCAAATAAACAAAATCAGAAATGAAAGAGGCAAAATAACAACAGACCCCACAGAAATACAAAGCATTGTTTAAAATACTATGAACAACTCTCTTCCAACAAACTGGACAACCTAGAGGAAATAGACATATTCCCAGAAAAATACAAACTTCCAAAACTCAATCAGGAAGAATCTAAACATCTCAATAGGCCAATAACCATGGAAGAAATTGAAGCAGTCATCAAAAAGCTTCCAGCAAAGAAAAGCCCGGGGCCAGACGGCTTCACAGGGGAGTTTTACCAAACATTCAAGGAAGAACTAAAACCTATCCTCCTCAGACTATTACAAAAAATTCAAGAGGAACACTTCTAAGCTCATTCTCTGAAGCCAGCATCACCCTAATAACAAAACTAGATAAAGACAACACAATAAAAGAGAATTAGAGAGCAATATCCCTCATGAACATAGATGCCAAAATCCTCAACAAAATTCTAGCAAATCGGATCCAACAATACATAAAAAAGATCATACACCATGACCAAGTAGGATTTATCCCAGGGATGCAAGGATGGTACAAATCAATAAGTGTCATATATCACATAAAAAAATTGAGAGATTAAAACCACATAGTCATATGAATGACGTAGGAAAAACATTTGACAAAATCCAATACCCATTTTTGATAAAAACTCTCAGCTAAGTGGAAATTGAAGGATCATACCTCAACATAATTAAAGGTATATATGACAAACCCACAGCCAACATCATACTCAATGGGCAAAATCTAAAACTATTTCCCTTAAGAATAGGAACAAGAAGTGCCCACTCTCACCACTCATGTTCGACATAGTACTGGAAGTATTACCCATTGTGATTAGACAAGAAGAAATAAAAGGCATCCAAATTGGTAAAGAAGAAATAAAACTGTCCTTATTCACAGATGACATGATATTGTACATAAAAAAACCTAAAGACTCCATCAAAAAACTATTAGACTTAATAAATGAATTTGTAAATGTGGAAGGATACAAAATTAACACAAAGAAATCTATGGCATTTCTATACACCAATAGTGAACTTACAGAAAGACTAAAAAAGCATTCCTATTTACCATCGCACCAAAAAAAAAATAAGATACCTAGGAATAAATTTAACTAAGGAGGTAAAAGACCTATATGAGGAAAACTACAGGATACTGAAAAAAGAGATAGAGGAAGACATAAACAGATGGAAGAACATATCATGTTCATGGATTGGCAGAATCAACATCATTAAAATGCCCATACTACCCAAAACAACCTATAAATTCAAAGCAATCCCCATTATAATACCAATGGCATATTTCACATACCTAGAAAGAACTCTCCAAAAATTCATCTGGAATAAAAGAAGAACTCTCCAAAAATTCATCTGGAATAAAAGAAGAATTGCCACAGCAATCCTGAAAAAGAAGAATAAAGTAGTTGGGATCTCAATACCATATTTCAAGCTGTATTGCAAGGCCACTGTTCTCAAAACAGCCTGGTACTGGCACAAGAAATGACATATAGACCAATGGAATAGAATAGAGAACCCAGAAATCAACCCAAACCACTATGCTCAATTAATATTTGACAAAGGAGGCATGAACATACAATGGAGTCAAGACAATCTCTTCAATAAATGGTGTTGGGAAAATTGGACAGATACATGCAAAAAAATGAAACTAGATCACCAACTTACACCATACACAAAAATAAACTCAAAATGGATAAAGGACTTAAACATAAGACAGGAAACCATAAAAATACTAGAGGAATCCACAGGCAGAGAAATCTCAGACATATGCGAAGCAATTTCTTCACCGATACTGCTCCTAGAGCAATGGAAACTAAAGAGAAAATAAACAAATGGACTACATCAAAACAAAAAGCTTTCGCACAGCAAAGGAAACCATCAACAAAACAATAAGAAAACGCAATGTATGGGAGAACATATTTGCCAGTGTTATCACCGATAAAGGTTTAATCTCCAACATTTATAGGGAACTCATACAACTTAATAAAAGGAAGATAAGTGATCCAATAATAATAAAAAAAAATGGGCAACTGACCTAAATAGATACTTTTCAAAAGAAGACAGAAGGAAGTCCAAGAGACATGAAAAGATGCTCAAAGTCACTAATTATCCGAGAGATGCAAACCAAAACGACAATGTGGTACCATCTCACACCTGTCAGAATGGCAATCATCAACAAATCAACCAATGACAAGTGCTGGTGAGGATGCGGAGAAAAAGGAACCCTCATGCACTGCTGGTGGGAATGCAGACTGGTGCAGCCACTGTGGAGAACAGTATGGAGTTTCCTCAAAAAACTAAAAATGGAACTCCCATTTGACCCAGTATTTCACCTCTAGGAATATATCCCAAGAAACTAGAAACACCAATCAGAAAGGATATATGCACCCCTATGGTCATAGCAGCACAATTCACCATAGCTAAGATTTGGAAACAGCCTAAATACCATACCCTTCAGCAGATGAGTGGATTAGAAAACTGTGGTACATCTACACAATGGAATACTTAGCAGCTATAAAAAAGAATGAATTCTTACCATTTGCAGTAACATGGATGGAACTGGAGAGCATTATGCTAAGTGAAATAAGCCAGGCAATGAAAGAAAAATACCACATGATATCACTCATTTATGGAAAATAAAGAACATTATAACCTAATGAACGAAAGATAGCTACAGAAACAATAAAGCATTGAGCAGACTGTCAAATTACAGCGGGAATTTTGGGGAGTTCTGGGAAGGTGGGGAAAGAGATCAACGGAAGGACTTGTATGCATGCATATAAACACAACCAATGGCACCAAGACACTGGGGGGGTCGGGGGTGGGATGAGGGCATGCGAAAGGGTGTAGGGGAGTCTGGGGGAAGGTCAATGGGGAAAAAAAGGAGATATCTGTACTACTATGTGCAATACTTAAAACAATAAAATAAAATTTAAAAAAAGAAGTATGGAATTGTAAGGCAAGTTTGAGAGTGGTCCTGAATCCTTCAGAATCTTGTAAATTTGCTATAGATTGAAGCTTTTCTGGTATGACAGAGGAAATTAAAGTTACAGGGGACATAGGGATTGGAGATTATTGGATACTAGGGGCCCGGTGCATGAAATTCATGCACTGGGGGTGGGAGGGTCCCTCAGTCCAACCTGCCCCCTCTCACATACTGGGAGCCCTCAGGGGATGTCCTACTGACGGCTTAGGCCCGCTCCCTACAGTGAGCGGGCCTAAGCTGCAATCTGGCCTCCCTTTGTGGGAGGCAACCGGGATGATCAGGGGAAGGCACCAGCCCCATCACCCCCTTGCTGCAGCCATTGCCAGTCACCACAGCCACCAAGGTGTTTTCATCAACACGGACTCCAGTCCCTTCACCATGAAAATATGACAACTTTCTTTAGGCATTTTCAAGATGTGTCATTCATAGGATATGACATTTCTTTCTTTCTTTTTTTTTTATACTCACCTGAGGATATGTTTCCATTGACTTTTAGAGAATGTGGAAGAGAAAGGGAAAGACAGAGAGAAAGATCAAAATGAGAGGGACACTTTTATTGGTTGCCTCCTGCATGAGCCTTGACCTGGGCCACGGCCAGGGAGGAGCCTGCAACTTATATACATGCCCTTGATCAGAATCGAACCCAGAGCCTGCGGTTGGCAAGCCTAGGCATTATCCACTGAGCCAGACCGGCTTGGGCAGGATATGACATTTCTTAGCCCTCCAGCAGCAGACCTTTGTTTTTTTCTCCAGAAGTGTGGTGGAAAAACCCTAGATCACCTTTTTGGATTCTTATTACCCAAGTTACTAAGAATATTACCAGTGGCATACAGGAAGCTTAGCCAATGAGCGGTCAGAAAAGGTGTTTCCTCTGTAGTTCACACCAATCACCGGCTGGGCCCTGCCCAGGCCTGAAGGCTCTGGCTGATGCTTTAGGCCTGGGCAGGGGACCCCCAGCTCCCTCTGATCATCGGCTCCACCCCTGCCCCCTTAGCTCTGATTGCAGTCTTGGCCCTGCCCAAGAGACCCCTGTCTCAGGCCCTTCCCAGGCTGCTCAGGGCCCACGCGAGGCCTACCTCAGAATGACCTGGGTGCCAGGATGTTACCGGGACCCAGGCGCTGGGCGCCTGTGTATGCAAATTAACCACCATCTTTGTTGGGTTAATTTGCATACTCACTAAGATTGGCTATGGGCATAGCAGAGGTACGGTCAATTTACATGTTTGTCTATTATTAGGTAAGATAATCTGGTCAGACTCTTCCCGAAGTGCCCCTTTTTAAGTTTGAATTTCAGATGAGCAACTAATAATTTTTAAACTATATTTTCATTGTTGACACCATTGCCTATGTCCCCAAACCCCCACTCTTTTCCCACCTCCTCCCAGCTCTTTCCCCCTCTTCCCTCTGGCCATCAATTCACTATTATCTGTATCTATGGATTTTTCCTTTTTAAAAAACATGGTCTTGTTTCATTAAGACAATGGCACATATACTGGTTAACTGACTTTTACTTATAAATTGCAAAATATCTATATTAAAGCAAAAGTTGAAAAGGAAAGGAAAATTAAGCACTTATTACTAACCTAATATAATTCTTAGCTCTTAAAATGTTGTCTTATAATTACCCACCTACAGGCTGTCTCAAGCTCTTTTCAAATTCTCTGGTCCCGTGTTACTTTTATTTTTTTTTCTCAGCTACTATTTTGAGTATAGGTATTAACTTTTACATTTATTTATTTATACTCCAACATTGTTCTTAAAATGAGTTAAAGTAGGACAGGTATTAATTATCTATGTTAAATCTTTTACAGTTATCTTGAACATAAAGGACCTGGAGAGAATAATATTTTCTTAACCTACATAGCTTTTTTCCTCTCTGGGACTCCAACCTTCTAAGACATGTCTGTTACTTCTTTCTCAAGCATCCCTGAACCACCTTTGAGAGTATACAAGCCTTTCCTTTTACCACTTTTGTCTTCTTCTCCTCCAATTTTCATCACATTTCTAATTCACTCATTCAAGACTATTTCCTTTGGATATAATCTGTTGTGTGTTTTCTTAAAGGTACTATGCACAAAGGATTTCAAGGTACTATCCACAAAGAATTTCAAACAATATGCCTAAAAACACTTGAAGGCTGTTCATTACTATGATTTTCACATAACCTTGCATTTTTACTTTTATGTACCGGGACTCTCTGAACATTGAATCTGCGTTTGTGTATATTTCTTCTAGGGCTGATGCTGCTCACACAAAATAGACCAGAAAGCATAAAATGAAATTTATTACAGTTAATCACAAGGATGGTCAAATATACCTTATCAACTGCAGCATGGTTGAATTGTTTGCATCATTTAGACATGGTGTTAATGCTAAGAGAGTACAGGAGATTACTAACAATACGTTTGCATGCTATTTTACAATTCATAAGCCCTTTCACAAACTTGGCCCACATTTAAGCAATGAAGGATTAAGGCTCCAAGAACTAAATTGATTTTCCAAAGGTAAAAAAGCTAATAAGTATAAGAATATATAATTTTCACCTGGTATTTGATACTCTGTGAATGCACAGGTTAGACAAACACACAGACTGAAGTCCATGAGAACACTATAACCAAGGGCTCAGCATAATGCCATTGTAAATTTTCAATAAGTATTAATTGAATGGGTCTAAACTCATTTTGAGGATACTTAGTGTAATAAAATAGAGCCTGTGAAGTTTTTAATCCTCTGTCAGGACTAGCCTCATTCTTGAGACAGTTCTTTCTGAATCAAATTGCCATGGATCACATGATTTAAAAAATGGGCCCTGTCACCCTAGTCTAGTCATAAGTGATTGGTTCCAAGGTAATGAGGAATTAACTAACTATGGCTTGGACATACAGAACACCAAATACCTGTAGTTTATTTGAAACTGCCCAGTAAGAATGACACAAATTGGATGATAATTGAAATTATAAATGTTTGTAGGTATAGGATTCGCTACACATAGAAATTGTATACTAAAGGCTCAGACTTCAAATAGTCCTAATGCACAGCCCAGATATGTAAACGCTGACATTGAGAATAAGTATACCCTTGGACAAAGAGCATCTGTCTACATCCTCACACTCATGTATCCTGCCCATAAACCCTTAATAATAAAGGTAAAATGAGTATATCTCACATGTTCACTCTTAATGAGCCAGAATAAAATACCTTGGCTTATACTTCTCCTTCTATTACATTTTTAAAAGTTATTGGAATCGCATGGCTGTAATACCACAGTGAAGACTATACCTATAGCCATTAATTGGTCCTGTCATGGAGAAAAAACTTTTCTTCTATTCTCTTTTGTTCAGTGACTGGAGGCCTGTAAATTAATCTGACAAAAGATGGATTAGAAAGAGAAAAAAAAACAGATTTAATTATGTATGTATGCATGTTGAGTTCACAAAGAAATGTAACTGGAGGAGGCAGTTAGAATTTGGAAATTATATACCATATTTTAATAGGGGAAGAGGAGGGGCAGAGGGGCACTTCTGTGAGAATAAATGTCTTTTAGGAAAAATAAATGGGCCCTTAGGAGAATGGATGGGTGATATGATAATTTTATGACAATGTCTATTTAGGTGATTTTTTATCCAGGTACTGACTTGTGCTGACTTCTCATCTTTAGTGATAAGAGTCAATCTTCCGTGGTTGTGAAACTCCCAGAGAGGTGATTTATGAGAGTTACATTTTGGGGGGAGGCTTTGCTTTAAGAAGATAAAGGGAGTTCAGAAAAAATTTCTTCCTGCAGCTATAGATTCTCAAATGTGTTCAGCTCAAAAGTATGCTTTTGCCACTGTGGTATATTCTAGATCCCTTTAACATATAAGCTTTTGTCTAATGGCACTGCAGACCCCCTTGTTAACAAAGGACACTCTTAATTTTTTCTTCTCTAATGGACCTTTTTTGAAAATCACTTATGTACTAGGATCCATAAACATTAATTGGTAGCTGGTCCAGTATATCTGAAGAGAAAATAACATCTTGACTGTCTTAAACAAATGAGGGTCTATTTACCTTGTCTTTACAGGTATCCTGATATTATTTAGAGTTCCTCCAAACACATGAAATGGTAGCACAACAAGTTTCATTGGAATATAACTGGGTGATTGATTGTAATATGTGTGTACTTTTTGAAGGAAGGATAAAAGATCATGGCTAGGCTATTTGTTTGACCAACTGCCTGTAGGATTTAAATGGAAAAATCAAATGCACCTGTATTGCACTGATAAGGGAAAGATGTCTGTGTAAAAAATATTAGGGTTCCTAGAAGTTCTTTCTAATACTATATATATTCTATGAGAACATGTGTCTGAATTTACAATAAAAGTAAATAGTGAAATATAGCTTAGTTCTTAAAATCTGCTTGAACGTGGAAGCATGAAATAGACTGACAAGTCTCAGAGGGAGGGGAGGCAGGACAAGGTTAACCAAATAACTTATATGCATGTATGCATAGCCCAGGGACACAGACAATAGTGTGGTGAAGGCCTGTGGTGGGGCAGGAACAGGGTGAAGGGGGGAAAAGGGGTGAAAATGGGGAACATCCATAATACTCTCAACAATAAAATTAATTTGAAAAAATAAAACATTTTATAACCCCCTAAAATCTGCTTTAAAAAGAAATTTTTAGAGTGTGCCTGTAGTGACAGGAAAAATTAATTAGTAAATTTATTTGTGGGATGCAGAATGATGAGCATCCCCAAGATATCCAAGTCCTAATAACCATAATTTATGGATATGTTACCTTATATAACAAAAGGGACTTTGCAGGTGTGATTAAGTTAAGGATCTTGAGATGTGGAGATTATCCTGGGTTATCTGGGTGGGTCCAACATAATCACAAGAGTCATTATAAGAGAGAGTGTGGGTTTGTGGGGGGTGGAGAAGGAGAGTCAGAGAAGGAGGTATGACAACAGAAGCAGAGGTTAAAGTGGTGTGATTGCTAGACAATGAGCCAAGGAATGCTGGAAGCCTGTAGAAACTGGAAAAGCAATGTACAGATTTTCCTCTAGATCCTCCAGAAGGAACACAGTTTTGCTGACACCTTGATTTGAGCCCAGTGAGACATGTCCAGAAATGTAAAATAGTTGTTTTAAGCTACTAAGCATGGAGCAATTTGTTACAGCAGCAATATGAAACCAATAATATTTACCATACTGTTTTTACTTTCATTTCATTAAGTCAGGGGACCTGCTTATGCTTTGACTGAGTTTGGTCCCTGACGATATATATAAGGATGTGACTTTCAGATATGTTGACAATAAAAATAACTATTTTTATTCATTAATGCCCTCCATAAGACTTCAGTCAAACCATAATTAATTAAAAAAAACCCAGCTTCTTCATTTGATGTTTAACAAAAACATAATTCAATCATGTAATTGCATTTCTTCCCTACTACACCCAAAAGGAATTTGTCAAAATCTGCATAACAACCTCCTAATAATTCACATCCTAATCCCTGAAAAGGAAGCCGATATCCAAAGAGAATATAGCACTACCCTCAGATAACAACATGTAGGAATGGTAGGTAGATGAGGACAAAGCCTCTGACCTTTCAGAACATCTGCTTCTGTGTCTGACCTGGTGAGGACCATCTAGGCCACCTTTAGAAGGAAAGGCCGTAGTTACCTGGTCTCTGATTGGAAAGATCAGTTTCCATTGAAACCTGCCTCCCCATAATCCTGCCCTGCTTCTTAACCCTGATAATGACCCCATTTCTCATCTAAGGATCTACAATTATTAAATGTCCCTCCACAACTTGTTTTGACTATGTCCAGTAGGTACCCACACCCAGTTTAAATATCACCTGTTCCCACCATTTATTGATTCATAATGTGTCCCTTTACCATCTTGCCTATAACCCAAACCATTTGTTGCCAATTTTCATTCTTTGTTGATGTAGTATCACTATTTTTCTCTCGGTTGGATAATCAGAAATAGTTTAAGCATTAAATATTAAATATATTGCAATTTATGCAGCCATATTAAGATGGCTTGGGAGCACAGACAGAGTTCACAGCAGCTACACCTAGAAAGTAGAAAAGCTGGAACTTAAATCAGGACTGCCTGATTCCAAAGCTCAGCTTTTAAATACTATAGTATATTGTCTTCAACTCAGAAAATCTGGAGTCATTTCTAAATCTACCATCCATAGAGAACCATTCAATCCTGTGCCCACATACTATCTATCTCTTAATAAACTGTAGACTACAGCTATACTGCTTTCTGCCCCAACCTTGCCCTTCCACTAACATCCTAAATTATCTTTGTTAATATGATACACTTTTATGTGCTAAATATTAGCACTAATCAGTTGAATTTCATCAAAGAGTTTATACGCATAAACCAAAACAGTAGTGGATGAGAGAATTTCAGGACCTAAAACAACTGTATATTTTAGTGATGCCTTTCCATATTCCTAAAAGGATCTGAGAATTGAAGCATATAGAACTGGTTATGTTCATACAACACTTGCATTATATCCAATAAATGAAAGAAAGCTTTTGGGGTACTGTCTGCTCCTAAAAACTAACGATCAATGGCTATTTCACAAAAACTCTTTGCCCAGAAAGAAGCTCAGTGCTAAAGCCAAAGCACTTATACTGCTAAAGAATAATTGTACTCCCTGTTGTGGGATAACACTTTATTGGCCAATAAAAATTTGGAGAATTGCCCTGGCTGGGTGGCTGAATTTGTTGAAGCATAATCCCATACACCAAAAGGTTGTGGATTCAATTCCCAGTCAGGAAACATAACCCAGGTTGTGGGTTAGATCCCTGGTTGGAGAGCATACGGGCATACGGGAACCAACCAATTGATGTTTCTCTCGCACATCTTTCTCTTTCTCTCCCCCTTCTTCTCTCTCTTTAAAAAAAAAAAAAAAAAAGAAAGAAAAAAAAGAAAGAAACACATCCTCAGGTAAGGAATAAAAAGAAAATTTGGAGGATCACTGGGTATTGAAGATTGATGGGCCCCAGCTTAATGTTGTTATTGCAGAATTTGATTTTTCTATAATGATATTGTCTTTTAGAATAGAGGCTGAAAAGAAATCAGTAGCCATATTCTAAAGGAAGGTAAATTTGCAATAAGATGAGATAGCTAGCATGGGGATGGCATTCACTTGCTTTACTGTCTTTTCTTCTTGTAACCATATTTCTTCCCTCATACAGCTGTTTTGCAGTGTGCTATGGGGAAGCAATTGCGTATAGTGGTTAAGAACTGGATAATAATATTGAATGTAAATTGTAATTGAAAAAATTATTTGGAATTTATAAAAAAGAACTGGATATGAACTTGCTCTTTGGAATCAAATAAACCTAGATTAATCCCAGGTCTGCTGTTCAAAAATCATGAGTCTGAAAAATTTAACTTCTTTGAACCTCAGAAGGTTGCTATGAAAATTAAATAATACAACAGAGCACCTAAAATATCACAGTTCTAAAGAAATTTTTGTTGTTGCTGTCAATAAAAAAAAATCTTCCAAAACTAGAGGTTGTCCAGCAATTTTGTAAACCAATCTGAATTGAAGAGTTTTTCTTCCACTACAAACATAGAAAAATAATTTATAAAATATATCAAAACTTTGTTTAGTGTGGTGATATATTTTACTTCAGTTTATGACACTAACTAGTACTGGATTTGTCTTCCTGCTATTAAACTAGAAAACTGGACAAAAAATGTGAAACCCCTGTTTTCATACATGGCAGAATAGACAGTACAGGATAGAAATCATTGAGAAGAAAGAAACAAGTATATGGGTCCAAGAAATAGGCACATAGGTCCCATTATGTATTTGCCTGAATAGGAAGTTGTCCATGTACAGAGTAACACTCTGTGAGGCCAAGAAAAGAACATCTACCTATATAGAGAAGTTGTAAGCTGAATAATTCCCAGAGCCCACACATGATTGAAAAGATTCCAGTTCTCATCAGCTAGGCAGGGGTCAGCAAACACTTTCATTAAAGAGATATATAATAAATATTTTAGGCTTTGTGGGTTACATATGGTGTCTGTCACATAATCTTTGTTTTTTAAACTACACTTTCAAAATGTAAACAGCCCAGCCAGTGTGGCTCTGTGGTGGAGCATTGACCCATGAACCAGGAGGTCAAGGTTCAATTCTCTGTCAGGGCACATGTGGGTTGTGGGCTTGATCCCCAGTAGGAGGTGTGCAGGAGGCAGCCAATCAATGATTCTCATCATTGATGTTTCCCTCTCTCCCTCTCCCTTCCTCTCTCTGAAATTAATAAAAATATATTTAAGAAAATAAAAATGTAAACATAATTATTAGCTACCAAGCTGATTCAAAAGAGTTCATGAGATGATTTTGACCCAGGGATTACTAGTAGAGTTTGCTAAACTCTAAGTTGGATTGTAGAGACCTTTGAGCACCAGTGGTGTTTAGAAGAGACCCAAAAAGTTCACACCTTAATAAGAGCACTAAATGAGACATAGAATAAGGGCTATTTTTTTTTTTTACTGACACTAACAAAGCTTAAACACAAACCTCAAATGATCAAAATTAAGAAAATAATTATAATATAAAAATAAAAAAGGGAATGTTACTAAAATCCTACAGATAGTAATAGGTGATTAGGCAATGTTAGCCATAATTTTAAGCAGTAAATTTAATAATCAGATGAAATTGACAAATTCCATGATGCCAATTGTGAACACTGACACAAGAATAAACAGAAAATGAATGACCTCATAACTATTAAAGTAATTAAATTCATAATTGAAAACATTTACACAAAGAATACTTCAAGCCCAAATGGCTTCTCTGGTGAGTTTTTTTAAACATTAAAAAATAATTAATGCCAAATTTACACAAACACTTTCAGAGACTAGAGGAAGGAATGCTCCCCCACTCATTCTATGAGGCCCACCTTACCCTTGTACCAAAACTAACCTAAGCTATTACAAAAAAAACACACACCCTATTCATTAATATTACCATGAACATAGAAAAAGTCCTTTAAAAGTACAGTCATGCACCATTAACAATGGGATACATTCTGAGAAATGCATTGTTAGGCAATATCATTTACACAAACCTAAATGGTCTAGCCTTCTATACACCTAAGCTCTATGTATAGCCTAGGCTATAAGCCTGAATAACGTTACTGTATAAAACAACGGGAAATTAAATCAAGCACAATAGAAAAATATGCAATCAAGAGGCGTGTAAAAATGACATGTATGACGCTGCAGCAGGTGTAACATGGCATACTGTTTTATAGCAAATTTTTAATAAGTAGGAAAGAGTACACTTTAAAATAATGATAAAAAATACTGTATAGTACATATATACTAGTAAACCAGTAACAGTCATTTATTATCATTATCAAGCATTATGTACTATACATAACTACTGTACATGTACTACACTTTTATACAGCTGGCAGCAAAGTTTGTTTATACCAACATCACCACAAACACATGAGTAATGAATTGTACTACAACCTTATGATGACTATATCATCATTAAGCCATAGGAATTTTTTAGCTCCAGTATAATCTTATGGGACTACTACCGTATATGTGGCCTATTGTTGATTAAAACATCATTATGTGGCACAAGACTGTACTAGAAAACTGAATTTGGCTAGTCATAAAAAGGATAATGTATCATCAAATGAAGCTTATTCCAGGATTACAAGGCTGGTTCAATATTTGTGTATCAATCAATTTAAGTCACACTATGAATAAAGTAAGAAGAAAAACTGTATGACCACCTCAGTACATGCAGAAAAAGAATTTGTCAGAAATTCAACATCCATACATAATAAAATATAATCATTAAAAAAGGTCATCTACAAATGGCTGGGCTGTTTGTGTAAATGATATAACCTGGCCAGGTAGCTTAACTGGTTATAGTGTTGCCCGGATACACTAAGGTTGTGGGTTCCATCCTCAGTCAGGACACATATGAGAAGGAACCAATGAATGCATAAATAAGTAGAACAACAAATCCTCTCTCTCTCTCTCTCTCTCTCTCTCTCTCTCTCTCTCTCTCTCTCTCTCTTAAGAAAGAAGGATCTTCGAAAATAATTTTAAAAAGTACATCTATAAAAAAACATACAGCTAACATCATACTTACTAGTGAAATACTAAATGGTTTTCCCAAAAATCAGAATGTAAGGCTATCCACTCTTACCACTTCTATTCAACTCTGTATTTAATGTCATAGAGAATGCAATAAGACAAGTAAAGGAAATGAAAGATATATTTGGAAAGTGTCAGGTATTTTTCTAATACCATTGACTTCTCTGTTTTGTATACTTAATTTATGTGCATTTGAGCTTAAGGCCTGTGAACTTACTAAACTCAATTATTATATCTAATACTTTTTGATAGATTAATTTTTCTTTTCCAATATGGTTTCATATTTTATAAAAAGTACAAAAACAGATAAAACTCATTTATGATGTTAGAAGAGTGTCTGGTATTTGGCAAACCCTCAGTAAATATTACTTACTATTTTATTTATATTTAATATAATTTCAAATATGAATATATGAAATTAAATTGAATACACTACAGTTATACAATTTTATAGTGTACATATACCTTATGGTAATGACTTTTCAAAGTCTTTAAATATCCAAGATGACTATGGAAATCATCTGTCAGGTCTGCTGTAAAAGAGGCTTTCTGGGGATAAGAAGATTTTTAGCCTTATGTGCTTTATATGATTAAATTAATTCACACTAAGCTGTTAATGTTGCCCTCTAAATAATTGTTCTGGTTATTTTATTGAAGTGTAATTTACATATCCCAAAATGTATTAATCTTAAGTATATACTTCAATCAGCTTTGAAAAATGCAAACAACTGTGTAACCTATACCCCTATCAAAATATAGAAAATTGCTATCAAGCCAGAAAGTTCTGTGATGTCCCATCCTTGTCACCCCTCCCCCATAAGAGAAATATTGTTCTGCTATCACTACACACTAGGTTACTTTGTTTTAGAACTTCATATAAATGAAATTGTACAATGTGCTCTTTTCTGTGCCTGGCATCTTTCACTCAGCATAATGTTAATCTTTTATTTTATTGTGGTAAGAACACTTTAACATGAGATTTATGCTCTTAACAGATTTTTAAGTGTACAATACACTATTAATTACTAGTGGCCCGGTGCATGAAATTCATGCACATTAAAAGGGAATTAATTAGAAGAAATATTTTAATATTGCTATTTGCCCTTTCTCTATAATAGAAGTGTCAGAGATGAAAGAAAATTAGTAAAATGTATATAAAATCTCCCTCCTGTCAGAGTCTGGGGCGTGCCGTGGGACCTGGAGTCAAGTACCTACCCACCACCCGCACGTACTTCAAAAACACAGGAGACCCAGACCTGGTCAGCCCCACCCCCATCAAGCCCCCTGGGAGGGGGATGCAGCCTCAGGACCCCAGCCTGGCGCTGGGTTCGGGGGGGGCAAAGTCTCAGGTCCCCTGTCAATCCGCTCCAGGTGGGGGCTGCAGCCTGAGGTCCCCCGGCCCGGTGCTGAGGTAGGGGGTGCGGCCTGAGGTCTCCTGGTTTGGTGCTGGGGCGGGGGGCATGGCCTGAGGTCCCCTGTCAAGCCCAGCCCCCCTCCCCACCCCCACCCCCCGGCAGTGTCACATCAGCGCTGAACAGGGACACATGCAGGCAGTGTCACGTCCCTAGCCGGGGATGCACGCAGGCAGTGTGATGTTAGAGCTGGGGCCAGAAGTCCCCACCCCTGTCCCCACACACACACTAGTTGTGACTGGGACACCGTAATGGACAAATTAGCATATTACCTCTTTATATGTATAGATTATATGTATAGATAGGCACCATGCTCCTAGTATACTGGAGATATGTATATTTTATTCAACTTGCTTAACTGAAACTTCATATCTATGAAACAGCAACTTCCTGTTTCCTCCTTCCTCCCATACCCTGGCAACCACCATTCTAGTCTCTGTTTCTAAGAATTTGACTTCTTTAGATACTTTATATAAGTGGATCATGACGTCTTTTTCCTTCTGTAGCTACCTTATTTCACTTAACATAATGTCCTCAAGGTTCATCCATGTTGTTGCATAATGTGGAATGCCCTTCTTTTTAAGGCTAAATAACATTCCATTATGTGTATACACCCCATTTTCTTTATTTAAAGAGTGAGACTTAAATGAACTTTTATTGTAGCACATTAATCTCACAGCATGAACTTTTAAAACTAAATGAATTGCTCTTAACACAAAATTATATTTAATATTTACTTTTAAAAATGTAGAAAGTTTAGCTAATTGGGGTGATTGTTTCTTGATTTAAGATCAACTCTAATTTTAGATTTTATATAGAACTAGAGGCCCTGTGCATGTATTCGTGCATGGGTGGGGTCCCTTGGCCTGGCCTGTGGAGATAGGGTCAAAAACAGCTCTCCAACATCCCACGAGGGGTCTCAGATTGGGAGAGGATGGAAGCCAGGCCAAAGGACACCACCTGGTGCACAAATGATCGGGGCCAGGGAGAAACTGCGGGAGGGCTCCAGGGCATGTCTGGCCCATCTCACCCAGTCATGATCAGCTGGACCCCAACAGCAAGCTAACCTACTGGTCGGAGAATCTGCCCCCTGGTGGTCAGTGTGCGTCATAGCGACTGGTCAAATGGTCAAACAGTTGGATACTTAGCACATTAGGCTTTTATTTTATAGGATTACTAGAGGCCGGGTGCACGAATTTCGTGCACGGAGGGGGGTTGTCCCTCAGCCCATCCTGCACCCTCTCCAATCTGGGACCCCTCAAGGGATGTCCGACTGCCCGTTTAGGCCCAATCCCTGAGATCGGGCCTAAACGGGCAGTCAGACATCCCTCTCACAATCCAGGACTGCTGGCTCCCAACTGCTTGCCTGCCTGCCTTCCTGATTGCCCCTAACCGCTTCTGCCTGCCAGCCTGATCACCCCCTAACCACTCTGCTGCCAGCCTGTTTATAACACCAGCCTGTTTATAACCCCTGATCACCCCCTAACCACTCTGCTGCCAGCCTGTTTATAACCCCATCCTGTTTATAACCCCAACTTCCCTCCTCTGCCGGCCTGGTTACCCCTAACTGCCCTCTCCTGCAGGGTTGATCACCTCCAACTGCCCTCCCTTGCAGGCCTGGTCCTTCTCAACTGCCCTCCCTTGCAGGCCGGGTGCCTCCCAACTGCCCTCTCCTGCTGGCCATCTTGTGGTGGCCATCTTGTGTCCACATGGGGGCAGGATCTTTGACCATATGGGGGCAGCTATATTGTGTGTTGCAGTGATGATCAATCTGCATAGTACTCTTTTATTAGATAGGATAGAGGCCTGGTACAGGGGTGGGGGCCAGCTGGTTTGCCCTGAAGGGTGTCCCTGATCAGGGTGGGGTTCCCTTGGGGCGTGGGGTGGCCTGAGCTAGGGGCCTGTGGTGGTTTGCAGGCGGGCCACGCCCCCTGGCAACCCAAGCGGAGGCCCTGGTATCTGGAATTTATTTTCCTTCTACAATTGAAACTTTGTAGCCTGGAGCAGAGCCAAGCCTGGGGCTCCCTCCGAGGCCCGCAGCCATTTGTGTTGGGGTTATAATTGAAACTTTGTTGCCTTAAGCGGGTGTGCCTGGCCAGGGTGTGTGGAAAGCTTTGCTTCCCCTGTTGCCGCCGGCAACCCTGGCCTGCTCTCTCAAGCTCCATTCTGCCACCATTTGTTTGAATTTGTTTACCTTCTATAATTGAAACTTTGTAGCTTGAGTGAAGGCTTAGGCCTACAATGGCTGGCAGAAAGCTTGGCTTCCTCTGTTACCTAGGAAACCTTGCTCTCTGTGGTTGTAGCCATCTAGGTTTGGGTTAATTTGCATACTCACTCTGATTGGATGGTGGGCGTGCCTTGTGGGCGTGGCTTGTGGGTGTGTCGGAGGTATGGTCAATTTGCATATTTGTCTATTATTAGATAGGATGTTCACTAGCCATTTTCTAAAAGGATTATTATATTTCTCTTTTATGTATGAGAAAACTGAAGCTTAAAAGTAAATTATCCAGCCCTGGCCGGTTTGGCTCAGTGGATAGAGTATCGGCCTGTGGACTGAAGGGTCCCAGGTTCGATTCCAGTCAAGGGCATGTACATTGGTTGCAGGCACATCTCCAGTAGGGGGTGTGCAGGAGGCAGCTGATCAATGTTTCTCTCTCATTGATGTTTCTAACTCTCTGTCCCTCTCCCTTCCTCTCTGTAAGAAATCAATAAAATATATTTTTTAAAAAAGTAAATTATCCATATTTACTTGTCTAGGTAGATATTTTTTGAGCTTTTTAAAATGTATATTTTTATTGTTGACAGTATTACTGATGTCCCCTATTTCTACCCTTTTTACCTCCCTCCACTCAGCTCCTACTCCCTGCCCCAGCCCTTCACTACCCTATTCCCTGTGTTCATTTTCTTTATCCATTCATCTGTTGATGGATGTTTAGGCTATTTTCACATCTTGGCAATTATGAATAATGTTGCAATGAAAATGGTGTGTTAAAATCTCTTCGAGATCCTGCCAAAACCAGTTTGGCTCAGTGGATAGAGCGTCGGCCTGCGAACTCAAGGGTCCCAGGTTTGATTCCGGTCAAGGGCATGTACCTTGGTTGCGGGCACATCCCCAGTAGGGGGTGTGCAAGAGGCAGCTGATCGATGTTTCTCTCTCATCGATGTTTCTAACTCTCTATCCTTCTCTCTTCCTCTCTGTAAAAAATCAATAAAATATATTTAAAAAAATCTCTTTGAGATCCTGATTTCAAGTAGTTTGGATATATACCTAGAAATGGGAATGCTGGACCATATGGTTGTTTTAATTTTTGAGGAGCTTCCATACTGTTTTCCATTGCAGCTTCATCATTTTATATTCCCACCAACAGTCTAGAGAGGGTATCACAGAATTAACCTGAATAAAATTACATGAACCATAGAATGCAGGCCCATATGATCAATGAAAGATAGGCCCTCCCAGCCTATCACAATATAGGTAAGAATATAGATAAGTGGTAGGATAATATTTGAAATGTTAACCATGGCTTCTTTCTTCCAGTCATTCAGAACCACCAGTACATTTAACATGCTTCAAATAGCAAGGCAGTTCTGTGATCACGGCTTCATGTGAGAGATGTGACAGAAAGTAGAAACAAAATCTAGATTTGTCTTTAGAGATCCTAGAAAAAAAATAGAAAGCTCCAGGCATAGACAGGAATTTGCACAGAATCAACAGAGCTTTTGGAAATGAGGACTACCTTCTAGGAGCCAAAAGAAAATCCCCAAACTGGGAGGAGGTGGAACAAGGTATTGGTATAATGAATGATGATGTTAGTAGGGTAGAGAGAGGAGGCAGGATCTGAGGAGACCAGAACAGTAATAATTGTACTGCAAAGGGCTTCTATGAAGATGATTATTCCACTGTCTAGGAGTTTCATGGGAATATTCTGTCCATACTTGACCTAAGCAATCATAGTCTGTTAACCACACACAAGTAAGGGCTAAGCTAGCAGTCCATGTCCTTAGTATCTCTTATAAATTCTTTAAACAACCACCAGCACCCCACCCAGGTACTACCAGGTGTGATGTTTGTCTGGCCAGCTGACAGTCAATACATACAACTTATTTAGCAGTGTCTAAGAATAGCAGGAACTCAAGAGAAGGCATTTTGGTGGTGTTGATGGAAAGCACTCACACATGTACCTGTGAACTGAAGGTAACTACATCCCTCTTGATCCAGGACATTGGTTAAGTCTCCTACTCTTCAATCCACCTCCCCATGAAAACAACAAATAGAGAATCATCTAGTCAACTAAACAAAGTCAATTAAAAAGCAAGGATTTTGCTTTTACTTTATTAAACTACTGGGATCTGAGGGTATTATGGTTACATGCCATGCCATTCCCAAGGCAAAACATATATATTTTGATTGGAAGTTAAGGACAACATTACTATATAATAAAAGCCTAATGTGCTAAGTGTCTGGTTGACCAGTAGGCCATTCAACCAATCAAAGCATAATATGCTAATGATATGCTAAGGCGGCTCAACAGCTCCCTATGACGTGCACTGACCTCCAGGGGGCAGACAAGTTGACTGGTCGACCAGTTGCTATGACATGCACTGACCACCAGGGGGCAGACACTCCGACTGGTAGGTTAGCTTGCTCCTGGGGTCTGGGCAATCAGGACTGAGCAAGAGGGGCCAGACATGTCCTGGAGCCCTCCTGCAATCCCTCTTCAGCTAACCAACCTCCCACGTCCCACCCCGGCCCTGATCATGCACTGGTGGGGTCCCTGGGCCTGGCCTGTGCCCTCTTGCAATCCGGGACCCCCTTGGGGGATGTTAGAGAGCCGGTTTTGGCCCAATCCCACAGGCCAGGCCGAGGGACCCCACTGGTACATGAATTCATGCACTGGGCCTCTAGTTACTATATAAAATGGATAGAGGTACCTTATTTTTTTCAGGAATGTTATATAACAGTGATGAGAAGAAATAAGACAAGAATATAAGCTTTGATGAAGACCAATGTACTAATCCCAGCTCCAGTACTTACTAGATGTTTGTCATTGGACAATTTACTTAAAATGTATGAGTCTCAGTTTCCTCCTCTGTACATGGGGCTACTTTCCTTGCTAGGTTTTTGTAAAAATTAGAGACAATAACCTGATACTTGGTACTAAAACTACCTACTATAATACCTAGCACATAGAAGACATTTAGTAAATGGGATTATTAATGAAAAATCTTTCTGCCAAAATGTTATCATTAAAAATTCACTCCTTTAGGTTAATGAACTCCTCACTTAAACCGAGTCATTCCTAGCCAACTTTGTAAAATACATAATTTGCCTTGAACACCCACATTTAGACTCCTCATTTTATGTCCTTTTGTCCTTAAATTGGCATTGAGAGAGAGAGAGAGAGAGAGAGAGAGAGAGAGATGAGAGAACTCTTGGGAGAAAATGAAACAAAAAAACTCCCATATCTAGTTTAGATTTGTGACTTTGTAAGTCAGATGATAGATAGGACATATTTAAGAACTTATTTTTTCTAGAAAATGGAGATGGACCAGTCATACAATATAAATTTCCCTGATAGAGATATTGCCTTATCAGTTAAGTATTACTCTTCAAATATGACTAAAAATATATATGTATGTATCTTCCCCAAATTTCATGTATTCCTGATTACCTTAATCATTCATTACTTTCTCAAACATTACAACATAAAAATGAGGAATGGCTTTTAGTTAAGAAAATTTGCAAGAGAGAACATAATAATGTGGAACAGCTGCAGCCATGAATTTTATGAATGCTTTGTTGAAAATAACATTAAGTGGAAAAATCAGTTCCCAGATTAGCTCTGTAGTGTTTTATGCTATGTGGAAAATTCATCATTCTTACTTATCTATGATGAGAACATAAAATAACTTACCTTGATTTTGATTGGGTAGAAACAATCATCACCATCTTTATTATCACTATCCCTTTATTCAGGACATAGTGTATAGAGGGTAATGTGTAAGAAGATGTGGATATAAAGATAAGATGCCTACATTTATTTTTTTTAAATATATTTTATTGATTTTTTACAGAGAGGAAGGGAGAGGGATAGAGAGTTAGAAACATCAATGATAGAGAAACATTTATCAGCTGCCTCCTGCACACTCCCCACTGGGGATGTGCCCACAACCAAGGTACATGCCCTTGACTGGAATTGAACCTGGAACCCTTGAGTCCACAGGCCGACGCTCTATCCACTGAGCCAAACTGGCTAGGGTGATGCCTACATTTAAAGAACTTCAAATGAAATTAGTAAGCAGGCTGTGCTGACAAACATGAAAGCATTGTATTAGTACCAGAGTTGATTAATAAGTATCCCTAGTTATCAGGCAATATCTAGCTCCTGGGTTATGAATCCCTTCTCTATATAATGTAGACACCCCCAACCCCCAAACTATCCAGTTAGTTTCTGACCTTAGTAAATATAAACATAGGCTAAATAATACAAGCTATATTTAGATAGGACATAGGAACTTTATTTCTTTCATAAACATCACCAGTCCTTTTTATTCCTTACACCTGGTTTGCTTCCTTCCCTGTACTTCTCAGTCTTTATAGGCACTTCAGTTTGTGGCTCATTGCTTAGCCACACTCTCAGACTAAGCATGAATCTCCTGCTGGTCTAATTCTAACCAAAATTTCGACCTTGTTTATCCTGCCACATTCATTGAATAAGGAACTTTTCCAGAACTGGAAATTCATGACTTTTGGCTTCCTCTCCTACCCCTATCTCAATAATATCACTTATTTAAAACTATACCCCAAAGGTAACTCCAACCCTATTGAAAATCACTTAATGACTATATCGTTACCAATTACCACTGGACTTAGTACAACCAATAGTGATGAGAAGATATGGTTGGCTGATCAGTTAAATGGAAAAACTATTTAATTGTATGCATATATAATCTGATACAGCAAGTTCAGAAACTCCAGAACCAAGTAAAGATTTCAAAAAATTCACAGTCTCCCTTTAAATTATGTAATAGTCAATAACAATGAAACCACCATTAAAATCATGGACTTGGCAAGGACCACTAAGGAAAATAAAAACTTTTAAGTGACAGGTTGATGGGAACTCCATATTCACATAGTTCCAAATTATCACCCCCATGGATTATTTGCCAGCTGAAAAGGGAGAAAAGGTTAATTTTGCAATTGAGCAAGAAGGAAGTCATCACCTTTACCCACTCATCACATTAACTAGTGATCTTTTCACTAATACAGAGTCAACCACACGTTGTATGTCTCTCAGTGTGATGTGATATGCAACACATAACCTCATCTATGAGGTAGTCCTATGAAGAATATTTAACCTGAATCCGGTAAGTTTTAGTTCTAAATTTCAGTTTTCAGAATTATAAGGAATAGAGGAACAAGTTCAGTGATACCACAAAAAAAAAAAAAACACCAAAAACAACAAGAGGTAAACCGCAAAGTGGTTTATTCTATAGTGTAATATTCCCAATCTCTTCAATTGTCAAAATCATAGGAAGAGAAAAGAGAAAAAAATTATAAAAGAGAGAAATTAGAAATTGATTTGATTTTAATTAAAAGTATGGGCAGAAGGTTCATCAAATAAGTTTTCAGTACAAGCAAGCAATAGTTTGATCACTCACAGAAAGAGAAATGGTTGGCATAATATCTGAGGACAAGGAAAAGCTGTGCATACAGATTTAGGTAACCATCAGGCCAGAATGGTTCACCTTGTAACCACCACCCTGAAACCACTTAGATATTAAGCCAATTCCTGTAGAATTTTGAATCTCCTTTACCTATCCTTTCCTTCACTAATTCCTGGGTGACATCAGACATCAGCTTAGCCATTTTGCCCCCAGTTTTGCTATAGCTTCACTCTTGTATGTGATTCCACAGTACTGTCTATCATAGGTCTTAATTTACTAAATTACTTATCTGCCTTTCCCTGTGGGTAGAGAGCTTCCACAGGGAAAGGCTAACATTTCTGAAGTGTCCAGTCCAGTATCTCGCACAGCATAGGCATTTTGTAAATATGCACTATCTTGTTACTTAAAATATAATTATTTCTAGATCCTCTTCTGAGATTCGGGGCCTAATTCATAACTCCTCTTAATAACTGGGGCCCAGTTATCTGTCAAGATTTCATTGTCTAACTGCCTGCAAGTCTGCCTTAATATTGCCTCCCAGCGAAATGTTATCATACTGTTCTGTTCATCTGTCATTGTATCCCTGTTAGTCAATTGTCTTAAATGTCATACTCAATTATCACTATTCTTTCTTGTTCTATCAAAATGCTGAGATTTTCTTGGTGAATTTTTAAATACCTGAGATATGAGTGGGTTGAATGGCACTTTAGTGACACCTTAGCCACTCAACGTTCATTATCTGAATGATAGTTAAGCTTGATGTAAAAGAGTAATCCAACTGAGTTGTTTCTACTGAATGTCATCAAGATAATCATTTATTCTCACTGTCACTCTCCACAAATTGTCAGTACTTTCCTCTTGTAAAATCCCAAAGAAGCTATAAAATACAAGTCCAGTTTAAAATGTGCAGTTATCTCTTTGAGACAGTTGGCTGGTCTACAAGTGTTTAGTCCTTCTAATATAAGACAGAAATTAGTGACTCTACATGAATCCACAGAGTATATCCTACCTAATAATAGACAAATATGCAAATTGACCATACCCCGGACACACCACAAGCCATGCCCACAAGCCATGCCCACCATCCAATCAGAGCGAGCATGCAAATTAACCCAAACCAAGATGGCTACAGCCACAGAGAGCAAGGTTTCCTAGGTAACAGAGGAAGCCAAGCTTTCTGCCTGCCCTTGCCAGGCCTAAGCCTCCACTCAAGCTACAAAGTTTCAATTATAGAAGGTAAACAAATTCAAACAAATGGCGGCAGAATGGAGCTTGAGAGAGCAGGCCAGGGTTGCCACCGGCAAAAGGGGAAGCAAAGCTTTCCACACACCATGGAGGGGCCCACCTGCTTAAGGCAACAAAGTTTCAATTATAACCCCAACAGAAATGGCTGCTGGCCTCAGAGGGAGCCCCAGGCTTGGCTCCGCTCAAGGCTACAAAGTTTCAATTGTAGAAGGAAAATAAATTCCAGATACCAGGGCCTCCACTTGGGTTGCCAGGAGCGTGGCCAGCCTTGAAAACCATCACAGGCCCCTAGCTCAGGCCGCCCCACACCCCAAGGGAACCCCCACCTGATCCGGAACACCCTTCAGGGCAAACCAGCTGGCCCCCACCCATGTACCAGGCCTCTATCCTATCTAATAAAAGAGTAATATGCAGATTGATCATCACTGCAACACACAATATAGCTGCCCCCATATGGTCAAAGATCCTGCCCCCATGTGGACACAAGATGGCCACCACAAGATGGCCAGCAGGAGAGGGCAGTTGGGAGGCACCCGGCCTGCAAGGGAGGGCAGTTGAGAAGGACCAGGCCTGCAAGGGAGGGCAGTTGGAGGTGATCAACCCTGCAGGAGAGGGCAGTTAGGGGTAACCAGGCCGGCAGAGGAGGGAAGTTGGGGTAAACAGGCTGGCAGTAGAGTGGTTAGGGGATGATCAGGCTGGTAGGCAGAAGTGGTTAGGGGCAATCAGGAAGGCAGGCAGGCAAGCAGTTGGGAGCCAGCAGTCCTGGATTGTGAGAGGGATGTCCAACTGCCCATTTAGGCCCGATCCTACCTGGCAGTTGGACATCCCTCGAGGGGTCGCAGATTGGAGAGGGTGCAGGCTGGGCTGAGGAACAATCCCCCTCCGTGCACAAATTTCGTGCACCGGGCCTCTAGTTTAGTAATAAGGCTGCTTTTGTAGGGTTGAATAGAAAAGTATCGCTAAAATTAGAGACTAGTTATTTTTAAATCTACCACTCATCAGGCATCATTACAGCACAAGGATGTTTATTAGCTAGCTATTACTTATGTGTTTTTTAAAGCACCATCAGTATGCTTTATGTATAGAATAAATGAGGTTCCATAAGGATCCACACATATCATGAAACCTCTAGGAAGCAATCTAGTCCTCATTCTAGAGGCTAATAAAGGGTAATAACTAGTTTTATGAGGTTTAAAAATTTGAATATTTGGACCAGTTTGTCCAGAACAAGAAAAAATAATTCGAGTATGATATATCCTCAGACTTTCACAAAGAAAATACATTATCTCTCTTTGACTCACTGCTGACTCTGGTTAATTGTTAATGAGGCTTGCTGCCAAATGATGCTGCAGTTGGCTAAATTGTACTCAGCACTCTCCAGACTTTTTTTTTTATTATATGCCATTGTAAGATTCAAATGCAGCACCCCACACAAATGGTAAAGACTGTGATCTACCAAACCAGTCCTTTCTTTGTCCCTTCATTAACATACTTCAGTGTCATATTCCTTCAAGGTCCTCAGACAGTAGTTACCTGACTATCCTATCTTTCCCCATTTTTCTTCATAGCAATTAGCACTACATCTCTATTCCCTATTAGCATGTAATATCTATGATGGTAGAGTTAACCACTGTATCCCTAGCACCTACAACAGTACCAGGTGTATAGAAAGTGCTTAATAAACATTTGTTGGCCAGATGAATAATCATAGCAGCTAACGTTTATTGAAAATTTACCATGCCACACACTGCTAAGTGCTTTACAAGTTTTATTGCACTTAATCCTCATGAATATTACAGTAAAGGAGATGCTATAATTATTCCCATTTTATAGTTGAAAAAAATATAGGGTCAGAGAAAAGAATTTTGCTTAGGAAGGCTATACTTGTGATTACTGTTAATACATCAGTATTCCTTAAGGAACAGTAAGGAAGTAAGGAATATTCAGCATACCCTGGATGCCTATGGAGATTAAAAATAATAGCTAACACTTATTGAAAACTTTCTGTAGGTAAGGCACTATTAGACACTTTACATCTCTTTAAATCTTACAACAACCCTATGTGGTAGGTTCCATTATTATTCCAATTTTATGAATTGGGACACTGAGGCACAGAAGAACTAAGCAACTTGCCCTAGGTCTTAATTGGTAAGTGACAGAGCTTGAATTCAAATTCCTGAAATATATCAATGAGTGAAAAGACTGTACTATATTTGATGACTACTACAAAATTCTAGGGACTTTCACATTTATTGTCAAAATGCTGGGGACTTGTACATATTGTATATAATCCTCAGAAAAATAACTATGTTATATTATATTAAGTTTATGGATCAGACAAGGACTTGGAGAAGTTTATAACCCAAGGTCACACAGTTTAAGAGTATTATAGTTTCAAGGCCTGTCACAATAGGTTGGTTTAGGGATAGAAGTGAGAAGAGAAACTAACAGAAAGAGTAACCAACTTAAGGAAAACTTAGACTGAGAAGAGCAGAATATAGGAAGGAGAAAAAACATGAAGATTTATTTCCACAATGACAGAGATGGATTTTGTTTGAGGTATGGCATATTAGTAGCATGATGTAGTCATTAAGAACAGTGTTCAACTAGGTTCACTTTTAAGTGGACTGCCTACTGGCTTTGTGAATTTGGCTAAGTCATTTTAAACCCCAAAGCCTCAGTTTTCTAACCTATAATATCCTCTCTAATAAAATGGTAATATGCAAATTAACCATCACTCTGCTACATAAGCCACGCCCACCAGCCAATCAGGGCAACTATGCAAATTAACCCCAATCCAAGATGGCTACAGCCACAGAGAGCAAGGTGTCCCGGGTAACAGAGGAAGCCAAGCTTTCCATAGCCGTTGCAGGCCTAAGCCTCCACTCAAGCTACAAAGTTTCAATTATAGAAGGTAAACAAATTCAAACAAATGGTGGCAGAATGGAGCTTGAGAGAGCAGGCCAGGTTTGCCAGCGGCAACAGGGGAAGCAAAGCTTTCTGCACACCCTAGCCGGGCTCACCCGCTTAAGGTGACAAAGTTTCAATTGTAGAAGGTGAATTAACTGCCACAGAAATGGCTGCCACCCCGGAGGGAACAGCAGGCTAGGCTCCGCTCCAGGCTACAAAGTTTCAATTGTAGAAGGAAAATAAATTCCAGATACCAGGGCCTCCTCTTGGGTCGCCAGGGTGCGTGGCTGGCCTGCAAACCACCACAGGCCCCTCGCTCAGGCCGCCCCACACCCCAAGGGAAACCCACCCTGATCCAGGACACCCTTCGGGGCAAACCAGCTGGCCCCCACCCCTGTACCAGGCCTCTATCCTATCTAATAAAAGAGTAATATACAGATTGATCATCACTGCAACACACAATATAGCTGCCCCATGTGGTCAAAGATCCTGCCCCCATGTGGACACAAGATGGCCACTACAAGATGGCCATCAGGAGAGGGCAGTTGGGAGGCACCTGGCCTGCAAGGGAGGGCAGTTGGGAGGGACCAGGCCTGCAAGGGAGGGCAGTTGGAGGTGATCAACCCTGCAGTTAGGGGTGACCAGGCTGGCAGAGGAGGGAAATTGGGGGCAAACAGGCTGGCAGGGGAGCAGTTAAGCATCAACCAGGCTGGCAGCGGAGTGGTTAGGGGGTTATCAGGCTGGCAGGCAGAAGCGGTTAGGGGCAATCAGGAAGGCAGGCAGGCAAGCAGTTGGGAGCCAGCAGTCCTGGATTGTGAGAGGGATGTCCGACTGCCCGTTTAGGCCTGATCCCACCAGGATCAGGCCTAAACGGGCAGTCGGACATCCCTTGAGGGGTCCCAGATTGGAGAGGGTACAGGCTGGGCTGAGGGACAACCCCCCACTGTGCACGAATTTCGTGCACCGGGCTTCTAGTGGGTATTATAATAGTGACTTCCATAGAATGTTGTTGGGAAGATAAACTGCTATGTAGTATTGCTCATTAAATACTAGAGGTTGTTATTGGTATTAGTGGAGAAACAAAGAGCAAATGCTTAGTTCCATTTCATCCATTCACCACCCAATCCTGGCCTGGTCCCTGCTTTTCAAACAGTATTAGGTACCAGAGACAGGAAACATTATTCTTTAGTTGTTGTTGTTAATCCTCATCCAAGGCTATTTTTTTCATTAGAGAGAGTGGAAGGGAGGGGTATGGGTGAGAAATATGTAGGGGGAGGGAGGGAGAGAGAGAGAGAGAGAGAGAGAGAATCATTGATGTGAGACACATTGATTGGTTGCTTCCGACAGGTACCCCAACCAGAGCAGGATCAAACCTGCAACCCAAGCACGTGCCCTTGACTGGAATCAAACCCATGACATTTCAATGTGCAGGCCATTGCTCTAACCACTGAGCATGCCAGCCAGGGCAACGTAATTCTTAAAGAGCCTCTAAACATAATTGCTAAAGTGCTTGAGCATTGTGAACTTGAGTAATGACTGGATTATCTTGATTATGTTTTTGAGTAATGGCTTATCCTTTTAAATATATCCCTAGATTTACCAGGTATCTGAAATATGTCCTAACATTGCATATGGCCACTAGCCTTCATACCCTGATGCCTGTGGGATTTATACTACCACTTTCCTACCTTATTAACACTCTCGGTAAAGGCTCCCTAAAGACTACTTCCCACAACAGTTCCAGTTGAACACTTTGTCGTATGTGTTCTTTTCTGAAATACCCTATAGTCAGTCTTCCAGTTACTTGGTCTTTTTTAGGGAATTTTCCAGTATCATTAGCCAGTTCTGTGTTTCCAACCTTAGTTTGGTCCCATCTTTGGTGCACCAGCCCATTAACTCCCAGACTGCAGGATCTTCAGCCTCTAAAAATGGTGAATTTGCCCTTGGCTTCTTGAATAAAGTGGGAGCTGTGTGATAGGAAGTGTGCTGGGAATTTCCACAAGAATTATCTCCCTAATTTATAGCAATGGCCCCATGAGGTTGAGATCCTCTATCACTATTTCACAGAGAAGGAAGCTAAGGCAAAGAGAGGATTAGGAGACTCTCAAAACTACATAGCTATTTGGTGGTGCTATGATCTGAGTACATTTGTGTTCCCCAAAAATTCATATGTGGAAACCTAATCCTCAATTTAATGGTATTATTAGGTGGGGCTTTTGAGAGGTAGTTGGATTATGAGGGTGGAGCCCTCATGGATGGGATTAGTGACCTTATAGAGAGCTTCTTTACCCCTTTCTTTCATAAGAAAGAGCACTCAGTGAGAAGACAGCAGTCTATGACCCAGAAAGTAGACCCTAACTAGACCCTGAACCTGCTAGCACCTTGATCTTAGAATTCCCAGCCTCCATAACTGTGAGAAATAAGCTTCTCTTGCTTATAAGCTACACATTGTATGGCATTTTAAAAAATCTTTATTGTTGAGATTATTACAGATATCCCTACCCTCCCATTTCCCCCTCCACCTGGTTCCCGTCCCACCCCATGCCTTTACCACCCTATTGTCTGTGTCTATAGGTAATGCATATCTTATATAATAAAAGCCTAATGTGCTAAGTGTCTGACCGTTTGACCAGTTGCTATGATGCATACTGAACACCAGGGGGCAGATGCTCTGACTGGTAGGTTAGCTTGCTGCTGGGATTCAGCTGATCAGGATTGGGCAAGACTGGCTGGACATGCCCTGGAGCCTTCCCGCGGTTCCTCCCCAGCTCAATTGTGCACCGGTGGGGTCCCTTGGCCTGGCCTGCATCCTCTTGCAATCTGGGACCCCTCCAGGGAATGTCGCAGAGTCAGTTTCAGCCCAATCACCACAGGCCAAGCCCAGGGACCCCACTGGTGTACGAATCCATGCACTGGGCCTTTAGTATACATATGAGATCTTTGTTTAATCTCTTCCTGCCCCCACCCCTTCCCTCTAAGAATCGTCAGTCTGTTCCATTTACATGCCGCTGATTCTATTTTATTCACCAGTTTATTCTGTTTATTAGATTTCTTATTCATTTATTTTGATTTTTACATTAAATTGTTGATAGCTATGTATTTGTTGCCATATTGTTGTTCATATTTTTTATCTTTTTCTTCTTCTTCCTCTTCTTAAAGAATACCCTTCAATATTTCATATTATACTGATTTGGTGGTGATGAACTCCTTTAGCTTTTTTCTTGTCTGTGAAGCTCTTTATCTGACCTTCAGTTCTAAATGATAACTTTGCTGGGTAGAGTAATCTTGGTTGTAGGTCCTTGCTATTCATCACTTTGAATATTTCTTTCCACTCCCTTCTGGCCTGCATAGTTTCTGAGAAATCAGCTGAGAATCATATGGGCATTCCCTTGTAGGTAACTAACTGCTTTTCTCTTGCTACTTTTAAGATTCTCTCTTTGTCTTTAGCCCTTGGCATTTTAATTGTGATGTGTCTTGATGAAGTCCTCATTGGGTTCTTGTTTGGGACTCTCTGTGCTTTCTGGACTTGTAAGTCTATTTCTTTCACCAGGTCAGGGAAGTTTTCTGTCGTTATTTCTTGAAATAGGTTTTCAACATCTTGCTCTCTCTCTCTTCTTTTGGCACCCCCATAATGGGAAAGTTGGAACACTTGAAACTGTCCAAGAGGCTCCTTACACTATCTTCATATTTTTGGATTCTTATTTCTTTTTGCTCCTCTGGTTGGGTGTTTTTTGCTTCCTCATATTTCAAATCATTGATTTGATTCTCAGAATCCTCCACTCTACCAATGAATACCTGTATATTATTCGTTGTTTCAGTCAGTGTATGCTTAGTCTCCAACTGGTCCTTCTCCATTTTTTTTTGAAGTTTCTGGAAGATTCTTGAGTAACCTTGTAACTATGGTTTTGAACTCTATAACCAGTAGTTTGCTTTCTTCCATTTCTTTCACTTGTGACATGTTTCTTTGTCTCCACATTTTGGCTGATTCCCTGTGTTTGTTTCTAGGTATTGGGTAGAGCTGCTATGTCTCCTTGAGTTGGTAGAGTGGCCTTGTATGGTAGGTGTTCTATAGGGCCCAGTGGCTCAGTCTCCCAAGTCACCTGAGCTGGGAGCTCTAGGTGTACCTTCTTGTGAGCTGTGAGCCCAGTCTTGTTGTAGTTGAGACTTGATTGCTATTGGTGTCACTGGGAGGAATTGACCTCCAGGCCAATTGGCTGTGAGGACCAGCTGCGACTACAGTGGGAGAGCTTCTGTGCAGGGGACACCCTTATGGAGCAGGACTTGCTTCAGTGGGGCTTTGGTGCTCACTGAGTCTGCCCCTTGAGTGTGTCACTTATGGATGTGAAGAGTTGTAATCTGGTATGGCCTCACACTGACCACTGGGTACACTGACTCTTGGATCTCCAAGGAGGTGCAAAGTCAGCCACTTCCTGAGGCCACCCAGCAGAAGCTACAGAGAGATCTGCACATTCCTCCCCTTTGTATGGGGTTTGGAGGTGTGAAGACTAGGCCCAGCCACAAAGCAAGGAGGCTGGTGCTGGTGCTGGATCTTGGGCCCTTTATTGAGAGATTTAAGGCTCCCTGACCTAGTTGCAGTTTGTTTGAGAGACCCTAGCCTGAGCAAGGACAAGCAGTTCATATGCAAAAGCTGCTGCACACAGTTTGGGTGGGGTTGCAAATTGGATGAGGCAGGGTCTTAGGGAATCACCAGGGTGTAGCAAACAGAAATGGCTGCCAGTCAGCCCTGGGACCAGGGAGGTCCCAGCACAGGAACAATGATCCCTGCAAGCACCTCTGTTTTGGAGAAAGCCACCCCCAAGTTCCTGCCCCGATGCCAGACAATTCAGTTCCTCCTTGTATGTGTGTGTGTTCCCTAGAGCCTCACCCTGGTGCTGGATTTCAGAGGAAGTGAAACCTCTTAAGTTCAGTTCTGGTGCTGGGCTTTAAAGAGGAACAACTGGGTCTCCAGCAACCTCTGTGTCACTGAGCCCCAATCCACACTGGTTTTTACAGCTCATAGTTCTTACTGCCCATGGGGACTTCTTTTTCCAGCTCTGGGACCCTGGGCTGGGGGTCTGGTGTGAGGCTGGGACCCCTTGCTCCTCTGGGTGGCCTCCACAGAGATGATCTCCCTCACGATTAAAAAAGCAGCACACATGGGTGTTGGATCAGCCTGTTCCAATGCCTCCACACCTCCTACCAGTCACAGTGTGCTTTCTTCTTTACTTCTTTAGTTGTAGGATTTTTATTCAGCCATCTTTCCAGCGGTTCTGGATGATGGTTGTTCTATATTTTAGTTGTAATTTTTGATGTGGTTGTGGGAGGCGGTGAGTACAGGCATTTACCTATGCTGCCATCTTCTCTGTTCTGTATGGCATTTTTGTTATAGAAGCCCAAAATAATGTAGACAGGTGAGAAAGCCAAAGAAGCTTATAGGAACCAAAAGATTCCAAATCAAATGATCTTTAGTGTAGGCTATATTGTGGCTTAAACAGCTTGTCTCTGCTTACAGTGTAAGGATGTGAGGCACAGTATATGTTTCTTGGGTCCTAGTGAATATGCTTTTTGGTTGAAGAAATTATAATGATGGCCAGTGTCTACTGATGGGCTAGACTGCTACATCCTTCTATGCCACTTCCCAGCACATTCTGCTCCTTCTGATGAGAATACATTTTCCCTTCTTTCTTTCACTTAATGATTCCTATCCTGCTATGGGAGGGAGAATATTGTTTCTCCCACAAAGATATCCTAATCCTCAGAACTTTTGAATATTGCCTTACATAGCAAATGGGACTTTTCATATGTGATTCTCATCTTCAGATGGGAAGATCATTCTGGATTCTCCAGTGCAATCATGAGGGTCATTATAAGGGAGAAAAGAAAGTTAGAGATCAAGAGTGAGAGCAAGAGCAAGAGCTAGAGAGAGAGGGAGAGGGAGAGAGAGAGAGGGAGATTTGAAGATGATATGCTGTTTGTTTCTAAGGTGAAGGAAGAGGTCCATGATGAGTCAAGAGAATGTAGGTGCCTCTAGAAACTGAGAAAGGCAAGGAAATGATTATCCCTTAGAGTCTCCAAAAGGAATACATTCAGGTAACACCATGATTTTAGCCAACTAATACATATATTATATATTACCCTTCTGACCTTCATAATAGAATAAATTTGTGTTGTTTTAATGCACTAAACTTGCAGTAATTTGTTACAGCCGTAATAGGAAACTAATATGCCCACTTTCAGGACATAGTTCAGATATCACCTCATCATGAAAGGCTTTGATATCTCCTGAAGCAGACCCAGGTGTCAGTGGTCACACTGCTTGGTGTATGTCTTTTTACATTCCAGAATTCATCACCTTGAAACTAAATTTCACTCCATTTTGATCTTTCTCCTCCTCTCTTCTGGATACCTATTGGTCACTGCTACCAACCATAGGGCTGAGGGGAAAAGGCAGGAGGTAATATTCCCAAATTATGGGAACCAGGGGCCAAAGCTAGCAGGAAGTAGCTGGGAACTTCAAGAAAGAGCCATTCAACAGAAGTTGGGACCCTGAAGCATCCCAGTATGAACTATAGCCACAGAGGAGACACTGCCAACTACCAGAAACCCAAACAAAAGCAGAGTGTGGGATATCATTACATCTCCCCTTCTCCTGCTCTCTAATATCTGACTAGTACCTCCTATTGGTCAAACCTGACCAGGAGCCATGTTGTAAAGAAGCCCAGGAAATATAGTTTACAGTGATCTAAAACCTCATAGCGCAAAGGAAGGACAGAGAATGAATCTAAAAGCAAAATTAATCTTCTTGCAGTTTCCCAGATTCACCATATCTTTTTCATATTCCCTTCACTTGAATTTTATCCCCTTCTCCTATTATCTCAAATATAACCTCCTCTGTCAAGCCTTCTCTGACCACCCCAGGCTTCTGAACTCTAGTATCCTTGCACACGACACTATTTATTTGGTATTTAACATACAGTAGTCCTCCCTATTCACATGGATAAGGTCCAAGACCTCCAGTGGATGCCTGAAATGGCAAATAGTACGAAAGTCTATATATAGTATGTTTTTTTCCCTAGACATACATACCTGTGATAAAGTTTAATTTATAAATTAGGCACAGTAAAAGATAAACAACAATAATAATAAAATGGAACAATATAATGTAATAAATGGAATGTAAATGTCGTCTCTCAAAATATCTTCTTGTATTATATTCACACAGGATAAAGGGATGATTCACATCCTACAGGCTGGGGGAGGGGAGTGTTGCAGCACAGCTTAGATTTTATCACATACTCAGAACAGCATACAATTTAAAATTTATTAATTGTTTACTTCTAGAATTTTCCATTTAATGTTTTTATATCAGGTTTACCAAAAGACTCCAAGTCCAATGTGACTTAGGGTAGCCTATATTATGGCATAAACAGCTTGTTTTTGCATGGAAGTGTAAGGGTGTGAGGCACAGTACATGTTTCTGAGGTCCCAGTAGATTGCCTTATTGTTGGAGAAAAATCACCTTAAGATTTCCTATGACATTCAGGTTTAATATTGAAATATTTCACAATCAGTATGGCATGGGCACCATGTCATCAGAATGTACTCCAGCTTCAAAAGATCAGACCCTGTCTATAAACAACTAGTACACCTATACTGGTTGTTGCATCTTGCTGAACATCTGGCTGGGCTAGGTGGGAAGTAGAACAGAACCTGCAGCTAAGAGAAATGTCCTAAGTGCATTATTTGATTATAGAAGTCTAATTATGAAAACTATTAGTAAGCAAAAGAGATTATAAAACAACATGTTCCCTAAAAATGTTACACACACACACACACACACACACACATTGTGTGCATTGCATTACAGTATATATTGTGTTATATATTATCTATAATAATAAAAGCATAATATGCTAATTAGACCAGATGTCCTTCTGGACAACCTTCTGGACAAAGCCGAGGCTGCGAGGGAAGCCTGGGTCCAGGGTGCCTGCTGGCAGCCATAGGGAAGCCCAGTTCCCAGATGCCAGAGGGAAGCCGGTGCTGGCAGACGGGGGAAGGAAGGCTCACTCTTGCACAATTTTGATGCATCAGGCCTCTAGTATCTAATATATTATCTATATATATAAAAGCCTAATACGCAAAGTGTCCCCTCGGGAATTCAACCAGACCAAGAGTTGGATCACTCGCTATGATGTGTGCTGACCACCAGGGGGCAGTGGAATGAAGGAAAGCCCCAGCTGGCAGCCAGCAGCCAGCAGCCAGGAAAGGAAGGCCCCAGCAGGCAGCTGGAAGGCCCTGATCTGCACTGATCACCAGCCAGGCCTAGGGACCCTACCCATGAACTAACTTCATGCACTAGACCTCTAGTATATAAATATATTATTATATCTATATATATAAAAGCCAAGCAACCAGAATGAACAGAATGACCTGTCATTATGACACGCACTGTGGCTTGCCAACTGGCCAGATCGGGGACGGAGACGGATGGCCAACCTTCCGTGGCCCCTCCCCCCATCTGGCCTGGCCCTGATTGGCTCCAACTGGGGTAGGCCGGCCGGACCCCACCGATGCACGAATTCATGCACCACGTTTCTAGTATTACTTATAATGGTCTATACTTTTCATAAAAATACACAAATACACAGGCATCAGAAATATAGAGTATAATGCAATGATTACCTTGGTACCCATTAAGAGTTATCATTATTTTCCTCTTGTTTTTGCTTATTTACATCATCTGATTTTTCAACAACACTCAAATATTACTTATGTAATAACAAAGTTTACGAAATAAATGAACTCCTTTAAATGTTTCATTAATCTCTAGTAGGTGGATAATGCATGAAAAGGAGAAGAGGGAATGAGGGTTATAAAACATGCTCTAACAATGCATTTTTAAAATATATTGTATTGATTTTTTATAGATAGGAAGGGAGAGGGATAGAGAGTTAGAAACATCGATGAGAGAGAAACATCGATCAGCTGCCTCCTGCACACTCCCTACTGGGGATGTGCCCACACCCAAGGTACATGCCCTTGACTGGAATCAAACTTGGGACCCTTGAGTCCACAGTCTGCTGCTCTATCCACTGAGCCAAACCAGTTAGGGCTCAATGCATTTTTTAATACCTGATAGCATGGAAAGGTTTTATACTCTATGCATGCTCTCTAGTCCTCAGAGAATCAACATAAAAATTAAATTTCATCCAAAATCACTGTTGCTAAGCACTGTTCAGAGGAATAAAAAACAAGCTTGTCATAAGCCATGGCTTAAAAATTTGAATGGAGATACCTATTTCATAAAAATGGGAGGTTCATTTAGAAAAGTATCACTCTTTCTTTCCACTAAACCCACCTGCCACCTCAAATGACACTTCAGCAGTCTATGCATTTTACTCCCTTACAAAACTGTAAACATCCTGTGGCTTGACCACTGAGGTCAATCATAATCTGTATATCCTCCATGATCAGGCAGGAGAGACTGGGAGTTCATGGCCAATATTTGGATTCACAGCAGGTAAACAGAGAGTAGAGGCAGACAGGCCAATCAAAGATGCAGTAACAACCTATTTCTGCTCTGACCCCTCATATGAGCAGAGCTGGCAGCTGTGGGTACCCAATAATGACAACCCAGCTGCTTGAGGCAAAGACACAATGTTTCCAGTGTGACATATTGGGTGATCTCCATATAACTATGATTGATTTTCTTTACTGACTCTTAGCCCATGTTTTTCCAATTCTGGTTGCTTTCCATTAACTTTCTCTTTTACTCAGACCTCTAAATTCGGTCAGCTCAAAGTCTGAGCATTTAATTTCTTTTTTCCCAAACAATTAACATAACTTATTAATAAGCTTCATATTTTTTTAAATATATTTTATTGATTTTTTACAGAGAGGAAGAGAGAGGGATTGAGAGTTAGAAACATCGATGAGAAACATCGATCAGCTGCCTCTTGCACACCCCCTACTGGGGATGTGCCCGCAACCAAGGTACATGCCCTTGACCAGAATCGAACCTGGGACCCTTGAGTCCACAGGCCGACGCTCTATCCACTGAGCCAAACCAGTTTTGGCAGCTTCATATTTTCAAAAAGGTTTAGCAAAATGTCAACCACATCTCTAGCTCATAAAGATAAAGAGCTATTTTTAGCTTGTTCTACTTAAAAATAGCTAAAATGCTGCTTGGTATTGAGAAGAGAGTAATCTGATCGATTCATGTCTCATTTCAAAAACGTTGACATTTGAATTTCTTTAGTGTTGTTTATGGTTTGAATTAATATTGTTCCACTGTGTTTGAAATACAGAAAGTATCTAAATTGTATTATTGATTGTCATAAAACATGTCAAGTTCACCAGTCTCACTTGCTGTAAATCCTGGGCATGTGAAAGGTGCTTTGTGACTCCCATTGTTAGTTAAAGGTATCCTAACCAGAGAATTGGATTCTAAATGAATTGTCCCCTGATAGTCATGCAGAATGCTCCATAAAGTAATGGATATTAGGCTGTCAGTTTGATATGCAATCACTGCAATTTGGCCAAAGTTATAAAGCAAAAACTCAAAATCTGAACCAATCAAACACCCGAGGCTCAGTTCTCTATCAAGCATAAAAAGAACAAAGATCTGCATTTTCACAAGCCAGTGTCAGTGCATCTACTTTGTCCTTGTGTTCCTTTCAAACATTTTTCCTATGATTAAAAACAAACAGAGAAAACAAAAACTCTCCACAAAAAGGAACTTAGTGTTGAAGAGGTGAAGGGAATAGGTTGTTGTGTTTGGCTGTCTTTCCTGTGAGTGTTCAGATCCCAAGAATGGGGATTTCTAGGGACAACTGACACAAATCTAGAAGCAAGGTGCTAATTGAGGGGTGGTGGGGAGTGAGCCATTAAACTCAACTTCATATAGAAACCTTATCCAAACTCCATGGAATACAGAAAGCAACAGGAGCCAGTAGTGGAATTCTAGGCTTTCCCAGTGTGCAAACATGTGTTTGTGTGCATGTGCACATATGATTTTGTCAGTGTGTGTATGTGTGTGTGAGTACATGTAAATGTGGGCTTTGTTTGTGTGTATCCATGTGAAGCTTTGTGCTACAGGTTGTGTGTATATGTAGATCAAAGGAAGGTTTCAAAGACAAGAATAGAAATAGGCTCCTGATATCATCCTCGTTGGACCTTCTATGTCATATGAATGTCCTTTCTATTCTTTGAAAGTATTAATCATATTCTTGGCCTTACACTGGATGGGAGAAAGAGGTACCAAGACATAGCAGGTGAGAAAAAAATGTGACTTTCCTGACAAGAAGGGCCATCTGTGGTTGATATTTCCTGCTCTTCTGTAATGTACCTTTGTAATGATCAAAAGCAGCCAAAAGAAAAAAAAAAAAAAAAGGAAGGATCTCTTACCCTTTGAAACAACCTGGAGGGACCTGGAGAGTATTATGCTAACCAAAATAAGCCAGTCAGAGAAAGACAAGTATCATATGATCTCATTCATATGTTAATCTAATGAACAAAATAAACTGTTGAACAAAATAGAACCAGAGACATAGAAACATGGAACAGATTGTTGAATCTCAGAGGGAAGGCAGGGTGGAAAGAGATCAACCAAATAACTTACATGCATATATGTAAAATTCATGAATACAGACAAAAGTGTGGTGAAGGCCTGGGGCGGGTGGCAGGTATGGGCTAGAAGGGATCAATGGGGAAAAAGGGGGGCATCTATACTTTCAACAATAAAAATAAATTTTAAAAAATATTTTTAAACAAGCAGCCAAGAACATGCAGCAGCAAGGTAGAAAACAGGGCCTTCAAGAATTTGCTCCCATTTTAGCAGTCTCCATTGTTTAACCAGTATCAGTAAGGTAGAGTGACTTTCCATTCTGTTTCTTACTTAATACTTCTCACCTTCCCTAAGTCTACATTAATTAATTGTGAGCATCTTTTCCCCCTCTATCCTTCTGTCAGTTTTGCTTGCACTCCCATTTATCCTCTGAGACTGGACTCAGGCCCCAGGACAGCCTTCTCTGAACTTCCAGACTGGAAGTTCCACTTTGGGCTTGCACTGTGCCCCCCCCCCCGCCCAGTTCTCTTCTAGCATATTTGTATACTGAAAACATTGTTTTGCTATGTCCCACATACTCCACCCCAACCATTTCACAAGTTATGTCTCCTCAATGCCAAGCACAGTACTTGTTATTCAGCAGGTGTTCAATAAATGTTTGCTCAAATATACTTGTCAGTGTAAGAAATCCAAACCTGTAGAAAAAAATTTTTTAAATATATTTGAGACAAAACTGATGACAATTGCCAAGAAGCAAGATCTCAGATGCTCCTGTGAACATCATAAAGACAGGAATCTGTCTTCTTTGTCTCTCTGTTACCAATACTTACACAGTACCTGGCATGAAAGTTAGACTCAATGTTTACTAATTTGTAACAAATTTTCTACCCCAAAGTCAGATTTATCTTGTTCTTCCAAATATTGACCCTTCAATTCAGGTATATTTCCTCAAACCCATTAACAGTAGGACTCAGTATAGAAGCCCTGAACTGAGTAATTAATTTGGCTTTACAAGAGTTACCTTTGCCTAACACCCTAAAGATGTCATTTCCCTCCTTAAAAGTCTATAGTTAAATATATATCACGAATGAATTGATACAATTAATATTTTCTGAGGGCTTGCCATGTGTCTGGCACTGTGTAGGTTCTATGGGGGAAATATAAAGATAGATGAGATATAGTCTCTGTCCTTTGGGAATTTCTCCTTTGGAAGTTTATAAAACATAACCAAATTACTCTGGTAATTTGGCTATGTGTGATAAGTGCCATAAAAAGCTTCCCAAAGAAGGGGGCATTAAGCTGCACCTTAAATGATGGGTGGGATTTGCATAGGCAAAGAGGAAGAGTTTGGGCACTAGAAGTTGAAGGGACAAGGAGATAACAGTCATAGAATTAGAAATTTCTAAGAATCACCATCTCAGGCTTTACTTTCTATGTGTATGTGTGTTTTTTTAAAAGAGATAAACACTTCTTGGGAATATCATGTGGCCAGTCTGTCAACTTTTGGAGTACAGCCCCAAACGCTATGCTTTACAGTTAGACAGGTAGAGAGTAGGCTGTTTCCTAGAGTGATATGAATCTCCTAGTCAGCTGACCACAAAATGGGTTGTTCTTGGGTATACATGTGCCTTTCCCATTGAATAATATGCCATTGCTTATTTAATAGACAGTTGAATTTTAAAGAGAATGGGATGGATTGAGAGGAATAAAAGTCAATTTTCAGCAGTTTTTTTAACAATGGTATATTTCTACCAAGACACAAAGTTCATATAAAAAATTCCACAAGAAACTTATGAATAGAAAATTTTAACATTGTGAATAGAATTTTGTTTACCCAATGTCAATGATCTAACTGGAACAAAAAATTATTCAGCAGAAATAATACCTACTTGGTATTAAACTTTTGGAAATGTCCAGAAATACATGGATGGTGGGCCAAAGTTCTGTTTTCTTCTGCATAAAGCGGAGAAATCAGCATTGTGTAGATATCGCTTTACTCAACTTATTGGCACACCAAATCATTGAGCAGGCTCCCAATCAAACCACCAGGCATTTCTGCTGGAGTCTCTACCGCATCACTGATTTTAAAGAGGAAATGTGTGCTACAGCATGGATAGATTAGATTTTTTATAATAGGGATTCACCTAATTTGCCCTCAATTTGGTACTAGTCATCCTGCTATGACAATTTAAAGGCACCATTCTCTCTTAGCCGATCCATTTAAAGAGGATTCAAATGATTCCATTTAAATGATTGAAATGTTGGAAAATTTTATACCAAGTGCACAATGGTCGTAACTTTTCATTAAAATCCTTTATGTAGTATAGTTAATAGTAAAAAATATTTAAAGTAGATTAAGAATAGAACAAAGAAATGAAGTGCAACTGTGACAGTGTATGAATATTAATGACAGTTTTTTCATTCCTTTTTTCATAAGCACCATCCCCTATGCTTTTTGATTCAAGATCTTACTTAACTTATACTGCAACATTGAATATCAGCTCTTGGTACTCTGTGATATGATGCATATATAAAGATACAATTAATCTTTAGTCTAATATCTGCCTGAAAGATAAGGGGCTAAACCATGGTATTATGACTCTCCACTGCCTAAGGGATAAAGTCCAATCTCCTTAGACTAACATATAAGGCCCTCCTCAGGCTGGCCCCAATTGGCTTTTTCAAAGGCATATCTCACTCCTCTCCCCAACTTCTCTACTGTAGCCAATCCGGCCTCTTTACTAAACCCTGAAGAAGCCACAATTAATCTGCCCTCTGCATATTTTTTTTATACTGGCCTTCTCATTTTAATTCCCACATTTTTTTCAACTTTTACCCATTCCTAAATCTCAGCACAAGTTTTTCTTCTACATAGCTTCCATCAGCCACACCAATCCTCAATGATTTCTCTCTCTCCAAATTATACCAGTCTTATGACATAGAGTCTTATTTAAAAAACATGTATATCTTTTATAATATATACTTTTTTTATTTCAGAGAGAAAAGGAAAGGGAGAGAGAGAGTTAGAAACATAAACGATGAGACAGAATCATTGATTGACTGCCTCCTGCACACCCCTACTGGGGATAGAGCCTGCAACCCTGGCATGAGCCCTTGACTGGAATAGAACTGAATAGGGACCCTTCAGTCTGAGAGTCAATACTCTATCCACTGAGCCAAACCTTAGCTAGGGTTATGTATATCTTTAACTATAAACTCCTTAAGGACACAGGGGAAATATTGTATTTGTTTTGCAGCCTCTTACAGCTCTTAATATATAGCACAGAGCTGAAGTAAATAAATTACTTATAATATAAATTAATAATGGGTGTAGATAAGAATATGAAAATGTGTACATGTAACTCCTCCATGCCAGCTTTGTTTTCTTTCTGCTGAATACCTCAATATTTTTATCTTCTAAAATGTAAACAATCTTTGTAAAAATAAAAAAAAAGCATCAACATACAGACTTGCAGGGAATCTCAAACCATTCCAGATACTTAGTTCTCTGTCCTGTGATTCCTACATAATCAGTCCAATTGATTTCAAAGGATATTGTGTTGATAGATGCTTGGAGAACTTGAGAAACAGCTTTTCTTTTAATAATAATAAAGTTCTTAGTCTAGAAATTGTTTAGTCATAATGTCTCTGTGGTATTTCAAGTGTTAGAGAAAAATAAAGCAACCGGGAAGTAAAGGTACTTGTTTCAATAAATGTTCAATGAAAGTACATACACAGCAGGAACTGCAAACTCTCAATGGACATACCTATAAAACGTGCCACTTACCCAAAGTCTACATGCAACATATCATGTATAAGAATATTCTCTCTTCCATAGAAGCAATCTTAGAAGTCACCTCCTCTAGCTGATCTATCCCATTTCACATGCTAACCACTTACCCTTCCAGATCAGAGGAAGAAATGTCCCCCCTCATGCTCAAGGGTACACCCTCACTTGTATTCTCCAATCTTCCTTTCTCTTTGCCCAACTCTGTTTCAGATTAGTTAGTACATTTGCTATTTGGTCCTCAGCTTCAAATACATTACTTATGTTTGTATATATTAATTTCATATATTACTTTTAAAACATGACTAAATGATCTAACAAAATTAGAAGTTCTTTAAGGGCAGGCATCCCATATACAATCAAGTGAGTACTGATTACACAGAAATCAGTGTTCAGAATGTATATAAATATACAGAGCTCAAACATTATGACTGCCTGACATCCTTTACTTTTTAAAAAAGTGACATGACCATGTAGCCCATAGCTCCATCTTTGAGGCAATTCACTAAGAAGAAACTACAGCCCATGTTCTGGTATCTTTCTTCATACTTTAGTGTGATCTAGCTAAGCAGGACTGTGTCCCACAAACCACAACAGACTCCCTCCTGTTTTGTGCCTTTCTACATGTATTTCCCTTCTCCTTTCTACATATCATTCCATTCTCCTAGAATATCTTGTTACTTCCTCTTTTCCTCCCTACAAACCCTATCTAAACCCACCTCAAGTTCTATTTCCTCTATGAAGTCTTCCCTAGAAAATTGAGCCAACACTTCTCTCTTTTCCACCTACCCACTGAATTAACAATCTTCCACTGACTTTGCTACTTGATTTTATTTACACCTGGATTCTATTTCCAATGTTTTCTACTGGTTTCATGCAAAGAGTGTACAGAATCTGATCAAATAACACTTCCTTAACCCAAAAATGTTTAATTGGTGTTGGGGACCCAGTGAATAATGCCCAAAATCCTTAACGTAACATTCAAAGCCCTCCAATGTGGATCTAGCCAACCTTGTAAGTTTTTAACAAGAATCTAAAAATCTGTCTTTGTTATCTCAGTCTGCCATAACAAAATGCCATAAACTGGGCAGTTTAAACAACACAAATTTATTTCCTTACTGCTTTAGAGGCTAGAAATCCAAGATCAAGATACTGGCATGATCAGTTTCTAGTAAGAGATCTCTTCCTGGCTTATAATTGGGTGCCTTCTTGCTATTTCTTCATATGGGAGAGTGAGGAAGAGAGAGGGGAAGAAGAAAGAGGAGGGAAAAGGGAAGGGAGAACATGCTCTCCAGCCTCTCTTATAAATAGAGAACTAATGCCATCATGAGGGCTCCATCCTTATGACCTCATCTAAACCTAATTATCTTCCTAAGATCTCATGTCCAAATACTATCACATAGGAGGTTAGTGCCCCAATATATGAATTCGGAAGGGACATAATTCAGTCTATTGCAAACTCCCACTAATACCACATACAATCACCCAAGTGAATGAATAAGTATGTAGACAAGTTTGTAGGCTGTAGATTCTACCACTCATTAGCCATGTAGACTGGACAAATAACCTATTTTGAGTCTTAGTTTCCTATCTATAAAATGGGGATAATAATGATACTCACTTAATAGGATTACTCTGAGGAATAGATTACATAATTTAAATAAAACACAAAGCCAGCACCTAATACAAAGTTAAGTGCTCATTAATTGGGCACTATGCTTATGATATGCTCATCTGGCTTCATTTCATAGAATATATTCTCCCCAGGTCTGCTTATCTATCACTTGCTATCAGTCCTTCAAGTCCCAGCTCCAGATACTATCACCATATTCTTCACAAGCCTCCTCAGATTCCTTGAGTCAGAATTATAGTCTCCATCTTCTTCTAATGTGTGTACGTCTCTATTCTGGCACTTACTACAGGTTGCCTTAGTCTACTTAGATGAGACGTTTAAATGCAAAAGCATTAAACAGTAAGCTCAGAGAACCAAGATGGCAGCATAAGTAAATGCCTGTACTTGCTGCCTCCCATAACCATATCAAAATTATAACTAAAATACAGAACAACTATCATCAAGAACCATGGGAAAGCTGGCTGGGTGGAAGTACTACAACTAGAGAAGTGAAAAAGAAAGGACATTGATACCGGAAGGAGGTGTGGAGCCTGGAACGGGCTGGTCCGGCACTGGGTGTGCTGATTTTTTAATGGGGAGGAAGATCATCTCTGCAGAGGCTGCCTGGAGGAGCAAGGAGGCCTAGCCCCACACCAGACCCCCAGCCCAGGATTCCAGAGATGGAAAAAGAAGTCCCTACAGGCCATAAGAACTACGGACTGTAAAAACCAGAGTGGATTGGGGCTGAGTGACACACAGGCTGCTGGAGACCCAGCTGCTCCTCTTAAAAGGCTGGCACTGTGAACTGAATTTACAAGCTCCTGCTTGCTCTGAGCTCTAGTGCCGGGTGTGGCTCTGGGGGACCCAGACACATACGGGGAGAAACAGGACTGTCTGCATTGGGGCAGGAGCATGGCCGTGGATTTCTTCCAGATGGAGTTGCTCACAGAGGTCATTGTTCCCATGCTGGGACCTCCCAGCTGCAGGGCTGACTGGCAGTCATTTCTGTTTGTTCCACCCTGGTGATTCTCTAACCTCCCCTCCACCCCCGCCCACTTCATCCAATTTACAACCTCACCCAAGCTCTGCGCAGCAGCTTTTGCATAAGAATGGCCTGTACTTTCTCAGCCTAAAACCTGTCAAACAAGCTGCAGCTGGGTCAGGGAGCCCAAAACCTATCAATAAAAAGCCCAAGGCTGGCACTAGCACCAGCCTGCCTTGCTTCATAGCTAGGCCTTGTCTGGGCACTTCCAAACCCCATACAAAGAGGAGGAATCTGCAGATCTCTCTGTAGCTCCTGCTGGGTGGCCTCAGGCAGTGGCTGACTTTGCACCTCCCTGGAGACCCAAGAGCCAGTGTACCCAGTGGTCAGTGCAAGACCATACCAGATTACAACTCTTCACATCTATAAGTGACACACTCAAGAGGCAGACTCAGTGAGCACCAAAGCCCCACTGAAGCAAGTCCTGCTCCATAAGGGTGTCCCCTGCACAGAAGCTCTCCCACTGTAGTCGCAGCTGGTCCCTACAGCCAATTGGCCTGGAAGTCAATTCCTCCCAGTGACACCAATAGCAATAAAGGCTCAACTACAATAAGACTATGCACACAGCCCACAAAGGGGTGCACCAAGAGTGTCCAACTGAGGTGATTGGGGAGGCTGAGCCTCTGGGCCCTATTGGACACCTACTACACAGGCCAGTCTATCAACTCAAGGAGACTTAGCAGCTATCCAATACATAGAAACAAACACAGGGGTGCAGCCAAAATGTGGAGACAAAGAAACATGTCACAAATGAAATAAATGGAAGAAAGCAAACTACTGGATATAAAGTTCAAAACCACAGTTACAAGGTTACTCAAGAATCTTCTAGAAACCTCTGAGGAAATTAGTGAGACCTTCAAGGATCTTAATGAGAATGCCAAAAAAATGGAAAAGGACCAGTCAGAAATTAAGCATACACTGACTGAAATAAAGAATAATATTCAGGGATTCAAGAGTAGACTAGAGGATCCCGAGAATCAAGTCAATGATTTGAAATATGAGGAAGCAAAAAACACCCAACCAGAAGAGCAAAAAGAATCCAAAAATATGAAGATAGTGTAAGGAGCCTCTGGGACAATTTCAAGCATACCAACATCAGAATTATGGGGGTGCCAGAAGAAGAGAGAGCAAGATATTGAAAACTTATTTGAAGAAATAATGACAGAAAACTTCCCCTACCTGATGAAAGAAATAGACTTACAAGTCCAGGAAGCGCAGAGAAACCCAAACAAGAGGAATCCAAAGAGGACCCCACCAAGACACATCATAATTAAAATGCCAAGGGAAAAAAATAGAGAATCTTAAAAGCAGCAAGAGAAAAACAGTTAGTTACCTACATGGGAGTGCCCATACAACTGTCAGCTGATTTCTAAACAAAAACTATGCAGGCCAGAAGGGAGTGGAAAGAAATATTCAAAGTGATGAATAGCAAGAACCTACAACCAAGATTACTCTACCCAGCAAAGCTATCATTTAGAATTGAAGGTCAGATAAAGAGCTTCACAGACAAGAAAAAGCTAAAGGAGTTAATCACCACCAAACCAGTATTATATGAAATGCTGAAGGGTATTCTTTAAGAAGAGGATGAAGAAGAAAAAGGTAAAGGTAAAAAATTATGAACAACAAAATGACAACAAATACATATCTATCAACAAGTGAATCTAAAAATGAAATGAATAAAAAATCTGATGAACAGAATAAACTGGTGAATGGAATAGAATCAAGGGCATGGAAATGGAACAAACTGACCATTCTCAGAGGGAAGGGTGTGTGGGGTGGTGCGTGAAGAGATTAGACAAAGATCTTATATGCATATATGCATTACCTATGGACACAGACAATAGGGTGGTGAGGGCCTGGGTTGGGGTGGGAACCAAGTGGAGGGGAGCTATGGGGGCAAAAAGAGGGGTATCCTATCTAATAAAACAGTAATATGCAAATTGACCATAACTCCAACACGCAAGATGGTCAAAGATGGATACCCCATGAGTACACAAGATGGCCGCCACAAGATGGCCAGCAGGGGAGGGCAGTTGGAAGAGACCAGGCCTGCAAGGGAGGGCAGTTGGGGGCGATCAAGCCTGCAGGGGAGGGCAGTTTGGGGTGACCAGGCCGACAGAGGAGGGAAGTTGGGGGTGACCGGGCCTGCAGGGAAGGGCAGTTGGGGGGGACTCAGGCCTGCAGGGGACAGCAGTTGGGAAGGACCATGCCTGCAAGGGAGGGCAGTTAGGGGTGAGCAGGCTGACAGGGGAGCAGTTATGCATCAATCAGACTGTCATGGGAGTGGTTAGTGGGTGATCAGGCTGGCAGGCAGAAGTGGTTAGGGGCAATCAGAAAGGCAGGCAAGCAGTTGGGAGCCAGCAGACCTGGATTGTGAGAAGGATGTCCAAGATTGGAAAGAGTGCAGGCTGGGCTGAGGGACACCCCTCTCCGTGCACGAATTTTGTGCACCAGGCCTCTAGTCTATAATAATCACAACAATAAAGATTAAAAAACAAGTGTTAATCACCCCCTATAAAAATAATAGCATCCATGCTATATTATACTTCCCAGGATTTCTGATAGAGGTATTCTAAATTTATATTGATAATATTCTATAAACATTCTATGTTTATATTTATATTAATTAACATGCATTTTAAAAAACAAACAAATGCCCTGGAGTAGGCTGTTTATTTTTTTATTATTATTTTATTATTATTATTTTATTTTTTAATTTATTTTTTTATTTTTTAAATTTCTTTATTGATTAAGATATCACATATTTGTCCTCGTCCCCCCATTCCAATCCCACAGCCCTCCCCACACATGCCCCCACCCCCCTGTTGTCCTTAACCACTGGTTAGGCTCATATGCCTGCACACAAGTCCTTTGGTTGATCTCCCCCTTTACCCCCACCCTTCCCTACCCTTACCCCGAGGCCCGACAGTCTGATCCATGCCTCCTTGTTTCTGGGTCTGTTCTTGTTCATCAGTCTATGTTGTTCATTATTTCCCCTAGATGAGTGAGATCATGTGCTATTAGAAATACACTTATAAGAACCTGATTCATTTGCCTGTCACCATAACCATTATTGCTTGTCTCATTTTCAGTTCTTATAAGTGGAGTAGGCTGTTTAAATAACAAAAATGGTCAAAAAATATTCTGGTATACAGGGGGACTTGTAGAAATTTCCAACAGCAAATATGATCTCTCCCATTTGTCCTTTTCTGCCCATCAAAATAATCTTTGAATATTCCAATGAGGACTTTATCCTACCTAATAAAAGAGTAATATGCAAATTGACCCTAACTCCGCTACACCCACAAGCCATGCCCACCAGCCACGCCCACCAGCCAATCAGAGTGAGTATGCAAATTAACCCAAACCAAGATGGCTACAGCCACAGAGAAAGTAGGAGGGAAGCTTGGGTTTCCAAGGCGATAGAAGAAGCCAAGCTTTCCGCCTTTCCTGGCCAGCCTAAGCCTCCACTCAAGGCTACAAAGTTTCAATTATAGAAGGTAAACAAATCCAAACAGAAATGGCGGCAGCCACGGAGCAAGCAGGAGGCTTGGCTCCGCTCCAGGATACAAAGTTTCAATTGTAGAAGGTAAATAAATTCCAGATACCAGGGCCTCCACTTGGGTCGCCAGGGGGCGTGGCTGGCCTGCAAACCACCGCAGGCCCCTCGCTCAGTCCGCCCTACGCTCCAAGGGAACCCTCACCCTGATCCAGGACACCCTTCAGGGCAAACCAGCTGGCCCCCCACCCATGCACCAGGCCTCTATCCTATCTAATAAAAGAGAAATATGCAGATTGACCATCACTCCAACACATAATATAGCTGCCCCCATGTGGTCAAAGATCCTGCCCCCATGTGGACACAAGATGGCCACCACAAGATGGCCAGCAGGGAAGGGCAGTTGGGAGGCACCAGGCTGGCAAAGGAGGGAAGTTGGGGGCAAACAGGCTGTCAGGGGAGCAGTTAGACATCATTCAGGCTGGCATGGGAGTGGTTAGGGGGTGATCAGCCTGGCAGGCAGGTGAGCAGTTGGGAGCCAGCAATCCTGGATTGTGAGAGGGATGTCCTACTGCCCGTTTAGGCCCGATCCCTCGAGGGGTCCCAGATTGGAGAGGGTGCAGGCTGGGCTGAGGAACACCCCCTCGCCCCCGTGCATGAATTTCGTGCACTGGACCTCTAGTTTCATTATAATTGTCAATGAATACCTTGCAGAGAACATTCAATGCACGTATCAGTTTGCTTTTCTATCCATGTCTTTGTACATGTTTTATGAGTAGTAAGTGATGGGATAAAAATAGCACTGGCATAGGAGTTAGGATCTTGTAGTCTTGGATCTGCCACTGACCAGCTGAGCTATCTTGTGAAAATCACCACCCCTTCTATAAGCATCAGTTTCCCCATTTGTAGAACGAACAGATGAAAATCAGTGTTCTCTCAGAGCTCTACTTTAATATTTTTATAAGTGTTCAGGAAACAATTTCATTTAAAAAAGAAAAGAATGTTAGTACCTTAAGATGTTCACAAATTACTGAACTGGGACTATTCGTGATTTTTTTCCTGCTTAACAATCTATGATTCTTAAATTGCTAAATTAGCACAAGGATCTAGGGATGCAATAGGTTCAAAATGGGGACTACACTCAATAATTTATCAAACTTTCCAAAAGTGAAACAAAATAATGGATAAAGCAGGCTACCTAGAGAAATTATTTCCATCCTAAGAGATGGTTTGCAAATATGCTGTTAATAGATTTCCAATGTCAATCCAGTTTCTGGCCACAAATTTGACATGCTTGATCTAGAGTCTAGATTCTAGACCAACCTATGATGAATTTAAGCGAGGCTGTGACAACCATGTCATCACAAGTGGGTGTTGGAGAGTGTTTTTGTGAATTCTAGGGAGAGTCAATGTGTGAAAATATGTCAATGTGCTCTGTCTAGGAGAATCAGTGCTCTATAATAAGTCTAAAAACAAATAGCAGTTCTCTAGAGAGGACTATTTCTGGAGAAATACAGTCTGTCAGGCCACCATAGCTTGATGGAAATGCCCTAGAGAACATTAGATTCCCTTTGTTCTGATTCTATGCTTATAAAATAGTATTTTGATACAGCATTTCATTTCTAGAATGAACTTGCCAATCAGGTGGGGGTGACTTGTACAAAAAAAATTGACACCAGCTATACTGCTGGATAGAATTTTGACCATAAATTAAGAAAATGGACCTCTGTAATATCAGATTTGTCTGATTTTAATTAGCATGGGAAAACTGATCAGAATGAGTTTCCAGTCTGAGAAACTAAGACACAAACCCATGATCTGGAGTGGCCTTATAAAGAATTGCATTCATTCATACCACGTTAACCTGAAATGGGCAGTACCTCACTAACATAATTTCATCCCTTTCCAGAAACTTTAGTATAGCCACTGTCTATTTCATGGGGCCTAGTACTAATGACATCAAGCACATTTTCCAATCCAGACTCATTAACCCCATTATCTTTGCTCTACATCAAGGTCATAGTTTCAGTCAACTGTCCTGTCAGGAGGTTCAAAGTCTATGAAATTTTAATAATTAACTACTGTGAAAAAGGCAACAATTGCAGAGAAAACTAGATGGAAAAAATAGTACCAGGATCAATGAAAACCTACAAAAAAAAACAAAACAACAACACACTGCTAGAAATAAAATAGATCTGCAATTTTATCTCAAATCCCCAGGAATAGCACATAAGACATTGCATGGTATAACTAATTCCTTTCTAACTCTCTGACCTCATTTCTACTCATCCTCTCAAGGCACCCCTTGCCTCCTGTTATATAATATGTTAGCATTTCCCTGTTTATGTCCATGCTTTTACATGTGTAGTTTCTTCTGCCTAGAGTATCCTCCTCACTCTGAATTTTCTGATTCAGCTTGAAGGGGAACAGACTAAATCATCACAAAATATGCCTTTTTGGCATAAGGACTATTTTGAACTAGTTATTTTTAAGAAACAGCAGACAAAGGAAAAGTCTGAAAACTGAGTAGAACTTACCCTTTTGTAAGGGACACTTACTTTTATAAGGAAAACATCTATGTCTCCCTTGCTGTACCAGGAAGAGGAGGATGACTAAATGTCTATAAACTCTAATCAGTGGAGAAAGCAATGATTTAAATCTGTATAATAACCTTACCCTTGTTTACTGTGCTTTACCTGGTAATCTCTCATAATTGACTCCCCACTCCAATTTTTTTTGTTTTGTCTAGTGAGAGATGGTATTTAACGGTATTTAAGGTAGTTGCTTGGGCCATTTCAGGGATTTACTCAATTTTCCTGGGTCTCTCCCATGTATTCAGGAAGTATACATGTCGTTAAACTTGTTTTTCTCCTGTTAATCTGTCTTTTATTACAAAAGGGGTGGTCTCAGCCAAGAATCTAGAAAGCTAAAGGCAAAATTATTTTTCCTCCCCTACAAGGTCAAGTGTCATATTATTTCTTAAGTTTCTAATGAAAATGAGTTAAGTGTCCTCATATCTGTCTCCACAGAACCCTGTACATGTGCCTATCAAAGCTCTTAAGTTACTGAATTATAGTTCCTGGTTTTCTCCTCTATAGTCCCTTTTATGCCATTAGCTCTTTGAAGGAAGATATGGAATCTTATTAATTTCTGTATCTCCCATTTTCTTATAAACCATAGGCACTTATTAATATACTAGAAGCCCAGTGCATGAAATTTGTGCATGGGGTGCGGGGATCCCCTCACCTGGCCTGCTCTCCAATCTGGTACCCCTGTGGGATCAGGCCTAAACTGGCAGTTGGACATCCCTATCGCATCCAGGGACTGGATCCTAACTGCTCACCTGCCTGCCTGCCTGATCACCCCTAACCCCTCTGCCTGCTGGCCTGATCACCCCTAACTGCTCACCCCTGCCGGCCTGATTGCCCCTAACTGCCTCTGCCTTAGATCCCACCACTGTGGCTTTGTCTGGAAGGAGGACCATACAACCGGAAGATGTCTGGTTTATCCAGTCTAATTAGTATATTACCCTTTTATTAGTATAGACTAGGGGCCCAGTGCACAAATTAGTGCACCTTGAAAGGGACTGTGGGCCACGATGCTGCAGTGGGCACAGGGGTGGGTCTCGGCCCATCCTCTGGGCCCCCACCCAGCCACTCCCACTGTGGCCCCCAGTCCCTTGTCTACCAGTAGCCACACTCCCGCCACTGCCACTCCCATGCACTGACTGTGTCAGCCCTGCTCGCACCCACTGATGGCATGGAGTGATTGGGGCCTGTGCCAGCAGTGGGTGCGAGCAGGCCCGGTGCCGTCAGTGGGTGCAAGCAGTGGCTGCTGCCCCGATCACCCCTCAGGAGCAGGGGGAGGTGGAGAAACCCTCAGGGGCAATCGGGGCTGGCAGCTGCCACTTGCACCCACTGACTGTGCCAAGGCCAGAAGCATGTGTGAGTGGCAGCTCCAGAAATGGCTGTGGGTGCAAGAAAGGCCGGCGCCGGCAGTGGGTGCGAGCAGTGGCTCTGATGCCGGCAGCGAGTGCGAGCAGGGCCGTCACTGGCAGTGGATGTGAGAGGTAGATGCTGGACCTGATAGCCCCTCAGGAGCAGGGATAGGTGGAGAAGCCCTGAGGGGCGATCTGGGCTAGCAGCCACTGCTCACACCTGCTGGTGGCACCGGTGGGCGCTGGCAGCAGGTGCGAGTGGCAGCTCTGGTGCTGGCAGTGGGTGCAAGCATCAGGCGGGACTGCGGCGTGCAGAAGCAAAGAATTTTAAGTAACCACCAGAGGCTTGCCTGATGACAGCAACCAGTGACCCGCTGTGGACTGGCACCCCTGCTCACCTGCTTCACCCTCCCACCATGGTTGATGCCCACCATGTTCTGCCGTCTGACACCTGCTGCCCACACTCCGCATGTTCCATGCACAAACCCCTGGTGGTCAGCATACGTCAAGGCAACTGGATGTTCAGTTGTTTGGTTTTTCCCCTATTCAGTCTATTTGCATATTAGCCTTTTATTATATAGGATGTTTGCTGAATAAATGATTAAATGCCTATAGTACAGCAGAACTCAGTGGGGGATGATTCAACTATTGGAAGCCATGAAGTCAAGTTATAAACAATTTGCTTCACATAGTTCCGCATGGAGCTTTCCAATGTGGTTTCTCCATGTCTCAGGCTTCCTCTTCAGCAGCTTTGCCATACTAAAGTTGTCCAATACTGGGGATTTTGTTTTTAATTGTTGGTCACTTTCTTAATGAAACTCAAAATAAATCATTCTACTGGGAGCAGACTAAGCTCAATAACCAGAGGCTGAGTTCAAAGAAAGAAGTGAAAATCAACAACAAAATGTCTAGAAAAACGTTGCAATGCTTTTTCATGCCTCTAAGAGCTCTTTGTGAATTGGATCCTATATTTATCTTTCCTTCTGGGTATTTGAAATACTGTCAGACTAAGTAATAAATGTCAGATGAACTAAAAAATATCTAGTTAAGAGGACAGCATTTCTTACATAGCCAAAGAAAGGCTATTCAAAACTTCCCACATAAATGTGGCTTTCAAACATTTATTGACCTGAAGCAATGTTAAACTTTCTTGGGAGGATAGAGAGTATTTCTTTACTTGTTCCTTTTCCAGCTTTTCAACAAATACCTCTTTTTCCTCTCAGTAATGTTGTACTTGAGCTTCTCAACAAAAGAGGCAGGAAGAAAGAAAAGAAATCTATATCACTAATAGCCACAAAACTATTGCTTCAAATGTCCATTTTTGAACTAACTTGTAACCTGGCCTATGACAAAATTAAAAATTTTATATCTCCACTTTTTGGATATTGTTACTCTTCCTTCAATTTTCTCACTTTTCTCTCTTCTCTCCCTCCCTTCTATCCTCCCCTCTCCCTCTCCCTCTTAGATCCATCTGGAATTATCCTATCTAATAAAAGGGTAATATGCAAATTAACCATCACTCCATCACAAAGATGGCAGCACCAATAGCCACAAGATGGCGGTGCCAGAGTCCCCCGGTTTTGGGGGGGTGGCCGCTGAGAGCAGGCAGCGTGAGCGGCCTGGCAGAATGCTTGCTTCATTGCTGCGGCGACGAGGTAAGTGTTCCACCCCGGCCACGGGGGGCCTCTGGGCTGTGCACGCAGAGCAGCCAGACCCCGCAGAGAGCATAGAACCTCGGGGAGTGGGCCTAAGCCGTCACGGCTCCCGGATTGAAGAGGGCTCCCAGATTTGAGAGGGTGCAGGTCAGGCTGAGGGACCCATCCCCCGTGCACGAATTTCGTGCACCGGGCCTCTAGTTCTTTTATAATGTCCTTACATATTCTGTAATTTGGCTTTAGTTAGCATTATTGAATTGACTTTTGGTGTTATTTTTAATTTTTGACATATATTGATTTTAGTTTTAGGTGCTTAATTTCATAAAATTATAGATAAATTCTGGCTTTTACACTTCACAGTCAAAGACATGTTTGGCTATGATGTAGAGTATCTATTATTTGCTTAATATTTTATTTTGATTACTTTAAAGCACAACTTTGTATTAAGACTAGACTGAAATGACTGGTGGATGAATATGCTGGGTCCTCTCACAGCTCTAGTGGGAATTTTCCATACAAAGCAGCAAAGGCTTCTAATGTTTGAAAGTCTTTCTGAATTACAGAGAAATGCAGTGTAGACTATTGAATTATATACTAGAGGGGAATTAGGAGACTAGGGCTCAGGTAAGCATTTAACTCAGTGGAAAGTCAAATCAAATCAACCCTTCAGAATTGTGCCTACATCTGAACACATCTGTGTGCCAAGTGCATCTTTGTAAGTAGAACACTGACTTTGCTTGGTTATCACAGATTTGTCTCTTTAATGACAAAACTTCCTTTACTTTTAATGTATCTAGGTAAACTTGTGCCCCTATTTTGATTTCCCATGTGAGAGGTGAAAATATGCATTCCAATACTTTTGGCAGAAACATTTACCATTGTTAAATAATAAAATGGATTGTAAACATTTCTCTATGCTTTTGTGCTAAAAGTTTCATTTTCCAGAGCTAAATCAACCTAGGATGAACACCACCAAGTCAACTCTAAAGAACTAAATCCAGATAACAATAGGGACCTATATCTTCAATATTCCTATAATCTATACTAATAAAAGGGTAATATGCTAATTAGACTGGGAGACCTTCCGGATGTCCTTCTGGACAAAGCCATGGTGGCGGAGCCGAGGCAGAGGCAGTTAGGGGCGATCAGGCCGGTAGGGGGGGCAGTGGGGGCGATCAGGCTGGCAGGGGGGGCAGTTGGGGGTGAGCAGGCTGGCCGAGGGGGGGGCAGTTGGGGGCAAGCAGGCTGGCAGGCAGAGTGGTTAGGGGTGATCAAGCAGGCAGGCAGGTGAGCGGTTAGGAGCCAGCAGTCCCGGATTGCGAGAGGGGTGTCACAGATTGGAGAGGGTGCAGGCTGCCAGGCTGAGGGACAAACCTTCCCCCTTCCCCCCCCCCCCCGTGCATGAATTTCGTGCACCAGGCCACTAGTTTATGTTATAATGTACAAGCTCCTTAGCATAGCAGTCCATATCCTTCATAATCTGACTGGCACCCTTCTAGCTTTACGTTCTGGGCCTCCCTACCATTCCACTACACTTTAGCTACTCTAACTTCGATGCATTAGCTCATACCTCTTCCCATCCCACCTTCTATTCCCATTGTATCTACTGAATTCAAAGCCCAGTGCAAAATATCAACTGTTCCAAAAGCCTTTTCCTAACATCTAAGGCAGAACTGTTACTTCCTTGATGTGGTCACATTAGTTGATTTATATCTCTAATACAACATAGAGTGCATTATATTATAGTTCTGTGTCTATTTTCATCACTTGAATGTGAGCACCTTAAGGACAAAGGACCATATCTTATTTACCTTGATGCCCAACCCCCAGAGTTAACTCATCCAAGTACTCCCAAGGACCTCTGGGCATACCCTTATTTTCACACATAGTGCACAATATCAAAACCATTTCTTTACAAATCTGTCCCTTAGATTGTGAGCTCCTCTAAATTAAGGACTGTTTTTTATTCATTCTTGAATCCCCAGCAATTATCACATGAACAGAAACATAGCAAATGTTCAATAAATATTTGGCAAAATGAAGTAGAACATAGTCCTCAATATCATTTGCAAAATTTTCTGATCACCTAAGCTACCATCAAAAGGGATAAATTGAACATTCACTATTTAAAAATAATCATAATGTGAACATATTGATCAAACTTTAAAAGGATGGTCCAGCCAAAACCGGTTTGGCTCAGTGGATAGAGCGTCGGCCTGTGGACTCAAGGGTCCCAGGTTAGATTCCGGTCAAGGGCATGTACCTTGGTTGCGGGCACATCCCCAGTAGGGGGTGTGCAAGAGGCAGCTGATTGATATTTCTAACTCTCTATCCCTCTCTCTTCCTCTCTGTAAAAAGTCAATAAAATATATTTTTTTAAAAAAATAAAAGGATGGTCCAATCAAAAATATAAATATAGCCCTACTATTATCTGTGTGTGTTTTTTTAAAGAAAAGTAATTCAACAGATATATTTTTTACACCTACTCTGTGCCAGGAACTTTCTAAATCCTGGTGATAAAACAACAACAACAAAATACAAATTCCTTCTATTCATAGAGTTTACATTGTAGTGGGAAGCGGAAGATGACAACAAATAAAAAAAATTAAAAATACAGCATCTGACTGGAGGTAGTAAGTGCCATGAACAATAATAAAGTGGGATAATCATTCTGATAATTTTGGTAATTCAAGGGAAAAATGTTTGCTTTAATTATGCAACCACTTCAAGCCTAAGTGTTTCAATAGGCCTAATTGATAAGCCTTTGGATTCTGCAGATTATTTAATACCTATTAATATACAAATTGATGTCTTTAGCATTATTAATGGTTGATGTAATCCATACAACCATTGGTGCTAAACAAGTCCTAGGGGAAAAAAGAGAACCATGAGAAAGAAAAAAATTGGAAGTAAAGTAAATAAAGGGAGTACAGTGCTCTAAACTGGCATTTTTTCCAAATATGAGTTTGCCTTTGAAATTCACATCATGGGGCTATTATATAGGCAAATCACCTTATAATAAAATCCACTGGACCTAAATGCACATGAACCTAGTTATACTGCCTTACTGACTTCTATAGAAGAGATAAATATTACAGCAAGATGTGGGTTGTATAATTCTTTCCTACTTCCATTTCTCATCACTAGAGGTACTTTCCATTTCCTCCCTATCACACAGCATCTCCCTTCAGGCAATAGCAATTACGTTTCTTTGAAATTTTCACTCCTTAAGAACCAATGCAAATCTGCATTACAGCAGATGCCAAAGTGCTAAAAAATTGTTCTGTGGTTTTCTGGAAAATAAAATAATGTAGTTCTATCTTTTAATAAAGAAATTTGGTATTGTTGTTATAATAGGCTTAGCTACAGTCCTCAGATCTTTACAAAGACATCAGTAGACTAAATCATTCAGCAAAGAATATGTGTATGTGTTTTGAATAGACCATAGTCAAACTGCCACGCTGATTGTTTCTACATAAATATTCTGATATGAAAACAAGACTTCCAAATCTTAAAAAAAAATAAGACACTGCATAAAAAATAAGACAATCTGGTTACCTGAGGATATTTTTCTTTTTAAAAATCACTGTTTTCAAATAACAGAGAAATAACATTTTAAATTACTTTAAAATATTTGTGTCATATATTTACTTATATTCCTGCAAAGTTTTATTTATTCAAAATGAAAAAACAAGGTTCTATTTCCACATCAGTTCTCTTTAAAATGGAAAAAAAATGGGATGAACTCTATAACCCTTTTTAAAATTCATATCCTCTTCCATACTTCAGTGACTTGGGGCTAAGCCCTCAGGGATGGAATCAGCATTAAATTGTTAATAAGTATTTTGAAATTACTCATTTGTTCAAGCACTTACACTGCCTTCTGTACATTCATTTAGATAAAAATTTAATACAAGTACTGCACATTCACTTCAGAAAAATTAGATGCCACTAATCACCAGAATGAAAAAAAAAATTAAAAACAGTTCTAACACCCAATAATAAATACAATTAACATTTTGGTATTTCAACACTTACATATAGGTTGGTATAGATAAATATATAATACTAGAGGCCCAGTGCACAAAATTCTTGCATTGTGTGTGGGGGTGTCCCTCAGCCCTGCCTGCACCATCTCCAATCCGGGACTACTGGCTCCCAACCACTGGCCTGCCTCCCTGCATGTCTGATTTCCCCTAACTGCTTCTGCCTGTGAGCCTGATCACCCCCTAATCACTCCCCTGCCAGCCTGATTGACGCTTAAGTGCTCCACTGCTGGCCCAATTGCTCCCAACTACCCTCCCCTGCTGGCCCGATTGTCCCTACTGCCCACCCCTGCCGGCCCTGTCACCCCCAACTGCCCTCCCTTGCAGGCCTGGTCCCCCCCAACTGCCCTCGCTCCTATTCAGGCCTGGTCCCCCTAACTGCCCTCCCCCCCTTCAGGCCTGGTCCCCCCCAACTGCCCTCGCTCCTATTCAGGCCTGGTCCCCCCGACTGCCCTCCCCCCCTTCAGGCCTGGTACCCCCCAACTGCCCTCTCTCCCCTGTAGGCCTGGTCACTCCTAATTGCCCTCCCCTGCTGGCCTGGTCGCCCCTAACTGCCTTCCCCTGCTGGCCATCTTGTGGTTGCCATCTTGTGACCACATGGGGGCGGCCATCTTGTGCAAGGGTGTGTGGTCAATTTGCATATTACCTCTTTATTATATAGGATACAGATGTATTAAAAATTGAATTGTAAAACTTTTCCTTACTTAAATCTATAGGAAGCATCTTTCTATGTTAATAAATGTGATTCTACATAATCTTATCTAATAAAAAGGTAATATGCAAATTAACTGTCACTCTGTCACAAAGATGGCGGCACCCATAGCCACAAGATGGAGGCACCCAGTCCCCTCATCCTCACCGGAGTCACCCAGTCCTTGGGGGGCTGCCGCTGAGAGCAGGCAGCATGAGCAGCCTGGCGGAATGCTAGCTTCGTCACCGCATTGACGAAGGGTCTCTGGGCAGCGGGTGCAGAGAGGCCAGGGCGGGACACCCTGGCTGCAGAGGGCCTCTGGGGGACAGGGGTGCCAGCCTACAGCCTCCGTGGCTGAGCTCAGGCCCAGAGAGGAGATGGCGGGCCCGCCTCCCATGGAAGCAGTGCGGCTCCCTCCTGACACCCACGCTCGCTTCCGCCTCCCACAGAAGCCGCACGGCTCCAGTAGAAGTAGTGTGGCTCCTGTGGAAGCAGCGCAGCTCCCGGAAGCACACTGCATTTACCGCTGGCTCCCGTGGAAGTGGCAGGTGGCCTAATGTGCGCGATATCACATGATGGGCTACTGGTTTTCTATAAGTAGTTACATGATATATTTCATTGCATGGCCATTACACAGTTTATTTAATTTTCATAATATACGTTTAAGCTGTTTAGATTTTTTCTAATATACTTAACTATGCTATGAACATCCTCGCAGATAAACTGCAATAATTGTTTATTTTCCAAGGAAAAAATGCTGTAAGTGAAGGGTCAAAAGTCATGAAAATATGTAAGACTTTTAAACATTGTCAAAATATATTGCAGGAACAATGCCTGATTTATACTCAGCTGCCATTAAAAATAATAATGACAATGACAATAATAATACAGCCACCCAGTTTCTTTGGGTCTCACAAATAATTGGTATTATCATTTTTTCTTAACGTCTGTTAATTTGACAGACTAAAACATATAATGGTATCTCTTAAATAGGAGAATCTTTGTAAATTAGTGAATCAACATATATTTGTCGAGTATCTACTGTGTCAGGTACTGTGTTAAGCCCTGAAGGTCAGGAAACCAAAGAAGACACCAATATTGGCTTCAAAGAACTTAAAATCTAGAGGAGAAGTGAGACATGTACACAAATGATAGACATGAGGCATGCTACCATGAAAGCTGAACAGAAGTAAAAATAAAGTGTTATAGGAGAGCTGCCTTGAATAAGCAGTTTTCCTCAGTCTACTTCAGCATATAAAAACATTGCCATTTTCCATAACCTGACATCCCATATACAGAAGCCAGGTTTTAAATAGGAGAGAACTGAAAAGGACACAAATTTTGGAAGAAAGCAAAGATATTCTACCAAATTAGATATATCAACAAAGAAGGTTTAACAAGGGCTGGATACACCAGGAAATGCATCTGCATTTTTTACAGAGAAAACCAATGACCTTTCAAGCTGTGTGCTCTACTATAGTGCAGAGGGTAAGTGACAGAGTTTCTAGGACAAATATTAATTGTTGGTCAACTCTGATCTAATCCCAGTTTATCATTTCAACACACAGAGGAACAAAAGTATTTAGGGCCAAATATAAACATATTTCTAAAGCTTATTATATTCTTTCTTCTTCCCTAGATTAATAATAGGTAAGAACAGTATCATTTACCTAACACTAATATGTGCCAGGGTTTTTCACATATTACCTCATTTAATCTTCCACATTCCCATAACTTCATCCTCATGTATACAGATTAATAACATTAAATTTAGAGAGGTTATGACACCTTGTTGCATAAGTTAAAACTGAAAAGTTTTCCTATTTTCTAGGGACAGACCTATTTGAGGTCCATTGCTACCATATTTCCAGAACAATTTCTAGTATCATGAAGCAGCCTAGAGAGTCTCCCCAACTTAGAAAGCATAGATCTTTAAATTACATTAATTACTCCTCATAAGTAAAATAAGAGGAAATTATATTTATTTTTCCTCATTTTAATGCAAAATCAGATTATATTTTAATACAAAATATACAAGTATATATTTTCAGTCAAATAATTGTTTAGAAACCACTTTGTAGAGCTGTCTTAGGCTGACTACACACACACACAGTAAAATTGAAAACTAAAGAAATTATTAATATCACTCTAGTTCTGGCTAGGTGGCTCAGTTGGTTAGAGCATCATCCCCACATGCCAAGGTTGCGGGTTTGGTCCCTGGTCAAGGCACATACAAGAACCAACCAATGAATGCATAAGTAAATGGAGCAGCAAATAGATGTTTTTTTCTCTCTTTCCTTTCCTCTCTCTCTTTCAAATCAATAAATAGAAATTTAAAAATATAGCACTCTAATAAAAACCTTTTCCCCCCTCAATTTTTGCATTGTTCATATAAATTGCTTTAAGGTCTGAATAACTCGGAAATTTTCTCAGCTTTCAAAGGGAAATAGAGATAACAATAGATCATTAATTATACACTCAAAAAGCCACCAGGTTAATGGAATATTTAATGGTGCTTGCTCTTTCTGTTTGCATCAAGAATAGTACATATGTTTTGTAACTTTGGTACAAACACTTTCAAATAAAACTAGATCATATTTATAGCCATTTTTGTTTTTGCTTATAGTAAGGTCTTTTTGTTCTTCTTCCTTTTAAAAACTTTGTCAGTGATTCATTTTATTCATGATAAAATCCTCTTACATAAGATTTATCCCACTCCTGCTTAACTGCACTGTGAGTGAAAAGTCATTAGACCCAGCTTTTCCATTTGTATTTCTAGAAGCAATAAAACACTTCAGGACTCTCCCATTTTCCTTTACTGAAACAGGAGTATTTAGTGACATTATAAGTGTATGTGGGTGCCACTTTGCATTTTGTACTTCTAGCACTTGGAAAGCATTTTATACCTCATGCTGCCTTGCAGAGCCTTACATTAGCATTTTAAAATTTCAAATGGAAGTAACCACCCTCTTGGCTATTATATTCTGAAAATCAGAGCCAACCTGTGTAAATAACAAAGTTGCTTGCAAAATGAAAGAATTGACCTCAAAAATTGGACAAATGTCATTCATTAACTCATTGGCTGGGAGAGAGGAGCATGGTTGTCCATACTACTGAGTAAATACTATACAACATAAAGTACAGTCATGCATTACATAACAATGTTTTAGTCAATAATGGACTGCATATATAACAGTGATCCCATAAGATTACAATGGAGCTGAATTTCCTGTAAGAAATGGAAGAATATGTGGTTCAGAAGAAATTTTCTTTTATCCTTTGACTAGAGGCCCAGTGCACGAAATTTGTGCACGAGGGGGGGGAATCTTCTCAGCCCAGCCTGCACCCTCTCCAATCCAGGACCACTGGCTCTTAACTATTCACCTGCCTGCCTGATCGCCCCTAAATGCCCCCATTGCCAGCCTGATTACCCCTAACCACCTCTGCTTGCCAGTCTGATTACCCGTAACTGCCCCCCCCTGCTGGCCTGTTTGCCCCCAACTGCTCCCCCACCAGCCTGGTTGCCCCCAACTGCCCCCCTATTGGCCTGGTAGCCCTCAACTGCTCCCCTGCCGGCCTGGTCACCCCACGCAGCCTGCTGTTCAGTCGTGTGGTCATCCCTCACTAACCCCCCTGAGGACCTTGTAGGCCTGTGCAGCCTGCTGTTCAGTCGTACGTCTGGTTGTTTCGGTCGTGACGGCCCATGGCTTTTTATATATTAGGATGGGAATAATATCTGTGGGGCTTGGTAACAGATTCCCTCTCACTCACAGCACCTCAGTTGTGAGTGCACAGATCATATCCCCATCAGTTAGCCACTGAGCTGTTTTAGCACAGAGCAGCCTGTGTCCACAGCACTACAGAGGGCGCTGCAGTTAGTCCTCCCAGATGTAGCCCATGGTCTTCAGAGTTCATTCCTGTAAATTCTTGGTTGAGGACATAAGATTCTGTACAAGGACACAAGTCCACAGGAGGTACTTTAACGGGTATTAAGTGTCACTGACACTTCAGTAAAAGCTTTCTGTGATAGTATGGAGCCAGCCTGTCCCTGTACTTTGAAAATATATTCAGGTTGCCATGGGTAAAACATAGAAAAGTTTTATTTCTTCCATCAATGCAATGACAGAGAGAGCCACTGTGCCAGATAGGGTCAATGGAAACAAAACAAAAAAATTTGCAATGTCAAACTAATGAGTTCTCAATTCTACACCCTCTCTATGTTAATTATCCACTTTTTAAAATGAATACCACAAATTCCTTAATCTGATCATTGCTCCAACATGCAATAGCCCAAACCACATTGCCATGACAATATCTGTGTTCCTTTATTTGTCCATCTTGGTTTCTTCTTCCTACTGATCCTCAGGCCACCTTTCACTTTCTCCTGCAGTCTCGGTTGTAGTGACCCACACCTTACCCAGCCAGTTTCTCTTCAACATTTCCAATTATTTCAGCCCACATCCCTTTTCATGGATCAGCATTGACAACTTTTATGATCTATCTGACCCTACCAGAAGAAAACAGAAGGAAAGCTTCTGGGAAAGTATTTATAGTCTACAGTATTGTAAAGTAATGTTTTAGGCCTTCACATTCACTCACCACTCACTCACTGACGCACTCAGAGCAACCTCGATTCCTTGCAAGCTCCATTCATATAAGTGCCCTATACAGTTTTATAATTTTTATCTTTTATAATGTATTTTACTGTACTTTTTCTATGTTTAGATGTTTTGATACACAAATAGTTACCTTTGTATTATAATTGCCAAAATTATCCCGTATAGTAACATGTTATGCATGCTGTTTGTAGTTTAGGAGCAATAGGTTATACCATATAGTCTAAGTGTGTAGTAGGCTATACCATCTAATTTTGTGTAATTGCACTCTATAATGTTGACACAATGATGAAACTGCTTAATAACACATTTCTCAGAATGTATCCCCAATGTTAAGCATGACTATAATATATAGTATTGTTACCTTAATGATATTTTTGAAAATAGGATTAGAGGAGAAGATGAAAAGGAAATTAAGAAATGTTGGTTACAGATAGAGAGGCAATTTATGCATTGCTGCTAGAATGAGACCAGCCTATGCAAAAACAGCTAGGGTTGGTAATACTAAATTAAATATATTTTTTCTGTAAGATTTGACAGTCTGTTCACGATTCAATGCATCTGGATCTGTTTTGTTCAACACTTTATTTTGTTCATTAGATTTTATATATGAGAGATATCATGCGATACTTGTCTTTCTCTGACTGGCTTATTTCTGGCATAATACTCTCCAGGTCCCTCAATGCTGTATCAAAGAGTAAGAAATCCTTTTTTTACTGCTGTATAGTATTCCATGGTGTAAATGTATCACCATTTTTTTTTAAATCCACTCATCTACTGATAGGCACTTGGGCTGTTTCCAAAATCTTGGCTATTGTAAATTGTGCTGCTATGAACATCGGGGTGCATACATTCTTTCTGATTGGTGTTTCAGGTTTCTTACAATATATTCCTAGAAGTGGGATCACTGGGTCAAATGGCAGTTCCATATTTAATTTTTTGAGGAAACTCCATACTGTTCTCCATAATGGCTGCACAGTCTGCATTCCCACCAGCAGTGCAAGAGGGTTCCTTTCTCTCCGCATCCTCTCCAGCACCTGTCATTTGTTGATTTGTTGATGATAGCCATACTGACAGGTGTGAGATGGTACCTCATTATTGTTTTGATTTGCATCTGTAGAGTGATTAGTGACTTTGAGCATGTTTTCAAATGTCTTTTTGCTTTCGGAATGTCCCCTTTCAAAAAGTGTCTATTTAGGTCCTTTGCCCATTTTTTGATTGGATTTTTTATCTTCCTTTTGTTAAGTTGTATGAGTTCCCTATAAATTTTACAGATTAAACCCTTATTGGAGATAACATTGGCAAATATGTTCTCCCATGCAGTGGGCTTTCTTGTTGTTTTGTTGATGGTTTCTTTTGCTGTGCAGAAGCTTTGTATTTTGATGTAGTCCCATTTGTTTATTTTCGCCTTGGTTTCCATTGCCCTAGGAGCTGTATCGGTAAAGATATTGCTACGACAAATGTCTGCTATTTCGGTGGCTATGGCTTCTTCTAAGATTTTTATGGTGTCCCATCTTTAGTTTAAGTCCTTTACCTATTTTGAGTTTATTTTTGTGTATGGTGTACTTTGGTGGTCTAGTTTCTTTTTTTTGCAAATATCTGTCCAATTTTCCCAAACCATTTATTGAAGAGACTGTCTTGACTCCATTGTATGCTCTTGCCTCCTTTGTCAAATATTAATTTAGCATAATGTCTCGTGTCAATTTCTGGGTTCTCTGTTCTGTTCCATTGGTCTATATGTCTGTTCTTGTGCCAGCACCATGCAGTTTTGAGAACAGTGGCTTTGTAGTATAGCTTGATATCTGGTATTGTGATGCCTCCAACATTGTTCTTTCTCAAGATTGCTGCAGCTATTCGGGGTCTTTTTTTATTCTAGATGAATTTTGGGGGAGTTTGTTCTAGGTCTTTGAAGTATGCCATTGGTATTTTAATGGGGATTGAATTGAATTTATAGATTGCTTTGGGTAGTATGGACATTTTAATGATGTTGATTCTACCAATCCATGAACATGGTATATTCTTCCATTTGTTCATGTCTTCCTCTATCTCTTTTCTCAGCGTCCTGAAATTTTCTGAGTACAGGTCCTTTATTTCCTTGGTTAAGTTTACTCCTAGGTATCTTAATTTTTTTGTTGCAATGGTAAATGGTATTGCTTTTTTAGTTTTTCTTTCTGTGAGTTCTTTATTGGTGTATAGAAAAGCCATAGACTTCTGGGTGTTAACTTTGTTAATTTTGTATCCTGCTACATTGCCGAATTCATTTATTAAGTCAGGTAGTTTTTTTATGGTGTCTTTGGGGTTTTTCTATGTACAATATCATGTCATCTGTGAATAATGACAGATTTACTTCTTCTTTTCCAATTTGCATGCCTTTTATTTCTTCTTCTTTTCTGATCACAATGGCTAGTACTTCCAGTACTATGTCAAACAGGAGTGGTGAGAGCAGGCTCCCCTGTCTTGTTCCTGTTTTTAGGGAAACTAGTTTTACTTTTTGCTCCTTGAGTATGATGTTAGCTGTGGGTTTGCCATATACGGCTTTTATTATAATTTCTCTCTTTATTTATTTTTATTCGTGGGTTATGTGGAAGTATGTTACTTAGTTTCCAAACTAGTTTTATACCCCATAATGCTAAATGTTCCATATGCACTTGAAAAAAATATGAATTCTGCTGTTGTTGGGGAAAATATTCTATAAATGTCAATTAGCTCATGCTGGTTGATAGTGTTATTCAAATTTTATATTTCCTTATTGATTTTCCATTTATTTGTTATATTAATTACTGAGCAAGGGTTATTTAAATCTCCAACCATAATTATGGATTTGTTTATTTCTCTTTGCAGTCTAATCATGTTTTGTTCAGATACTCTGAAGCTCTATTCCTAGGTACATACATATTTACGATTTTTATGTCCTTTTTATGAACTGATCCCATTGTCATTATGAAATGACCTTCCATATTTCTGGTAATATTTGTTCTTAAAAGCTAACTTATTTTATATTAATATAGCCTCTCAGCTAGTGATTAGCATATTATATGTAAGGTGCTTTTTGCATCTATTATGTATAACTTATTTGCTCATTTATATTTAAAGTGTATTTTTTATAAGCAGTATACAGTTATGGCTTAAAACATCTACATTTAATGTCACAATGTGGTATCCTTAGGTTTGAGTCCTTTGCCTTGCTCTTTTGCTCTGTATTTGTACATCTCTTCTTTTTTCTGACTTCTTTTGGATTCCTTGACTATTTTTAACTATTCCATTTTACCTTTTTTAATTTAGTAAATATATCTCTTTATACTCTTATTCTAGTGATTGATACAGGATTTACAACATACGTCTTTAAACTTAACACAGTCTACTATCAAGTAATGTTATGTCACTTTGTGTGTTATAGTACATGAACTATATAATTGCATATTTCCATTTCTCCCTTCCTGATCCTTGTAATATTGAGTGGGATTCGAACCTGTGCCCTTTTGGTATGTGGACCAACGTTCTGACCACTTAGCAACACTGACCAGGGCTTCACCTACATTTTTAAAGGTATTTTCACTGGGTTATGGCAATATAGGTTGTGTGTGTTTTTCTTTTGGTACTTTAAAGATGTCTGTCTGCTATCTTTTGTTTTTTAATTCTTTATTGTTTAAAGTATTACATATGTCTCTCTCTTTTTTTTACCTGCTATCTTCTTGCTTTCATAGTTTTCAATGAAAAATCTGCTGCCATCCCTATCTTTATTTCACTGTCAATAAGGTGGCAATTTCTGTCTGCTTTGTCTGATTCTCTTTTTATCTCTGACTTAAGTAATTTGATTCAGACATGTGTTGGTGTATGTTCATGTCTCTTGTACTTAAGATTTGTTCATGTCTCTTGTGCTTGAGTTTTGTTCATGTCTCTTGTGCTTGAGATTCATTGAGCATTTTGGATCTGAGGGCATATAGTTTTTACCAAATTTAAAACAATTTTGGCTATTATTTCTTCAAATGTGTTTTCAGTGTCCCCCTTTCTCTGCTCATTTAGAGACTCAAATTATGTGTATATTTCACTGCCTAATATGATCTTACAGCTCACTGATACTCTGTTATTTATTTAATTCTCTTTTCTCTAGCTGTTTCATTTTGCATAGTTGGTATTGTTATGCTTTTAAGTTCTCTATTATTTTTTCTACAATGTCTAATTTCCCATTAATCCTATCCAGTGTATTTTTAATCTCAGACATGGTAATTTTCATCTCTAGAAGTTCAATTTGGGTTCATGGTTTCATTTTCCAAGTGTCTAAAATTTTGAACATCCTATATAATAAAGAGGTGATATGCAAATTGACCATCATGCCCTCGCACAAGATGGCTGCCCCCATGTGGTCACAAGATGGCCACCCCCATGTAGTCACAAGATAGCCACTAAAAGATGGCTGGCAGGGGAGGGCAGTTGTGGGCAATCAGGCCAGCAGGGGAGGGCAGTTTGGGGCAACCAGGCCTGCAGGGGGGCAGTTTGGGGGGGTACCAGGCCTGCAGGGGGGGGGTAGTTGGGGTGACCTGTTCTACAAGGGAGGGCAGTTGGGGGAGACCAGTTCTGCAGGGGGGGGGCAGTTGGGCCTAAACTGGCAGTCAGACATCCTCTGAGGGGTCCTAGATTGGAGAGGGTGCAGGCTGGGCTGAGGTACACTCCCCCCAGTGCATGAATTTCATGCACTGGGCTTCTAGTATGGAATATAGTTATAGTAGCTATTTTAATTAACTGTGTAGTAATTCTAATATCTGTGTCAATTCTGTTTCGGTTTTGATTTATTTTATCATTTTGGATTAAAATTTCCTATTTCCTTATATGGTTATTAATTTTTTATTGGATGCCAGGAATTGTAATATTTTTCCTTATTGGGTGCTTTATAATTTTGTGTTTCTATTAATCTTGAGATTTGTTTTGTGATGCAGTTAATTTACTTGAAAATGGTTTGGTCCTTTTGGATGCTGCTGTTAAGATTTGTTAGGTAGAATCAGAGAAGTGTTCAGTCTAGGAATTGTTATTTCTACTACTCAGTTGAAATCCTTATGTTTATTCCATTCAGTGGCTTATAAATCTTGACGTTATCCAGCCTAGCTTATAAATCTTGATGTTATCCTCTCATAATATATTTTGATATAATGCAAAATTTCAGGCCCAAGCTAGATGTGAAAACTTGTTTTCCTCCCTCTTGCCATCATGCATTATTCATGTGAAGTGACCTCACTTATGTGTCATAGGCATATTGTGATGACAGAAACTCCTTTAGTACTGGCATACATATGGTCTTCTTTCCTGTTGCTCTAACTTGATCTACTTTCTCTGCTTTATATAGCTGCTACTAGGACTGTTGCTCAACTTTGGTAATGAACTAAAATGAGTTTTTACTCATTGCAGTTATCTGTCATTTCCAGCAAAGTCCTTGTGTACTCAGCCTTGTCTTCTGCCTTCCCCAGGAATCCTATTTAAGTCCTTGAACCCAAATGTCCAATTCCTCATTGTCCTGCCCCTAAGGTTCTGCCAGCTGTCACAGCAAGAATCTGAAAATGGCCATAGGGTTAGCTGACTTTTTTAAAAAATATATTTTATTGATTTTTTTACAGAGAGGAAGAGAGAGGGATAGAGAGTTAGAAACATCGATGAGAGAGAAACATTGATCAGCTGCCTCTTGCACACCCCCTACTGGGGATGTGCCCGCAACCAAGGTACATGCCCTTGACCGAAATCGAACCTGGGGCCTTTCAGTCCGCAGGCCGACGCTCTATCCACTGAGCCAAACTGGTTTCGGCCGGTTAGCTGACTTATGTCTGCTTTGATAGATATCTGTTCTCAGCTGGCTGGTCCAAGTCACATGCTTCCTGACCTGAACCAATAGGAAGTCTGACAGAATTATCTTAGAACCTCTCTGTGCCCTATTTTTTCATCCTTTCTGATGCACTTCTCTATTTCTCTTACTCAAAAGAGAGATGATGCAATAAAATGTCTAAATATCTTGCTGGTATCCTTAAAATGTTCAGCTGCCAAAGAAATCTAAATGTGAAAAAAAAAAATTCTTAAGAGAAAGTAGGAAATTATTTACAGAAGTAGATTCTAAAACAGGGAATCACTAAAAAAATGTATTGGAAGATTATCTTAAGAATAATTTAATATTAATAACCACCAAAGGTTACTGAGTATATGGAATAAAAGACATTTGGGAAAGGGACTTCACAGGAATCTATGCTGGTTAATGGTGCTTTGAAGAATGATCTCTGAATGATTTTAGTGGAGTGCCAAGTCTGAGAATATGTACATATGACTCATCCATAGATTGTTTTTTTAATGTATACTTACCTAAAATTACTATAAAGTGAGACAATATAATTTGATTTATACAAAGACAAGGATTAAGTGATTTTTATCATTACATACTAAACAAAAGTTTCTGAAGCAATGAGTTTGTTGTTTATTAAACAGAGCAGGTAGGCAACCTCTACTCAAGGGATTCTCTTGCAGGTTTCTAAAAACTAGGTTACAACTACAAGGTTTCACAAACTATTTCTCACACTCCTTCACCTTGATTTTCAAAGATATGAGTTTATGACTCTATTTGGTTATTTTTTCTCACCTGGACAGACATTCAGGGAAATATTACAATCCTACATAATAAAAGGGTAATATGCAAATTAACCATCACTCCGCTATGCCAACGATTGGGCCGGCGGGAGGCACGGGGGGCAGGACTTGGGGTGGTCGGGGTGGCCGATTGGGCAGGCGGAGCAGCGGGGGGCGGGGAACAATGGGGCCCGCGCCTCCTGCCAATGCGATCTGCCACTGCACCGCTGAGCAGGGACTGAATGGGGCCTGCGGGATGCTGAGCTCGTGTTGCCAGCGGCAGCGCGAGCTCAGCATCTGCGCCATGGCTGTGCTGCTGCACAGAAGGGGCCTCTGGGGAAGTGAGCCCACGTCCCTGCCCCAGCCGGCCATGCGGCAGGAGTGAATCAGCCTCTGGCGCAGCGCGCCCACATCCCCGCCCTTGCCAGCAGTGCAGCGGTAGTGAACTGGCCTCCAGTGCCGCGTGCCCATGTCCCTGCCCTGGCTGGCCATGCGGCGGGAGTGAACGGGCCTGTGGGGCCCGGAGCTCAGCATCTGCATGGCAGGGGAGGAACCAGAAAAGTGGATCTTTCCAGTTCCTGATGCTGACAGCCCTATGGGTGCCGGGGTCCTCCACCTGCAGCCCCCAGTCGCAGCCCATCAGCCCCAGTTGCAGACTGGAAGGCCCCTGCCAGCAGTCCAGACGGGACCAGTGTGGTGCCACGGTGGTGGGTGTCAGCGGGCATGCTATAGACATCAAATCACTGCCACCGAGGCCACCCCCCCACACACACACACTCGCAAGTAGTATGGTCCAAGGGGGTGACTCCTAAGGCAAGGCTCCCATGGCAGCTGATGCTCACCATGCCAGGTGAGGAAACCAGACCTGAAAGCCCAAGCCCCCAAGTACCCGAACTGCAGGGCGTTGTGGGCCAGGGCCCTGAAGAGGCCCCAGGACAAGCATCTTCCCAGAGGCTGTGCAGAAGGAGGGGAGGAACCTCTGGCTAGAGGCCAGGGTGAGGGATGCTGGTGTCTTTGCAGGCCAAGACAGGGCTGAGGGCAACACCCCCCCCACCACCACTGCAGGGCTTATTTTACAGTAATGCATGAATAAGCTATGCATCCCTGTTTAAAAAAATGTTCAGATTAATGGCTATCTGGAAAAAATAGATAATTTGGTTTGCAATGCTTTCCTATTGCTACTGTAACAAATTACCACAAATTTAGTAATTTGAAACAGCACAAATTACTGTATTATAGCTCTAGAGGCCAGAAGTCCAAAAAAGGGTCTCACTAAGCTAAAATAAAGGTGTGCACAGGGCTGTATTCATTTCTAGAGGTTCTAGAGTAGAATCCCTTGTCTTGCCTTTTCCAACTTGCATTCCTTTGCTTGTCCCCCACTTCGATCCTCAAAGTCAGCAATGGCTTGTCAAGTCTTTCACACAATGCCATCTTTCTGACTATAACTCTTCTGCTTCCCTCTTCACCATTTAAAGATCCTTGTGATTGTGTTGGGCTCACTCATATAATTAAAGATAACCTCTTTAAGGTCATCTGATGAGCAACCTTATTCCTTCTGCAAGCATAATCCCTCCTTGCCATATAACAGCATATTTACAAGTTCTGGAGATTAGGGCATGGGCAACGTTGGGGACCATTATTCTCCCTACCACAGAATTGATCTATTTCAATCACTTCATTTGGTAGATGAGACAAAAGAGTCACACATAAGTAAAAAGACTTCACCAGTTAGTGGTATTAAGGTCCTCAAAATTACCCTTTTCTTTATGTCACCCTGAAATATAATAACCAAATTCTGTCAAACTGGTACATGTAACTCTAAACCAGTTAACACTGTCCTCCTCTGTAATTCAGGCCAACTTTGCCAACCATACCCTTGACTTCCATCTGATGTTTCACAGGTACTTGCAGGTGTTCAAGTTATGCTTCCCTTTCTAGCATCCAATTAAAAGCAACTAGAATATAACAGCTAATCTAAGTCAAGCCACTCCCAAAGTCCCAGTGGGAGTTGAAATGAATCCTCTGTGTTGCATGCTTAAGTTTGCATCCTATAGGATTCCTTTGCTTGATGAGGTTATGGAGTCTAAAAGGAAGTTCTGCTCATTATCCCCAAAGCATTACCTAGCCCTTACCCCATGCTTTGCTCTGGCAGGTGTTGTCACTGTCCCACAAGGAGAATCCCACTCCTATTTCTTCATCCCAATCAAACTTTAATCATCATTACAAGATGAAAATCTAGAATTGATTCAATTTCTACTTTTATAACATTGAAATTGTATCCCTGTCTTTGATTTCTCTCTTCAGCTTTCTCATTCCTTTTTGTTTAGCCAGCTTTCATCCTGCCATTTTTCTTCCAGGCCAGAACACTGCCTTACCCAACCACATGCTCATTTAATAATTGTTGAATAAATTATTGAATGCATGAATGAGTGTATGGATGGATGGTCTATTGAAATAGCCTAACATTTGGTTCCTGTCTCGTCTCTCTTCCTTCAAACACACCCTTTGCACTTCTGCTCAACAGATCCTCTTTAAAACAAGATTCAAACTGAATGTTTTCCCAGCTTTCAGTTGGCTACAAAATAAAGTCCACATTTCTTAGTTTGACATTCAAGGCCACTCAAAATTAACCTCCTACCAAGCTGTCCAGCTTTGTCTCCTACTGTAGTAGCTCTCTTCTAATATTCACACCCCTATATCCCCATTCTGTAGTGAGAGCTCATGCTCTTTAATCTCTGATTACAACCTCTTTCTTTATGCTTCACACTTACGTTTTTCAAAAGTTTGAATGCATGTCTGTCCCTTCCAGTCTCCATGACAAAAGACCCAAGCTTTCTTCAAGTGTCAGTATTTGAGCTATTTTCTCCATGAATTCCTCCTAAAGCACTCTGCAGGCTCCTCTCCATTCTATAGGTCTTACTCATTTTGTATCCTTCACAGGTCTTTGTACTAAGTACAGACTAATCTATATTTATTAAAAATTGCTAATTTTATAATAGAGTAGTACTTACATTGTTGATGATTTCTGAATCATAAAAAGGTTTATTTTTTCGCTTTATATTACTCTGATATAAAATAATATTTAATGTTAGAAATAATTTTTTTTTCCAAAAGAAAGAAACTTTTCATTCAATCACTGGTTAACCAGAAAATCCAATTAACCAAAAGATTCATTCCTTGCTCTCAATTATACACACTAATGGAGGGAAGCAGTGAGGCAGATGATCTAACACAGTGGATAATAAAAAATTCTGCCCATTGCTTACAGGCTCTCCCCCCACATATTCCTCCTTTCTCTGGCCACTTCACTACAACCCTTGGCCCCTAGCAGACTCATTATCCTGATTCTGCTTGGCGTGGGCTATACAAAGAGAGTTTGAATTCTCTGCACATACATTCATTTATCTGACTTGTACTGGCTACCTCCTATCTTCCAGCCACTCAGCAAGGCACTGGATGGAAGAAGAGAGATAGAGACAAACCATACATAGTTCCCGCCTGGAAATTATTCATAATTTTTAAATAAAAGGAGTTTGCCATCTAGTTCAGCACTGAATTTTTTTCAGTCCTAACACACCAAGGGATGCGACACATTCTCATCAATTGCAATAGCATACAAAACCATAGAGACATGAAATATCATGCTATACTAAGGTAAAGATCACAAGGTCAAGCTTGCTCTATAATCTGGATAGTGTACTTAGGGGAAGATGAATGTGGAATGCATGGGAGGAGGAGGGGTAGAAAAACAACACTGAAAGTCTGGTTGAGGCCAGATTTCTAAACCAGCCAAGACATTTGGACCAAATCCTAGAGGCAACAGTGAACTGGCAAAGGAAATGACATTGCTTAATGGCAGGGGTGACTGCAGAGTCATGGGAAGGATCTAGAAGCCCTGGGTTAAATATTTGATCCACAGAATAAATAATCCACAGAGAGAAACTAATTATGAGCATTTAAAGTTATAATTTCCGTTTTTATACATTTTTTGGAACTCGTACTGCCTAAGAATTTAGACGTGATCTCTACTAAACAAACAACAAACAAGTGCATAGCACAGTGCCTTTTACATGATAGGCATTTAGTAAATGACCATTAAATTCAATAGAATAAGAGATGAGACTGGATAAGAAAGAAAGTATAGTAAGCAGCCACCAGGGCTGAGCTATAAAAGCTCCATTGAGTGACCTATCTCTCTGGTGCTTATAAGTAAAGTTAAATATTATATTCAGAAGTTGAAAGAAAAGCATATTCAAAATCACCTGCATAAAATTCTCAAGTGGGCTCCCTGCTACAATCAGGATTAAGTCCAACCTCATTAGCTAGGGCTAAAAATTTTTCTATGATTTGGTCCCCAAGCTACCTTGGCTACCTAGTCTCCTAATATTTCCTAACACAAACATCTATTATAACTAAATGGTCCCCCAAACTTCCATTAAAGAAATGTGAATGATTGTCTGACCATAGACAGACTTATAGTCTTGATTTTTCTCTCAGGAATGCTGGGTGGTTTCCTATGATGATCAACTATTATAGTAGTTTTTAAAAATATGAACTGAGAATCATAGTGTCTAGTATGATCGCGGTTAAGTCTCAGAATTAGGCCAACACTTGGATCCTTCCTATCTAATAAAAGAGTAATATGCAAATTGACCGTACCTCTGCTACACCAAAAAGCCACGCCCATCAGCCAATCAGGAGGGAATATGCAAATAAACTCAACAAAGATGGCTGCGACCACAGAGAGCAGGAGGGAGGCTTGGGTTTCCCTGGCAATGGAGGAAGCCCAGCTTTCCGCCTGCCCTTGCTGGCCTAGGCCTCCACTCAACACTAAAACGCTTCCATGATCCTACATAATAAAAGGATAATATGCAAATTAACCATCACTCCGCTACGCCCACGATTGGGCCTGCAGGAGGAGCAGGGGGCGGGGACTCGAGAGTCCCTACCCCCCGCGCTTCCCGCCAACGCAATCGGCCACCGCGCTGCTGAGCAGGGACTGAATGGGGCCAGCAGGACGCTGAGCTCAAGTCGCCAGCGCCAGCGGCGGCGGCGGCGCGAGCTCAGCGTCTGTGCCATGGCTGTGCTGCGGCACAGAAGGGGCCTCTGGGGCGGCGAGCCCATGTCCCCGCCCTGGCCGGCTGTGCAGCAGGAGTGAACCGGCTTCCAGCACCACGCGCCCACGTCCCTGTCCTGGCCGGCCGTGCGGCGGGAGGGAACGGGCCTGTGGGGCCCGGAGCTCAGCATCTGCATGGCAGGGGAGGAACCAGAAAAATGGATCTTTCCAGTTCTTGCTGCTGACAGCCCTATGGGTGCCGGGGTCCTCCACCTGCAGCCCCCAGTTGCAGCCCATCATCCCCAGTCGCAGACTGGAAGCCCCCTGCCAGCAGTCAAGATGGGACCAGTGTGGCAACGTGGTGGTGGGTGTCAGTGGGTATGCTATAGACATCAAATCACTGCCACTGAGGCCACCCCCCCACACACACTCGCAAGTAGTATGGTCCAAGGGGGTGACACCTAAGGCAAGGCTCCCATGACAGCTGATGCTCACCATGCCAGGTGAGAAAGCCAGACCTGAGAGCCCAAGCCCCCGAGTATCCGAACTGCAGGGAATTGTGGGCCAGGGCCCTGAGGAGGCCCCAGGACAAGCATCTTCCCAGAGGCTGTGCAGAAGGAGTGGAGGAACCTCTGGCTAGAGGCCAGGGTGAAGGATGCTGGTGTCTTTGCAGGCCAAACAGGGCTGTGGGAAACCCTCCCACCCCCCGCACCTCCGTGCACAAATTTCGTGCACCAGGCCTCTAATAGAAGATAAATAAATCCAAACAGAAATGGTGGCAGCCACGGAGCTGGAAAGAGCAGGAGGCTAGTGTTGCCCCCGGCGATGGAGAAAGCCAAGCTTCTGAAGCCCTGGCCTGCCTTGGCCTCCGCTCCAGGTTACAAAGTTTCAATTATAGAAGATACATAAATCCCAACAGAAATGGCTGCCACCACGGAGCACGCAGGAGTCTTGGCTCCACTCCAGGCTACAAAGTTTCAATTGTAGAAGATAAATAAACCCCAGATACCAGGGCCTCCACTTGGGTCACCCGGGGGCGTGGCCAGCCTGCAAACCAGCACAGGCCCCTCGCCCAGGCTGCCCCACACCACAAGGGATCCCCCACCCTGATATGGGACACCCTTCAGGGCAAACCAGCTGGCCTCCACCCATGCACCAGGTCTCTATCCTATCGAATAAAAGAGTAATATGCAGATTGACCATCACTCCAACACACAACATGGCTGCTCCCATGTGGTCAAAGTTCCTGCCCCCATGTGGACACAAGAAGGCCACCACAAGATGGCCAGCAGGGGAGGGCAGTTGGGAGGGACCAGGCCAGCAAGGGAGGGCAGTTGGGGGTGATCAATCCTGAAGGGGAGGGCAGTTAGGGGTGACCAAGCTGGCAGAGGAGTGATTTGGGGGTGACTGGGCCTCCAGGAAAGGGCAGTTGGGGGGAACCCAGGCCTGCAGAGGAGAGCAATTAGGGGCAAACAGGCTGGCAGGGGAGCAGTTAGGCATCAATCAGGCTGGCAGGGGAGTGGTTAGGGGGTTATCAGGCTGCCAGGCAAAAGCGGCTAGGGGAAATCAGGAAGGCAGGCCGGCGAGCAGTTGGGAGCCAGCAGTCCTGGATTCTGAGAGGGATGTCCCAGATTGGAGATGGTGCATGCTGGGCTGAGGGACACCCCTATCTGTGCACAAATTTCGTGCACCAGGCCTCTAGTTCTTATATAAACAATTTTGTTTGTCCAGTTCTAATCAATTCATAATGTCTCAATGCCAAAGGCAAAGCTTGCATTATTCTTTAAATACCAAAGCATGAAATTTAGAATGGGCAGAACCCTTGGTACACCTGCTACAGCATGCATATATGATAAGAATAAATTTTAATGATTTTGTGTGTGTGCTTACCCCTTGGAAGACAATCATGCAGAAGGATGCCTTAACTGGAAATGAGTTTGCAGTTATTTTAAGTATTTATAATGTATCCATTCATTTGTAGTATTCAACATAATGATTTTAGGTTATATCTATGGTCTTCCAAAGTACCCCATAACAACAAGTCAACTCATCACACTCTAAGTAAAATTTTAAGATAGCTGTAACACTTTTTAAATTAACATGTGAAACCGAGGGTCCTTATGGATTTCATTAAATATAAAATTTAGCTTTAAATCCTAGCTCGAGAAATCATCTCTCTCTCTCTCTCTCTCACACACACACACACAAACACACACACACACACACACACACACACACACACAGTCTCCCAAAAATGTATACACATTTTGAATAATTATAAAGGCAGTAGTGATGGGTTAAAACTGAAAAGAAATATCAATTGACTGTTAAAGTGTCCATATATTTTTTGGGGTCACCTGTGTATATATACCCCTCATAGAACTAGCCTTTTCCCAGGATAATCAGCAACCTCTGAGGCAGCGGAAGACAATAGAAATGACCTGACTAATTGTCACATGGTTTTGACCTCTGCCATGCTAAAGATAACATCTTGACCTAACTTATATAATAGGTGTAAACTCATCCTATTATTATAAGTAGAGGCTTGGTGCACAAACTTTTTGCACTGGGGGAGGGGTGTCCCTCAGCCCATCCTGCACTATCTCCAATCTGGGACCCCTTGGGGGATGTCTGACTGCCGGTTTAGGCCTGATCCCGGGGATTGGGCCGAAACCAGCAGTCGGACATCCCTCTCACAATCTGGGACTGCTGGCTCCCAACCACTCACCTGCCTGCCTGCCTGATTGCCCCTAACTACTTCTGCCTGCCAGCCTTATCACCCCCTAACCACTCCCCTGCCAGCCTGATCAATGCCAAACTGCTCTCCTGCTGGACTGATTGCCCCTAACTGCCCTCCCCTGCAGGCCTGGTCGCTCCTAAATACCTTCCCCTGCCAGCCTGGTACCCCCAACTGCCCTCTCCTGCAGGCCTGGTCACCCCCAACTGCCATCCCCTGCCGGCCTGGTCCTGCCCAACTGCACTCAAGCCCCTGCAGGCCTGATCTCCCCAACTGACCTCCATCTCCTGCTGGATTGATTGATCACCCACAACTGCCCTCCCCTGCCAGCCATATTGTGGTGGCCATCTTGTGACCACATAGGGGCAGCCATCTTGTGTGAGGGTGTGATGGTCAATTTGCATATCACCTCATTATTATATAAATTAATTTTGAAATTTCTACTTGTATTATATCATCACATTGTATATCTTTTTTTTTCTGTTTCAAAGCTATGTTTTATTCTTTATTTTTTCATTGTTTAAAGTATTATAAATAGAATGGCCCTGGAGAGAAACCAAGATGGAGGCAAAGGTAAACAACTAAACTGCCACTTCACACAACAATTTCAAAACTACAACTAAAAGACAAAACGTCTATCACCCAGAACCACGGGAAAGCTGGCTGAGTGGAAGTTTTACAACTAGAAGGAAAGAGAAAGGAGCATAAACGTTGAAAAGCTGAGGTACAATGGCACGCGAATCGGGCTAGTGGCGGGCGACTGGGCGCACGGCTTTTTTTCAACTCGAAGGGAGACAGGCTCCCGATCACTCTGAACTCCAGTTTCTGGGGACACGCGGAGGACCCAGATGCCTACGGGGAGAAGCTGGACTGTTGGCCATCGGGTTGGAAAGTGAGGGTGACATTTTTGCACAGGTGCGCCCAGCAATCAGTGTTTACTGCGCTGGAGCGTGGTACCCAGGGACTTGGAAATGTGGAAGGGCAGAGAAGGCTGGCTGGCAGCCATTGCTGTTTGCCACGCCCTAGCCTAGTGATGCCCTGAGATCCTGCCCCACCCTGAGATCCTGCCCCGCACCTTCTACAAACCTGCCCAGGCTCCAAACAGTGGCTTTTGCATATAAATGGCCTGCCCTGTGGCAGCTTAACCAAATAAACTGCAGCTCCAGTCAGACTGCTGCAAAACTGCCAAATCCCATGCAAAGAGGAGAAAACTGTAGTTCTTGCTGTAGCTCCTGCTGGGTGGCCTCAGACAGTAGCTGACCTGCACCCCATTGGAGATCCAAAAGTAGTGTAACTAGTGGTCTGTGTGAGATGACACCAGATTTCAACTACTCTCATAAGTGACACATTCAAGAGGCAGACTCAGTGAGCAGCAAAGCCCTACTGGAACAAGTCCTGCCCCATAAATGTGTCTCCAGCAGAGCAATTCTTCCATTATAGACACAGAGGGTCCTCACAGCCAATTGGCCTGGAGGTCAATTTCTCCCAGTGACACCAACAACAATCAAGACTTAACTACAACAAGGCTGTACACACAGTCCACAAAGGGGTGCACCAAGAGTGTCCACCTCAGGTAACTGGGAGACTGACCCATTGAACCATATAGGACACCTAACACACAAAGCTACCCTACCAACTCAGGGAAGCAGCGAAAAAGAGAAGACAAGGAAACAGATCACAAATGAAAGAAATGGAGGAGAACAAACAACTGGACATAGAGTTAAAAACCACGGTTATAAGGTTTTTCAAGAATTTTCTAGAAAAGGCCGATAAATTTAATGAGACCCTCGAGGATATGAGCAAGACCCTCGATGATATGAAAAAGGACGAAATAGAAATTAAACATACACCGACTGAAATAAAAAATATTATACAGAGACCCAACAGCAGACTAGAGGAACGCAATAATCAAGTCAAAGATTTGGAATACAAAGAGGCAAAGGACACTCCTCCAGAGAAGCAAGAAGAGGAGAGAATCCAGAAAGTTAAAGATAGTGTAAGAAGTCTCTGGGACAACTTCAAGCGTACCAACATCAGAATTATGGGGGTGCCAGAAGAAGAGAGAGAGCAAGACACTGAAAACCTATTTGAAGAAATGACAGAAAACTTCCCCCACCTGGTGAAAGAAATAGACTTACAAGTCCAGGAAGCGCAGAGAAAACCAAACAAGAGGAATCCAAAGAGGACCCCACCAAGACACATCATAATTAAAATGCCAAGGGCAAAAGACAAAGAGAGAATCTTACAAGCAGCAGGAGAAAAAGTTAGTTACCTACAAGGGAGCACCCATACGATTATCAGCTGATTTCTCAACAGAAACTATGCAGGCCAGACGGGAGTGGCAAGAAATATTCAAAGTGATGAATAGCAAGAACCTACAACCAAGATTACTTACACTACCCAGCAAAGTTATCATTCAGAATTGAAGGGCAGATAAAGAGCTTCAAAGATAAGAAAAAGCTAAAGGAATTCATCACCACCAAACCAGTATTATATGAAATGCTGAAAGGTATTCTCTAAAAAGAGGAAAAAGAAGAAAAAGGTAAAGATAAAAATTATGAACAACAAATACATATCTATCAACAAGTGACTCAAACTCAAGTGAATTAAAAATCTGAGGAACAGAATAAACTGGTGAATGTAATAGAATCAGGGGCATAGAATGGGAGTGGATTGATAATTCTCAAGGGGAAAGGGGTGTCTGTGTGGGGGGTACTGGAAGAGAATGGGCAAAAATCATACACCAATGGATGAGGACAGTTTGGGGGAGGTAAGGGCAGAGGGAGGGGTGGGAACCGGGTGGAGGGGAGCTATGGGGGGGGGGGAGGAGAAACAACTGTAATAATCTGAACAACAAAGATTTATTTTTTTAAAAGTATTATAAATAGTAGTACATATATCTCCTTTTTTTCCCATTGACCTTCCCCCGGTCTCCCCTAGCCCCTGTCACATGCCTTCAGCCCACCCGACACCAAGTGTCTTGTGTCCATTGGTTGTGTTTATATGCATGCATACAAGTACTTCAGATTATCTCTTTCCCCCCCCTCTCCAACAATCCCCAGCCTTCCCGCTGTAATTTGACAGTCTGTTCAAAGTTTTACTGCCTCTGTATCTATCTTTTTGTTCATCAGATTATAATGTTCTTCATTTTCCATAAATGAGTGAGATCATGTGGTATTTTTCTTTCATTGCCTGGCTTATTTCACTTAGCATAAAGCTCTCCAATTCCATCCATGCTGCAGCAAATGGCAAAAATTGCTTCTTTTTTATAGCAGCACAGTATTCCATTGTGTAGATGTACCATAGTTTTCTAATCCACTCATCTGCTGATGGGTATTTAGGCTGTTTCCAAATCTTAGCTATGGTTAATAGTGCTGCTATGAACATAGGGGTGCATATATCCTTTCTGATTGGTGTTTCCAGTTTCTTGGGATATATTCCTAGAAGTGGGATTACTGGGTCAAATGGGAGTTCCATTTTTAGTTTTTTGAGGAAACTCCATACTGTTCTCCACAGTGGCTGCACCCGTCTGCATTCCCACCAGCAGTGTACAAGGGTTCCTTTTTCTCCGCATCCTCGCCAGCACTTGTTCGTTTGTTGATTTGTTGATGACAGCCATTCGGACAGGTGTGAGATGGTACTGCATTGTCCTTTTGATTTGCATCTCTCGGATAATTAGTGACTTTGAGCATGTTTCCATATGTCTCTTGGCCTTCCTTCTGTCTTCTTTCTAAAAGTATCTAGTTAGGTCCTTTGCCCATTTTTTTAATTGGATCATTTATCTTCCTTTGTTATGTTGTATGAGTTCCCTGTAAATGTTAGAGATTAAACCTTTATTGGTGATAAAATTGGCAAATATGTTCTCCCATGCAGCGGGCTTTCTTGTTGTTTTGACGATGGTTTCTTTTGCTGGGAAAAAGCTTTTTTATTTTGATATAGTCCCATTTGTTTATTTTCTCTTTAGTTTCCATTGCCCTAGGAGCGGTATCGGTGAAGAAATTGCTTCGGATATGTCTGAGATTTCGCTGTCTATGGATTCCTCTAGTATTTTTATGATTTCCTGTCTTATGTTTAAGTCCTTTATCGATTTTGAGTTTATTTTTGTGTATGGTGTAAGTTGATGGTCTAGTTTCTGGGTTTTTTTTTTTTTGTTTTTTTTTTTTTTGCCTGTATCTGTCCAATTTTCCCAACACCATTTATTGAAGAGATTGTCTTGACTCCATTGTATGTTCATGCCTCCTTTGTCAAATATTAATTGAACATAGTGGTTTGGGTTGATTTCTGGGTTCTCTATTCTATTCCATTGGTCTATATGTCATTTCTTGTGCCAGTACCAAGCTGTTTTGAGAACAGTGGCCTTGTAATACAGCTTGAAATATGGTATTGAGATCCCACCTACTTTATTCTTATTTTTCAGGATTGTTGTGGCTATTTGGGGTCTTTTTTTATTCCAGATGAATTTTTGGAGAGTTCTTTCTAGGTCTGTGAAATATGCCATTGGTATTTTAATGGGGAGTGCATTGAATCTATATATTGCTTTGGGTAGTATGGACATTTTAATGATGTTGATTCTACCAATTCATGAACATGTTATGTTCTTCCATCTGTTTATGTCTTCCTCTATCACTTTTTTCAGTGTCCTGTAGTTTTCCACGTATAGGTCTTTTACCTCCTTAGATAAGTTTATTCCTAGGTATCTTAATTTTTTTTGGTGCGATGGTAAATGGCATTGCTTTTTTAGTCTCTCGTTCTGTAAGTTCACTACTGGTGTATAGAAAGGCCATAGATATCTTGGTGTTAATTTTGTATCCTGCTACATTGCCAAATTCATTTAAGTCTAATAATTTTTCATGGAGTCCTTAGGGATTTTTATGTACAATACTAGTAGCCCGTTTGCACGAAGATTCGTGCAATAGACCTTCATTCACCTGGCTGCCTGCACCAGTTTTCTGCCGGCACCGGGGACCCAGGCCTTGGCTGTGGCCACCGCCTTTTGCCTTTTTCAGGGTCGGGGCTTGGCCCCGGGCAGTGGCCTTGGGCTCGGCCGCACCCAACATCCCTGCTAAGGATCGCAGGAGGCGACCCCCAGTGGTTTCCTGCGATCCTTTCAGGCTCCCCGCTGGTGCCCAAGGCCAGGAAACCCTCTGCCCGAGGCTTTTCTGGCCTTGGGCTCGGATGCACCCAGCGTCCCTGCTACCGATTGCAGGAGCCGACCCCTAGTGGTTTCCTGCGATCCGTGCAGGCTCCCCACTGGTGCCCAAGGCCGGGAAAGCCTCGACCCCAGGCTTTCCCGGCCTTGGGCTCGCCTCACCCTGCGTCCCTGCTACTGATCGCAGGAGCCGACCCCCAGTGGTTTCCTGCGATCCGTGCAGGCTGCCCGCTGGTGCCCAAGGCCAGGAAAGCCTCCGCCCCAGGCTTTCCTGGCCTTGGGCTCGCAGCACCCAGCATCCCTGCTACTGATCACAGGAGCGGACCCCCAGTGGTTTCCTGCGATCCGTGCAGACTCCCCTCTGGTGCCCAAGGCCGGGAAAGCCTCGGGCGGCTTTCCCGGCCTTGGGCTCGGCCGCACCCAGCGTCCCTGCTACGGATCGTAGGAGCCGACCCCCTGGTCATTGCCTGCGATCTGTGCAGGCTCCTTGCTGGTGCCCAAGGCCGGGAAAGCCTCCGCCCCGAGGCTTTCATGGCCTTGGGCTCCACCACACCCCAACGTCCCTGCAACGGTTTCCTGGTGGGCGTGGTTGGTGGGCGTGGCTTGGTTGGTGGGCGTGGCTTGGGCATAGCGAAGGTGTGGTCAATTTGCATATTTGTCTAATATAAGGTAAGATTATGTCATCTGCGAATAAGGACAGTTTTATTTCTTTTTTTCCAATTTGGATGCCTTTTATTTATTCTTCTTGTCTAATAACAATGGCTAATATATCCAGTACTATGTCAAACAGGAGTGGTGAGAGTGGATATCCCTGTCTTGTTCCTGTTCTTAGGGGAAATGGTTTTAGTTTTTGCCCATTGAGTATGAGGTTGGCTGTGGATTTGTCATATATGGCTTTTATTATGTTGAGGTATGATCCTTCTATTCCCACTTAGCTGAGAGTTTTTATCAAAAATGGGTGTTGGATTTTGTCAAATGCTTTTCTCTGCATCAATTGATGTGACTATGTGATTTTTATCTCTCAATTTGTTTATGTGATGTATCACGGTTATTGATTTGTGGTGTACTATCCTTGCATCCTTGGGATAAATACTACTAGGTCACGGTGTATGATCTTTCTGATGTACTGTTGGATCTTATTTGCTAGAATTTTGTTGAAGATTTTGGCATCTATGTTCATGAGGGAACTTGGCCTGTACTTCTAATTCATTGTGTTGTCCTTATCTGGTTTTGATATTAGGGTAATGCTGGCTTCATAGAATGAGCTTGGAAGTGTTCCTTCCTCTTGTATTTTTTGTAATAGTCTGAGGAGCATAGGTTTTAGTTCTTCCTTGAATGTTTGGTAAAACTCCCCTGTGAAGCTGTATGGCCCCGGGCATTTGTTTGCTGGAAGCCTTTTGATGACTGCTTCAATTTCTTCCATAGTTATTGGCCTATTGAGATTTTTAGATTCTTCCTGATTGAGTTTTGGAAGGCTGTATTTTTCTTGGAATATGTCCATTTCCTCCAGGTTGTCCAGTTTGTTGAAATAGAGTTGTTCATAGTATTTTTAACAATCCTTTGTATTTGTGTGGGGTCAGTTGTTATTTCTCCTCTTTCATTTCGGACTTTGTTTATTTGGGTCCTCTCTCTTTGCTTCTTGGTGAGCATGGCTAGAGATTCATCAATCTTGTTCATCCTTTCAAAGAACCAGCTCTTGCTTTTGTTGATCTTTTGTATTTTTTGTCTCTATGTCGTTTATCTCTGCTCTGATCTTTATTATTTCCTTCCTTCTGCTTACACTGGGCTTTTCTTGTTGCTCTCTTTCTAACTCTTTGAATTGTAGGGTTAGGTAATTTATTACCATTGTTTCTTGTTTTTGTTTGTTTTTGTTTTTTTTCAGTAAGCTTGTAGAGCTATGAAGTTCCTTCTCAAGACTGCTTTAATTGTGTCCCATAGATTTTGGATTGTTGTGTTTTCATTGTCATTTTTTAAAAAATATATTTTATTGATTTCTTTACAGAGAGGAAGAGAGAGGGAGAGAGAGTTAGAAACATCGATGAGAGAGAAACATCGATCAGCTGCCTCCTGCACACTCCCTACTGGGGATGTGCCCACAACCAAGGTACATGCCCTTGACCGGAATCGAACCTGGGACCTTTCAGTCCACAGGCCGATGCTCTATCCACTGAGCCAAACCGGTTTCGGCTCATTGTCATTTTTTGACATGATGTTTTTTATATCATCTTTGATCTCATTGGTAACCCAGTCATTGCTTAATAGCATGCTATTTAATCTCCAGGTGTTTTACTGTTTTGGATTGTTTTTATTGTTGTTGATTTCCAGTTTTATGCCATTGTAATCTGAGAAGATGCTTGATATGATTTCTATCTTCTTGAATTTGAAGAGACTTTGCCTGTAACCCAATATATGGTCTATCTTTGAAAATGACTGACTCATGTGAACTTGAGAAGAATGTATATTCTTTGGCTTTGGGGTGAAATGTTCTAAAGATGTCTATTAATTCCATCTGATCTAGTGAGTCATTTAGGATTGATGTTTCTCTGCTGATTTTTTGTTTAGAGGATTTGTCCCATGGTGATAGTGGGGTATTAAAGTTCCCTACTATGATTGTATGGCTGTCAATCTCTCCCTGGATATCCTCCGGGTGTTTTTTTTTTTTTTTATGTATTTGGGTGCTACTGTATTGGGTATGTATATGTTTACCAGAGTTATGTCTTCTTGTTGGAATGCTCTCTTTAGTATTATGAAGTGGCCTTCCTAATCTCTTTTTATGTCCTTCACTTTGAGATCTAATTTGTCAGATATAAGTATTGCTACCCTAGCTTTTGTTTCATTTCCATTCGCCTGAAAGACCTTTTTCCATCCCTTCTCCATCAGTCTGTGTGCATTTTTTTTTTCTGAGGTGGGTTTCCTGTAGACAGCAGATATATGGGTCATGTTTTCTTATCCACTCAGTTACTCTATGTCTTTTGATTGGGGCATTTAATCCATTTACATTTAAAGTTATTATTGATAGGTACTTGTTTGTCACCATTTTCATTCTTTACCACTGTGTTCTTTCTTTGCTTCCTAATTCTTCTTTTTACAGATGACCCTTTAGCATTTCTTGCATTGCTGTTTTGGTGGTAATAAATTCCCTTAGTCCTGTTTTTCTCTCTGAAGCTCCTGATTTCACCCTCAATTTTGATTGATAGCCTTGCTAGGTTCTTGGATTCAGACCCTTCCTTTGGATGACATTTTATATTTCATTCTATTCCCTTCCTGCCTGATGTGTTTCTGTTGAGAAATAAGTTGCTAGTCTGATGGGGGTTCCTTTGTAGGTAACTTTCTGTCTCTCTCTGGCTGCTTTTAAGATTCTCACTTTGTCTTTGGTGTTTGCCAATTTAATTATAATGTGCCTTGGTGTTGGTCTTTTGGGGTTCACTTTGCTTGGGACTCTGTGAGCTTCTTGGATTTGTGTGGGTTTTTTCTTCCCTATATCAGGGAAGTTTTCTGTCATTATTTCTTCAAACAGGTTTTCTATTCCTTGCTCAGTTTCCTCTCCTTCTGGTACCTCTATTATGCAGATGTTGTTTCGTTTCGTGTTGTCCCAAATTTCCCTTAGGCTCTCCTCCTGCTTTTTTTTTTTTTTTTTCCTAGAAGCTGCTCTGCTTGGGCATTTTTTCCTACCTTGTCTTTTAGCTCACTGATGCAGTCCTCTGCTTCTTCTAGTCTACTGTTGATGCTTTCTATTGAGTTCTTTATAGCAGCAATGTCATTTTTTATTTCTTCTTGGTTCTTCTTCATTTCCTCTTGGTTCTTACACATATTGTTGAATTAGTCTTCCATTCTTTTCATCCACCTTATTAACATTTCTCTGAATTCTTCCTCTGACAGGTTGCTTGCCTTCATTTCATTTACTTCCTTTTCTGTTGATGCCTCCTTTCCTTTCATATGCGGTCTGTTTCTATGTCACATTGTATATCTTAAACTAATAGTGTTATATGTTCATTATATTTTAATAAAACTGAAATAAACAAACACATGAAAACCAAAGTCCCAAACTTTTATTATATCTATGAGGTGCTGAGTGATCTTCCCTAAGCTCTAGGATTTCTGTGCTCAACGTTTAGAAAGCAGGGCTCAGTGGGTATAGAATACCTAGGACCTGGAGCATAGACAGCCAGATCAACAACATAAGGTAGATTATCTATGAAAGTACCAATAATAGTTCCTGGAAGGAGGCTTCATGAACAAATGCCCAGAGTGATCATTTTAAGCGGTACCTTTAGCGGCTTAGAAATCAATGAAAAATATCCCCTTATGATAAGAGATCACTTTTTATTATCCCCCTCCTGGTTGCTTCTATTTAGCCTTCATTGCTGGATCCGCCTCTCCTAGACTCTTAATGTTACAGTGTCCTAAAGCTCAATACTAGACACAATTCTCTAATCTAGCTATACTCCCTCGGTAATCAATATATTGAGGATTCTCAAATTTATATTTCCTAAACCACTACCTGACATTTGTATTTGCATATTTAATAGGCATTTCAAACTTAAAATGTCTAAAAATAACTAACAATTCATCTTATTTTCCCCTCTTCCTCACCTTCCAAATTATTTATTAGTCTTCCCCATTTTGGAAAGCAGTATTACCAAATATACACAATCATCATTCCAAAATCTAGGAGTTATTCCTGATCCACTCCTTCTTTCACCCCCAATCCAGCATCCAGCCCATGAAAAAATCCTGTTGAATAACTTCCCTGATCTCAATCATACCACTCTCCTCTATGCTTCATTCAAAGTGTCCTTTCTGTCTTCAAAAAGACCAACCTGTCTTAGAACATTTGCATCAGTTGTTCTTTTCACAAATGCTCTTCCTCCTGATTTTCACATTTTTGTCTTCTTTCTGTCATTAAATTCTACGTGCTAAAGTCACCATTTCAGAAAAGCTTTCTCTAGGCTTCCAGTCATTCTTCCATTACTGTATTTTAATTCACTACATAGCACTTACTATTATCTGATTTTTTTCTTACATATGTACTTTTTATGTGTTTATTTATAATCTCTCTCCCATGACAGTGGGAGCATTATTTTATTTGTTCAACGTTATATTCCTGGTGTCTATTACAGTGCTTAGCACATAACAAGCACTAAAAACTGTTGAATGGATAAATAAATATACAAAATTCTTAGGATAAAGGATTTTCACAAAAGCAATATTTTATCATACAAAACAGGGAAGATGGAATGGAAAATATGTTGAAAAGTAAGAACAAAGAAAAGAAAGGAACATAAATCAAGGCACCATGACAATGAAGTTGTTAGGACTTACAGAGGACTATAAGAACTTTTTCCTTTATAATATCCCTTCTTTGTTTCTCCATTATTTGAGGTAAGAGCCCTAAAAAGCCCTGGACATGTGGACTTGTCTTTGAGGTCACCAAGCAATGTGTGGGCAGGTAAGACTGTTTCATTCCCTAGTCATTCTTTGTGGAACAGAAGAATCACAAGAGATTACTCTGGTGCTAATGGCTACTGAGAGGCAAAGAAAACAGATAAAAAGCCTGTGTGCTGAGGCATAAAAAGAAGAGGAAAGCACCAGGACTCAAGATTTGAGAAGTGGCCTTGGGAGGAATTCTTCCCACACAAAACTAAAGCAAGCAGAAGGTCAATATGAGGATCAACCAGAAATAGGAAGACAGTACTTACTCTGGTAGATAGATGGGACATAGCATTAAACATCTAGGGACTTCTTGTTTGATAACAATTAGCAGAGAAAACACAATGGTCTAAGAGGGATAAAGAAAAATCAAGGCTGGAACCTAGGCACAAAAGATTCAAGACCATGTGTCTAACACAGTAACCCAGTTATAAGGACTGGGAACTAAGGGCAGGTTTTTGTCATAAGAACAAAAGAAAATCTGAATTGTTAAACTGATATAAGGTTAAATCATGATCAAATATAATGCCTAGGATGCTGCGCTACTGTCCTAGGACACCTCAGAATCCCACAATCTCAGAAAGGACTGACCCCAGAGTCTACAGCTAGGCTGAACTTGCAGGTGATTAAAAAAACCCTCAGTTGTGAAGATGGGAGAGCTCTGGGAACAGAGGTCCTGAAAGGTCATTATTGACTGTGATGCAAGACACATCCCTGTGGCTAAGACTTTCTTGGATGGTTTAAATAGCCCAACATAAGTGTGAGATTCATTAATGGTTGAAGGCGCTTAATTATGTTAGTGAGAGGCCACCAGGAATCAGACCTTAATTACTCCTAACCACCTGCTCTCCCACAAGTCCAGCCAAAACTGGAGACTCTCCTTGGATTATCTTGATTGTCTTGCAGGTGTTTAGAACCTAATAGCCAATTTCAGACATCAAAAAAAGATAAACTGCTTTCAGAGAGGTAGGGTGTTCATCTCCAAAGGTTTGGAAGTATGAGCTCAGTCCTCCTGCCTGTGTAGCTAAACTCCAAAATGTCATTACTTTCTTAGAAATGTTTCTAAGTATGCATTTGTTATAAATTGAACAGTTTCTCCACACATTAGCAGAGTATTGAAATGTGTGCAGCCAATAAATAAGTTAAGAATTTAATAGAGTTTTGTGTTATTTCAGTTTGGAGGTGGCATGTGGAAGCTTGCTAAGCCAATTTAATTTCCCTTGTATAGTCAGTAATTGCATTTATTATTAGACAAGGGTGTGATTATGATTATTTAGCATTAGCAATGCTTGATAAAGTTTAGCCAAACAATAGGAATCTTAGATGTCAAATACATTGTAGACAACATGCCACTTTGTTTTTATAAGTGTATTTTGAAGATTTCAAACAGATATTATGTTTAACTGGCACCTAATCAAAAGGGCCTTGTTCTGCCAAAAAGTGTCAGGTTACTTAGATTCTGGAACTGCAAAAACTCTTTCTGGCTGCTCAAGGCTTTTCTGCATTGAAAGTACTAAAAGGTCTAAGAGTCACTTAAATACCTCCACAGGGAAAGCGTATTCCTCCCAAGAGATTGGAGTTGATATAAGTTATCTACATTTGGTTTAATCAGAAATTTCACAAGTAGTTGGCATTTATTGCCTCCAATAAGCTGAATATGGCTTACATTATATACCTCCTTCAAAAGTCAGCTCAAGCTTAACTTCCTCTGCAAAGTCCAATCTCAGGTAGATCGAGGCTGGCCTTCCTGAACTCTCATGGCACCTCCGTGGCATACATCCAATATAGAAGTTCTCACATAGTATTACATTCATTTGCTAACCTCTAGGTTGTCTTATAAGATCATGAGATTCTTGAGGGCAAGGGGACATTTTTATTCATCGAGGAATCACCAGAATCTAGTACAGTACCTGGCACATAGAGGTGAGCCATAAATATTACTTGAATTTTAAATGAAATAAAGTGTTACAAAAGCACAGACTTAGCATAATTTGTTTGATTCTAGCATCTACCACCCATTTATTTGTTTGAAGATGGCATTTAAATGATGCTGCTCTAAATTAATATGGTTCTATTGATATCCTGTCCTCTGCTTCATAATGTGGAGAATAAAAGATGTGGAATCCACCCTCCCAGGGTTTATAATCTTGTTGGGGAAAGAACATGGACAATCCTAAAATAGCCCATTGGCATTTTTACTTAAGTTTGGTTCAAAGATTAAAGAGAGGATGGAGTGATAGGAGCACTGAGGAAGTAGGATTGGAACTGAACCTTGAAAAATCGGTTTGTCAACAATAAACAAAAGATAACAGGCTGAAGACAAAGAACAAGCAAAGAAAGGCCAAGAAATGGGAATAAATGTAGCATGCAATGCTAGACAATGAAGAGTTTTCTGATAGGCAACAAAAGGGTATTAATGACTTTGGAGAAAAGCATAAAAATGAATGAAGGATCCTGAAGAACAATGACAAAATTGCATCAATAAACATGTTGTTTTGTGAGGAAAAACTGAGAATGGGGTCCTAGAGGAATATATTCTGTATCTCTACATACTGTGATAGGTACTACAAGAGAGTGACTTTTTTCCCCTTTTCAGTGTTCTGCATGAGAAATGGTCACTAATGCCCTTATATCAGGTATGCTTCTTTTACAAGGCCTAACAATAAAGTCTCTTCTAGGATATAGAGTGATTAAAAGGTTCTTGTGTTCTAATGGAGCAAAAGGGATAGTCCAAGCATCACTGCCCCCTTGCACATCTCAATGCTGTGAGATCACTAGACTAAAATCTCACAATAGTTGGGACAATCTTGTATTGTCCACAGCTGTATCAACAGCAGCTAGCACAGCAACTGACACAAACTAGGCACTCAAGCACATTACGTCAGCGTGCCTAGGTGAAATAAAGAATAACAGTATAGTCAATTATGAAAAATAAACATTAGCCATATCTATTTAGTAACTTTTATGATATCTAGTGCATTGATTTGACACATCTAGTTGAACATGAATGCTAGGTACAGGTAATAAAGACAGAAGGAGATATCCTCTCTGACAAAGGGGCATAGTGTCATGGGGTATATAGGGCACATGTGCACACACACCTATGGACTAATGAAGAAATCCCTCTTTTCACAGTTGCCGCATGCAATAGCTATAGAACCACGGTCTGAAAGTCTCAGAGCATATTGTACTTATTTCTTTTTAAAAATATATATTTTATTGATTCCCCACAGAGAGGAAGGGAGAGGGACAGAGAGCTAGAAACATCGATGAGAGAGAAACATCGATCAGCTGCCTCCTGCACACCCCCACTGGGGATGTGCCTGCAACCAAGGCACATGCCCCTGACCAGAATCGAACCTGGGACCCTGAAGTCCGCAGGCCGACATTCCATCCACCAAGCCAAACGGGCCAGGGCTGTACTTATTTCTTTATGTATAGTTGGGGAGATAAGTGATAGACATCATCTTCATTTTACAGACAAGGAAAAAAGATTAAAAATAGAAAATTAGAAATCATCTAGATCTTACATGCAAAGAAGAAACCAGAGTAAGGCTGTCAAAAATGTGTACCTCCCAAGAGGCTGGGTACAGGAATAGAAGTACATTGATAATGATATCAGATGATGATGCATTCAAAAGTATGTTCAAATAACTGTAACACATCTCTCTCAATGAACAGATAGAGAAACACTGCCCCAGGTGCAAGGTTCATAGGGCCTGTGCATAAGATTACTGATAGATTAAGGCCACACTTAAAAAGAGAGGTAACAGCCGAAACCGGTTTAGCTTAGTGGATAGACTGTCGGTCTGCGGACTGAAAGGTCCCGGGTTCGATTCCGGTCAAAGTCATGTACATTGGTTGCGGGCACATCCCCGGTGGGGGTGTGCAGGAGGCAGCTGGTCGATGTTTCTAGCTCTCTGTCCCTCTCCTTTCCTCTCTGTAAAAAATCAATAAAAATATTTCCAAAAAAAAAAAAGAGAGAGAGAGGGGTAACAAAGGCTTTTGGGCAATGAGAAGCCCTTCTTTAATGAGAACAGCCAGGCACATTCATTTGATGAGTGTTTTTTAAGCACATATTATATGCCAGGCTCCATTTAAGTCTAAGGATATACAATCCATAAGATATAGTCCTTTCTCTAGAGCAGTGGTTCTCAACCTTTCTAATGCCGCGACACTTTAATACAGTTCCTCATGTTGTGGTGACCCCAACCATAAAATTATTTTTGTTGCTACTTCATAATTGTAATTTTGCTACTGTTAATGAATCGTAATGTAAATATCTGTGTTTTCCGATGGTCTTAGGCTCTACAGCAGCGGTTCTCAACCTGTGGGTCGCAACCATCATAAAACACAGATATTTACATTACGATTCATAACAGTATCAAAATTACAGTTATGAAGTAGCAACGAAAATAATTTTATGGTTGGGGCTCACCACAACATGAGGAACTGTATTAAAGGGTCGTGGCATTAGGAAGGTTGAGAACCACTGTTCTAGAGGAACTTGTGAACCAGTGAGACAAAAAATTAAATCTACAATGGCCCTTATCAGAACCAATATTCAGTGTCATTGAAATACTATTTATTGGTATCTACTATAGATAAACATTTGCACATGTTCACGTGTGTGTGTGTGTGTGTGTGTGTGTGTGTGTGTGTGATCACATTTTGTTTATCCATTTGTCTGTAAAAGGACATTTAGGTTTTCCCACAACTTATCTATTATGAATAGTGCTACAATAAACATGGGAGTGAAAATACCTCTTAGGCATTCTATTTTCATTTCCTTTGGATATATATATCCAGAAGTGAGATTGATGGATTATATGGTAGTTCTATTTTTAATGTTTTGAGAAATTTACATACTTTTTTTCATAATTGCTGTACCAATTTATTTTCCCACCAGTAGTACATCAAGGTTCCATTTTCTCTACATTGTCACCAATGCTTATCTTTTTTCTTTTTAAAAAATACTTCTAAAGAGAGAAGGGAGAGAAAGAGAGAGAAACATCAGTTTGTTGTTCCACTTATTTACGCATTCATTGGTTGATTTTTCATGTGCCCTCACTAGATAGCAAACCCACATCCTTGGTGTATTGGGACTCAAACCAACTGAGCTACCCAGCCAGGGCCTTATTTTCTTTTTAATAATATCCATTCTAATGGGTATGATGTGATATCTAATTGTAGTTTTGGTTTGCATTTTTCTCCTAATTAGTGCCGTTAAGCATCTTTTTATGTACCTGTTGGTCATTTGTATGTTTTGTTTTTAAGACATATCTAGTCATTTCCTTTGTCCATTTTTAAATCAGCTTGGTGGGGGTTTTTTAGTTTGTTTGTTTGTTTGTTTTGCTATTGAGTTGTTTAAGTTCCTTATATATTTTGGATATTAGTCCATTATCAGCTATATGGTTTGCAAATATTTCTCCCATTATATAGACTGCCTTTTCACTCATCTTATTGTTTCCTTTGTTGTGCATAAGCCTTTTAGTTTGATGTAGTCCTTTTCATCTATTTTTGCTTTTGCTGCTTGTGCTTTTGGGGTCATGACAAAAAGAGTCATTGCCACCCTAACTGGTTTGGCTCAGTGGATAGAGAGTAGGCCTGCAGACTGAAAGGTCCCAGGTTCGATTCTGGTCAAGAGCATGTACGTTGGTTGTGGGCACATCCCCAATAGGAGGTGTGCAGGAGGCAGCTGATCGATGTTTCTTTCTCATCAATGTTTCTGGCTCTCTATCCCTCTCCCTTCCTCCCTGTAAAAAATCAATAAAATATATTTAAAAAATCATTACCAAGACTAATGTCAAGATGTTTTTTACCTATTTTCTTCAAGTACTTTTCCAATTTCAGTCCTTGCATTTAAGTCTTTAATCCATTTTGCATAGATTTACTTTTGGTGCAAGATAAGGGACTTATTTCATTATTCTACATGTGGATAGTCAGTTCTCCCATCACCATTTATTAAAGAGACTATCCGTTTCCCCATTGTGTGTTTTTGGTACCCTTGTGGAAATCAGTTGACTGTAAATGTGTGCATTTCTGGGCTCTCTGTTCTATTCCATTGGTCTATATGCCTGTTTTTATACCAGTATCATACTGTTTTGATTACTATTATGCTAAGTCAAATAAACCAGACAAAGAAAAACAAATATTGCATGATATCACTTACATGTGGAATCTGAAATAGTCAAACTCATAGAAGCCAATGGTAGATGGTGGTTGCCAGAGACAGGAGGGAGGGGGAAATAAAATGTTGGTCAAAGGGTACAAAGTTTCAGTTATGCAAGATAAATGAGTTCTGGAGATCTAATGTAGAGCAATGTGACTATAGTTCACAATAATGCATTGTATATTTGAAATTTGCTAAGAAGGTGGATTTTAGTGTTCTCATAAAAAACATAAATAAATGGTAACTATGTGACATGATGGATATAATACCTTGTATGTGTTGATCATTTTACAATGTATACATCTATCAAAATATCAAGTTGTATACCTTAAGTATATACATTCCTATTTATCAGTTTTGTCTCAATAAAGCTGGAAAAATAAAGCTTAAAAACTAAAAATTTTAAAACATATGACTGTAAGAATTCATATATATAGTCTGAACTCAAGAGGTGACTATGAAATGTGGTCATCAGCCCACAACTTCAGTTTCAGTCATAGAAATGGATAACACAGATAGAAGAGAAGTGGGTTAAAGACTGAATTCTGGAGAACAACAACATTTAAAGGACAGATCAGAGTAAGATCAGAAAGACAGAAAAGAACTGGTTATAAAAGGAGAGAAAGAGAGAAATCAAGAAAGAATAGTTTATAAACATTCTGATATATAGACAAGAAGTATTATAAGACAAGTATTGAAAGTACCAACTGGAGTTTTTAATAATGAAGCCTGGTGATTTCAGTGAGAACATTTGGGGTAGAGGGTAGACAGAATAATGTACCCATGTCCTAATCTTTGCAGTCTGTGAATATGCTAGGTTACATGACAAAGGGAATTTTTCAGATGTAGTTAAATTAAGTGACATTGGATGGGAAGGTTATCCAAGATTATTTAGGTGAGTTCAATGTAATCCCAATGAGAATTTTTAAAATGAATTTTTAAACACAAGAGTTCCTAAAAGTGAAGAATTTTTCCTGGTTGTAGTCAGGAGGAGATGTGACTATGGAAGAGATAACCAAAGAAATAAGACCAACATTGCAAGCTTTGAAGATGGAGGAAGGGGAACTATGAACCAAGGAACATGAGCAACCTCTGGAAACTAGAAAAGGCAAGGGAATGAATTCTTTCCTAGAGCTTCTGTCCACACCTTAATTTTAACCTAGTGAGGTGATGTCTGACATCTATGAAACTATAACACAATAAATGTTGTTTTAAGTCACTAAATTTGTGGTAATACTATACAGAAGCCATAGGAAACTAATATGGAGAGAAGGAGAGTAGTCAGGACAAAAGCCAGATAACAATGGGATGAACAGTGACTGGGAGATGAGAAAATAGAGATGATGAGCAATAAAAAATTATTTAAAAACTTTGATTTTTTTTTAGTGGAAAGGGAGCATTAACAAGAAAAGCATGACATATGCCGAAGCAATATCTTCACCAATACCACTCCTAGGGCAATGGAAACTAAAGAGAAAATAAATAAATGGGACTACATCAAAATAAAAAGCTTTTTCACAGAAAAAAAAAAACCATCATCAAAACAACAAGAAAGCTCACTGCATGGGAGAACATATTTGTCAATGTTATCACTGATAAGTCTTTAATCTCCAACATTTACAGGGAACTCATACAACTTAACAAAAGGAAGATAAACAACCCAATCAATAAATGGGCAAAGGACCTAAATAGATAGTTTTCAAAAGAGGACATAAGGAAGGCCAAGAGACATATGAAAACACTAGAGGCCAGGTGCAAGAATTCGTGCATGGGTTGGAGTCCCTCGGCCTGGCCAGCAATTGAGATCTATCGGACCAGGCCGGCCAGGGGAAGGGGTAGCAGGAAGTTTGCCTATGGGCTACCAGAAGAGGGGCCACAGGAGGTGGTCCAGCCTGGGGGATGGGCCACGGGAGGTTGGCCAGCCATGGGAGGTTGGCTGTGGGAGCACACTCACCACCAGGGGGCAGCTCCTGTATTGAGCGTCTGCCCTCTGGTGGTCAGTGTGCATCATAGCGACTGGTTGACCGGTTGTCCTGGTTATTCCGGTCTTTCCAGTTGTTCAGTCACTTAGGCTTTTATATATATAGATGCTCAAAGGCACTAATCATCAGTGAGATGCAAATCAAAACAACAATGAGATGATGGCTGACCGGAAGTGGAAATGGGCAGCGAGGCCAGCTGGGCCAGCTCATGAGACAGCAACATGTGGAAGAGTGGCAGCACCCTATCAGGCTTCTCTCGAAGTCTCTGTGGCGCCTTCCTGTAGGCCCCAACCTTTCAGAACCGTTCGGAGCTCCTCTCCCGCCTGGCAGCTCACAGAGATCACTGTCCACCAGTGACTGCTAACGCCACCTCAAGTCTCTGGACACGCAAAATGGGCATCTTTCCTCACAGCTTGCTTCTCGAGTGTTGATAAGCGTGCCACTACCCACCCAGCTGTCTACGCCAGAAGCCTAGAAGCTAGAGACACTCTTCTTTCCACGTCATCCCATATGCATGGGAAAAGTTGGGCTGCAGTGGAAAACTATGCACAGGAGCCATCCTTTTGCATGATCTGATTCTGAGTCAATGGGACCTGCATTGCAACTATGACATCTTCACTGGTTGTGACAGGTGTGATGACTACATCTGCAGCAAGCTGAGACAGTTTCAGAGTGATGAAGCCTTTTAGGAACTGGGGCTTCAAGAGGGACCTGCGACCCAGGCTCTTGGCCAGGCCAGTGCCCACCAGCCCACCATGAACCCAGGGTTTTGACCCACGCCAGGACCAGTAGGCCTGGTGGATGCAGTCTGGGTGGACTGAAGCCAAAGTGAGACCTTTTCACCAGTGAGGGTGAAGAAGCTGATTTTTTAACCAGCTCACCCTGTTCTGAGCGACTGGCTCAGACGCGGAGACCGCACCATCTTGAAGGGGAAAGTGAATGTTATCGGAAGCCTAAAATCTACAACTGGAGCACCCACCAAACAGCTGCGAACACCATATCACTGGCTCACAATTGGCACAAACACATGGATTCAGAGGAGCTCTACACTATACCACAAAAAGGAGAGAGAGAATTACATAACCAAACATCTGGAGAAGAGAGACCATGGGGAGATAAAGAAACAGCCCAAATATGAAAGAAAAGCAGGCATCACCAGAAAAGGAAGTAAACAAAATGGAGGCAAGCAACCTGACAGAGAAATAATTCAGAGAAATGGTCATAAGGTGGCAGAAAAGAATGGAAGACAAATTCGACAATATGAGTAAGAACCAAGAGGAAATGAAGAAGAACCAAGAAGAAATGAAAATGACATAGCTGCTGTAAAGAACTCAGTAGAAAGCATCAAGAGTAGATGAGAAGAAGCAGAGGACCACATCAGTGAGTTAGAAGACAAGGTGGGAAAAAAATACCCAAGTAGAACAGCTTCTAGGAAAAAAAAAAAAAGCAGGAGGAGAGCCTAAGGGAACTTTGGGACAGCACAAAACAGAACAACATCCACATAATAGGGGATCCAGAAGGAAAGGAAATGGAGCAAGGAATAGAAAACCTGTTTGAAGAAATAATGACAGAAAACTTCCCTGATATAGGGAAGAAAAACCCCACACAAATCCAAGAAGTTCACAGAGTCCCAAGCAAAGTGAACCCCAAAAGACCAACACCAAGGCACATTATAATTAAATTGGCAAACACTAAAGACAAAGTAAGAATCTTAAAAGTGACCAGAGAGAGACAGGAAGTTACATACAAAGGAACACCCATCAGACTGGCAACTGATTTCTCAACAGAAACTCATCAGGCCAGAAGAGAATGGAATAAAATATACAAAGTCATGCAAATGAAGGGTCTGAATCCAAGAATACTGTACCCAGTAAGGCTATCAATCAAAATTGAAGGTGAAATCAGGAGCTTCAGAGAGAAAAAAGGACTAAGGGAATTTATTACCACCAAACCAGCAATGCAAAAAATGCTAAAGGGTCTGCTGTAAAAAAAAAACGTAATAGGAAGCGAAGAAGAAACACAGGTAAAGAATAAAAATGGCGACAAATAGGTACCTATCCTCTCTAATAATCTGGTAATATGCAAATTAACCATCACTCCGCTACATAAGCCACGCCCACCAGCCAAGCCACGCCCACCAGCCAATCAGAGCGAGTATGCAAATTAACCCCAATACAAGATGGCTACAGCCACAGAGAGCAAGGTTTCCTAGGTAACAGAGGAAGCCAAGCTTTCTGCCAGCCGTTGCAGGCCTAAGCCTCCACTCAAGCTACAAAGTTTCAATTATAGAAGGTAAACAAATTCAAACAAATGGCGGCAGAATGGAGCTTGAGAGAGCAGGCCAGGGTTGCCGGCGGCAACAGGGGAAGCAAAGCTTTCCGCACACCCTGGCCGGGCCCACCTGCTTAAGGCAACAAAGTTTCAATTGTAGAAGGTGAATTAACTGCCACAGAAATAGCTGCCGCCCCGGAGGGAACAGCAGGCTTGGCTCCACTCCAGGCTACAAAGTTTCAATTGTAGAAGGAAAATAAATTCCAGATACCAGGGCCTCTTCTTGGGTCGCCAGGGTGCGTGGCTGGCCTGCAAACCACCACAGGCCCCTCGCTCAGGCCGCCCCACGCCCCAAGGGAACCCCACCCTGATCCGGGATGCCCTTCAGGGCAAACCAGCTGGCCCCCACCCCTGTACCAGGCCTCTATTCTATCTAATAAAAGAGTAATATACAGATTGATCATCACTGCAACACACAATATAGCTGCCTCCATGTGGTCAAAGATCCTGCCCCCATGTGGACACAAGATGGCCACCACAAGATGGCCAGCAGGAGAGAGCAGTTGGGAGGCACCCGGCCTGCAAGGGAGGGCAGTTGTGAGGGACCAGGCCTGCAAGGGAGGGCAGTTGAGAGGGACCAGGTTTGCAAGGGAGGGCAGTTGGAGGTGATCAACCCTGCAGGAGAGGGCAGTTAGGGGTGACCAGGCTGGCAGAGGAGGGAAATTGGGGGCAAACAGGCTGGCAGGGGAGCAGTTAAGCATCAACCAGGCTGGCAGGGGCGTGGTTAGGGGGTTATCAGGCTGGCAGGCAGAAGTGGTTAGGGGCAATCAGGAAGGCAGGCAGGCAAGCAGTTGGGAGCCAGCAGTCCTGGATTGTGAGAGGGATGTCCGACTGCCTGTTAAGGCCCGATCCTAGGATCGGGCCTTAACGGGCAGTCGGACATCCCTCCAGGAGTCCCAGATTGGAGAGGGTACAGGCTGGGCTGAGGGACAACCCCCCACCGTGCACGAATTTCGTGCACTGGGCTTCTAGTCAATAATAACTTTAAATGTAAAAGGATGAAATGCCCCAATCAAAAGACATAGGGTAACGGATTGGATAAGAAAACAAGACCCATATATCTGCTGTCTACAAGAAACCCACCACAGGAAAAAAAAAAAAAAGATGCACACAGACTGCGGGTGAAGGGATGGAAAAAGTTTTTTCGGGGGAATGGAAATGAAAAAAAAAAGCTGGGGTAACAATACTTACATCTGACAAATTAGATCTCAAAGTGAAGGACATAACAAGAGATAAGGAAGGTCACTGCATAATACTAAAGGGAGCAATCCAACAAGAAGAAATAACTCTGGTAAACATATACCCACCCTATACAGGAGCACACAAATACATAAAAAAACTCTCTGGAGGATATCAAGGGAGAGATAGACAGCAATACAATCATAGTAGGAGACTTTAATACCCCACTATCACCATTGGACAAATCCTCTAAACAAAAAATCAGCAAAGAAACATCAATCCTAAATGACTGACTAGACCAGTAGGAATTAATTGACATCTTCAGAACACTTCACCCCAAAGCCACAGAATATACATTCTTCTCAAGTGCACATGGGTCATTTTCAAAGATAGACCATATGTTGGGTCATAGGCAAAGTCTCTTCAAATTCAAGAAGATAGAAATCATATCAAGCATCTTCTCAGATCACAGTGGCATAAAACTAGAAATCAACTACAATAAAAACAATCCAAAGAAATCAAACACATGGAGACTAAACAGCATGGTATTAAACAATGACTGGGTTACCAGAGAGATCAAGGAAGAAATATAAAACATCATGGCAACAAAGGACAATGAAAACACAACAATCCAAAATCTATGGGACACAATGAAAACAGTCTTGAGAGGGAAGTTCATAGCTCTACAAGCCAATTGCAAAACACAAGAAACAATGGTAATAAATTACCTAACCCTACAACTCAAAGAGTTAGAAAGAGAGCAACAAGAAAATCCAAGTGTAAGCAGAAGGAAGGAAGATGTAGAGGGCCGCCTGGGAGGCACCTGGGCATTTCCTTAATAATCAGCCGAGTCATGCCCTGGGAACTTGCTTCCCCAATGAGGCTGGACATGTTAATCAGCTCTGACTTCATAGCAGCCCAGGTGTCAGCAGGGGCAGGACTAGATATGTAAATCCAGTAATTCTGGGGCCTAGTTAAGAATGCAAATAAGCTCCTTTGATCCTAAGTTTTGGTGTTACTTCCTGGATTTCTGGGATATAAAATAAACCTGCTGGGTGGCTCAGTGTCGTCGTCATGCTGCCTCTCCATGAGAGAGGAAAGATGGCGTCCCACCCAGCCCCAGCTTCATGAATCTATTTCTGCCTCTTGTTTTCTTTATTTCTATTATTTCTCAATCCCTGGCCGCCTCCACTTAGAACCGGTTTGTTCATCTCTCTTTCCGCGCGGGTCGCGGAAAAGGGAGATCCCCGCCATGTCTGGCCCCCGCCGCATCAGGCCCCCGCAGGAAACAATAAAGATCAGAGCAGAGATAAACGACATAGAGACCAAACAAACAATACAAAAGATCAACAAAAGCAAGAGCTGGTTCTTTGAAAGGATAAACAAGATTGATGAACCTCTAGCCAGGCTCACCAAGAAGCAAAGAGAGAGGACCCAAATAAACAAAATCAGAAAAGAAAGAGGTGAAATAACAACAGACCCCACAGAAATACAAAAGATTGTTAAAAAATACTATGAACAACTTTCTTCCAACAAACTGGACAACCTGGAGGAAATGGACATATTCCTAGAAAAATATAACCTTCTAAAACTCAATCAGGAAGAATCTAAACATCTCAATAGGCCAATAACTATGGAAGAAATTGAAGCAGTCTTTAAAAAGCTTCCAGCAAACAAAAGCCCGGGGAAAGATGGCTTCACAGGGGAGTTTTACCAAACATTCATGGAAGAACTAAAACCTATCCTCCTCAGACTGTTCCAAAAAATTCCAGAGGAACGAACACTTCAAAACTCATTCTATGAAGCAAGCATCACCCTAATACCAAAGCCAGATAAAGACAACACAATGAAAGAGAATTACAGGCCAGTATCCCTCATGAACATAGATGCCAAAATCCTCAACAAAATGCTATCAAATCAGATCCAGCAGTACATCAGAAAGATCATATACCATGACCAAGTAGGATTCATCCCAGGAATGCAAGGATGGTACAGTATTCGCAAATCAATAAATGTGATACATCACATAAATAAATTGAGTGATAAAAATCACATAGTCATATCAATTGATGCAGAAAAAGAATTTGACAAAATACAACACCCTTTCTTGATAAAAACTCTCAACAAGGTGAGAATAGAAGGATCATACCTCAACATAATAAAAGCTATATATGATAATCCCACAGCTAACATCATACTCAATGGGCAAAAACTAAAATCATTTCCCTTAAGAACAGGAAAAAGATAAGGATGCCCACTCTCACCACTCCTGTTCGACATAGTACTGGAAGTATTAGCCATTGCAATTAGACAAGAAGAAGAAATAAAAGGCATCCAAATTGGAAAAGAAGAAGAAAAGCGGTCCTTATTTGCAGATGACATGATATTGTACATAAAAAATAGAAAGACTCCATCAAAAAACTAATAGACTTAATAAATGAATTCGGCAATGTAGCAGGATACAAAATTAACACCAAGATATATATGGCATTTCTATACACTAATAGTGAACTTAGACAAAGAGAGACTAAAAAAGCAATCCCATTTACCATCACACCAAAAAAATTAAGATACCTAGGAATAAACTTAACTAAGGAGGTAAAAGACCTATAGACAGAAAACTACAGGACACTGAAAAAAGAGATAGAGGAAGATGTAAACAATGGAAGAACATACCATGTTCATGGATTGGTAGAATCAACATCATTAAAATGTCCATACTACCCAAAGCTATCTATAGATTCAATGCACTCCCCATTAAAATACCAACGGCATATTTCACAGCCCTAGAATGAACTCTCCAAAAATTCCTCTGGAATAAAAAAAGACCCCGAATAGCCACAGCAATCCTGAGAAAGAAAAATAAAGTAGGTGGGATCTCAATACCAGATATCAAGCTGTATTACAAAGCCACTGTTCTCAAAACAGCCTGGTACTGGCACAAGAACAGACATATAGACCAATGGAATACAATAGAGCATACATATATTGACCCAAACCACTATGCTCAATCAATATTTGACAAAGGAGGAATGAACATACAATGGAGTTAAGACAGTCTTCAACAAATGGTGTTGGGAAAATTGCACAGATACATGCAAAAAAATGAAACTAGACCACCAACTTACACCATACACAAAAATAAACTCAAAATGGATACAGGACTTAAACATAAGATGGGAAACCATAAAATACTAGAGGAATCCACAGGCAGCAAAATCTCAGACATATGCCAAAAGAACTTCTTCACTGATACTGCTCCTAGGGCAATGAAAGCTAAAGAAATAATAAACAAATGAGACTACATCAAAATAAAAAGCTTGTGCAAAGCAAAAGAAACCATCAACAAAACAACAAGAAGGCCCACTACATGGGAGAACATATTTGCAAATGGCATCACTGATAAAGGTTTAATCTCCAACATCTACAGGCAGCTTATGCAACTTAATAAAAGGAAGATAAATGATCCAATAAAAAATTGGGCAACGGACCTAAATAGAATCTTTTCAAATGAAAACAGAAGGTCGGCCAAGAGACACATGAAAACATGCTCAACGTCCCTAATTATCCAAGAGAAGCAAATCAAAACGACAATGCGGTACCATCTCACACCTGTCAGAATGGCTATCATCAACAAGTCAACAAATGACAAGTGTTGGCGAGGATGCGGAGAAAAAGGAACCCTCGTGCACTGCTGGTGGGAATGCAGACTGTTGCAGCCACTGTGGTGAACATTATGGTGTTTCCTCAAAAAACTAAAAATGGAACTCCCATTTGACCCAGTAATCTCACTCCTAGGAATATATCCTAAGAAACTAGAAACACCAGTCAGAAATGATATATGCACCCCTATGTTCATAGCAGCACAATTCACCATAGCTAAGATTTGGATACAGCCTAGGTGCCCAGCAGCAGATGACTGGATCAGAAAACTATGGTGCATCTACACAATGGAATACTGTGCTGCCATAAAAAGAAGGAATTCTTACCATTTGCAGCAACCTGGATGGAACTGGAGAGCATTATGCTAAGTGAAATAAGCCAGTCAATGAAAGAAAAATACCTCTTGATCTCACTCATTTGTGGATAATAAAGAACATTATAAACTGATGAACAAAAAGATAGATACAGAGGCAGTACAGAATCAAACATACTGTCAAATTAAAACAGGAAGTTTAGGGAGAGGTGGGGGAAATAAGAGATCAACCAAAGGACTTTATGCATGCATTTAAGCATAACCAATGGACGCAAAACACTGGGGGATGAGGGCTTATATGGGAGTGTGGTGTGGAGGGCAATGGTAAGATATGTACACATATAATACGTTAATAAAAGTGCTACATACTGTTTTTTTCCTCATAAAAAACACACACAACAACAAGGAGATACTATCTCACACCTGTCAGATTGGTTATCATCAACAATTCAACAAACGACAAGTGCTGGCGAGGATGCGGAGGAAAAAGAAATCTCATGTATTGCTGGTGGGAATGCAGACTGGTGCAGCCACTGTGGAGAACAGTATGGAGTTTCCTCAAAAAACTACAAATGGAACTCCCATTTGACCCAGTGATCCCACTTCTAAGAATATATCCCAAGAAACCAGAAACACCAGTCAGAAACGATATATGCACCCCTATGTTCATAGCAGCACAATTCACCATAGCTAAGATTTGGAAACAGCCTAAGTGCTCATCAGCAGATGAGTGCATTAAAAAACTTTGGTACATCTACACAATGGAATACTATGCTGCGGTAAAAACGAAGGAATTCTTACCATTTGCAACAGCATGGATGGGACTGGAGAGCATTATGCTAAGTGAAATAAGCCAGTCAGAGAAAGAAAAATATCACATGATCTCACACATTTATGGAATATAATGAACAACATAAACTGATGAACAGAAACAGATCCAGAGACAGAGATGCATCGATCAGACCGTCAAACCTCAGAGGGAAGGTAGGGGAGGGTGGGGGTAAGGGAGAGGGATCAACAAAAGGACTTTTATGCATGCATATAAGCCTAACCAATGGGCACAGACACCAGGGTGGTGAGGCCATGAGTGGGGCGGGTGGGGGGCAATGGGGGGATAAGGACACATATGTAATACCTTATTCAATAAAGAAAAAATAAAATAAAATACAACTGATTTAAAAGAAAAGCATGGAATTTTGAGGGAGGAGTTCTGTGATTGTTTTTAAGATAGGGAATTTATGAGCCTTATAATGGTGATACCATTGTAATTGGCTAATTATTAATAATAGGAAAGGAGCAAAGGAAAGGTCAGACATTATAGGCATGTCTCCTGCAAAACACTGAGGGAAGAGAAATGGACAGAGGGAAGATAGACACTTGCTCAGTAAAGCTGTCAACCACACTTAGGGACAAAGGTCATTGACCAGAATGGGCATGGCCACTGCAAGTATGTGGAAATTTGGGCTATTTAATCCTCTGAACCAAGGAGTTCGCTCTGTTTTGCTCTTTTGTGCTTTTGAGACTCTTGGGACTCTTGTTGCTTGAGGTGTGCTCCCCTTGCATTGGCCCACAGGCTCATGAGGACCCCACTCACAATGGACCAGGGGTCCTCAAACTTTTTAAACAGGGGGCCAGTTCACTGTCCCTCAGACCGTTGGAGGGCTGGACTATAGTTTAAAAAAAACTATGAACAAATTCCTATGCACACTGCTAAGTCGGCTGCTAAGCAGGACAGGCAGCTGCGGCAAAAACACCTGGCGGGCCGGATAAATGTCCTCGGCGGGCCGCATGTGGCCCGCGGGCCATAGTTTGAGGACCCCTGCAATGGACTAATGGACTGCAATTAGTCTGATACTGAACTGGACCAAGCTTCAACATGGAAAGAAAACTGTGGACACTGGCTTTTCTTCTACTTTTACTGAAACCACAGCTTCATCTAGTATATGACTGGACTAAGAGAAATGGTATTTTGAAAGTGTGTTTTTATTTGTTTTACTTTTTATCCAATCTCAGAGATATCCCTCCTTTACTTTCACCTGCCTCCCTAATCTATCACCAATGGATTTCACATAAGCCCCTTACTCCTCTTTTGATTGTAATGTATAAAACAAGATACAAAACTGCCATTCTCTGGAGCACTTTCTCAATTTATTGAGATTTTTATTCCTGGCAATTTTCAACAGTTTGGCTAAAATAAACAAAACTATTTTTATGGGTTTGGATGTTTCTTACATTGACATTCAGAATCATACAGAAATCTCCTGAAGTTTCAGTTTCCTCAGCTGTGAAATATTAAATGTAATAATGCATTGAAGTCCAGCCTAGAGCATAGGAAATTATCAATACAATATGGCCACTATTATTATAAAGTTATTAAACCTCCCATAGCTTGTATAGCTAGAGTTTAGAAGTGTAGGATATCTAGTAAGACAAACCTAGGCTTGAGTTTTAGTTTTGCCACTTACTTGCTAAGTGGCTACATACTACACAGGTATACTGGCTTCACATTCTGTACCCTTTCCATTATGCAACACTATCTACCTTTAAATAATTATACAATGATTCCCACAGGGGGCTGAGAATTTAATCATGTGCTCTGCCAAGCTTTAAGACTGTTAGAAACTTTACTATTGAACAAAACTTTACTATTGAAGGGAAGCAGAATTTGCTACCCCAAGATATGCCTCTTTGGCATATTGATTGTCTTGGGCTGGTTATTTTTAAGAAAGAGCAGACACAGGAGAAGCTCTGAAAACTTAGTAAACATACCCCTTTGTAAGAGACATTTATATGTATAAGGGAGATCTCCATTTCTAAGGGTGTCTTCCTCTCTGTACCAGGAAGAAGATGACCAAATCTCTAGAGACTCTTACCTGTAGAGAGGCAACTGATTTAATCTGTATTACAACCTTACCCTTGTTTATCGTGATTTTCCTGGTAACCTTCCATAACTGGTTCCTCCACCCCAAACATCTTCTTTTGTTTTTAATGGATATAGTATTTAAGGTGGTAGCTTGGGCCATTTCAGAGAGTTACTCAATTTTCCTGGGTCTCTACCAAGTATACAGGATGCATACATGTGATTAAACTTTTGTTTGCTTTTCTCTTGTTAATGTCTTATTTTAGGGGAGGGGGAAGGTGTCCTCAGCCAAGAACTTATAAGGGTGGAGGAAAAGTAATTTTCCCTTCCTACATGATTCAAGGGTGACAAATGCCATAGGACATATAATATTCATACCTTACATTTTGCAAATAGTTAACTATTTGCCCTGCTCTTACAATTCTGTGAATATGCGGGAAAGAAAGAGCACAACAGTGAACAGATCTGTTTCAGTTATCAAAGGACTCAAACAAAACCCAACAGAAAAAATATGAAAAGCCCCTCTTTATCTTGATGAGTATGTAAATATTCATAATAACATTTGATGATAGTACTGTATGTGAATTTTAAAAAAATTAAATATTTTAATCAAATCAGCCAACATGTGAAACAGAAGTAATTTTTCCTTTCAGAGATTCTTGAGTGGATGATGGGATGTTTGTTGTCTGATGTATCAGTGATTGGCTATTTACTTCTATAGTTAAAATTCATCTCTTCCTTTCATCACTTTGAAGGGACTTTTAATTCCATAAAAACTTCTAAATGAGAAGAACAAGAAATTTAAATCCACAAAGTGAAATTGAATGGAAGAAGGCACTAAAGTTCAAGGGGAAGTCAAGAGAGGAAATGGGACAGAGATTTTAACTGTTATGAATGCCTCTAGGCTCTAAGTGGATTGTGGATATTTTGCCCAATTCTAAGAGCTCATCTAAGTATTCCATTAAGGGTGAGAGCAGGCAGGGTAAAGTATCCTACTCAAGCTGGATCAGTAATGGGAACACAGACACACAAGGTCACCTCCCCACTGTTCCTCAACCACTTCCACTCTTTCCACCCCTCCCTGTACAATACTCTGCCACAGTATGTAGCAGAGGGAAAATGAGCTTTTTAGAAAATATTATCATAGGAGCCAGAAAGAGCCTCACCATCCAGGCAGAATTGCTCAATTTTTGCTTGATATTTTCCCATCTATTCTTTGGAGATGGCAGGGACCTTCCTGAGAACATGTAGTCACTTTAGGTTCCATTTCACTTTCCAATGTCAGTTTTGTTCAGATATGTGGCCTAGTCAGTAGCTTTTTACCTTAGATTTTTAATAAAATAGATGACTTGAGTTTTGTGTTTCCTTCTATTAAGAATAAAATAAGCAAAACACACATACTCCTTTTGTCTGTCTTTCAAGAATCTATTTTCCCTTATAACATATTCCTAAAGTCCTGAGTGTGATTTGCAATCATAGTTTGTATGATTATTTTAGCCTGAAAGATAGTTAGTGTCTCTCTCTGGATTACTTTTGTAAAGCAACATGCTCTAATAATCAATTATTTTAATTATTCTACTTGCACAGAGATCCCATATTTTGCTAAAATTAATATCAGCATATGCCTGAAAAAACCTCTTAATGGCTTTGGAAAGCTCTGCTGCAGCCTCTGAAATCTGTACAAACACTATAAAATACCCTGGGTAAACTTAAATTGAGATGATCAAATACTAAATAATTTACATGTGTTCCTAATAGTCATTCTTTCTCAATATTACTGCCTTGAATTAATAGTGTATTATTTTCCCCTATAGACCCAAGGGCTCAAAGGACTCCACAAGCAGAACACATTCATCCTCCCTGCTTCCCTTGTGGGCAAGGAAGGCACAAGAATAATTATGCCCATTTTACATAAGGAACTAGGACATAAATGATATGCTACACAGAAAATTTAAGGCAGAGATATAACACTTACTGAAAGTAGCAGGGGAAAGTTCAGAAGATGAATGAATCTGACTACCTGCAACTCTGGAGTTAATTTGGAGATACAAGAAGTCAAAACATGTCATGAATCCTGTTATGTTATAGTCAGTATAATATTAAAAAATGTCAATGTCATCAAAACTAAACACCTGCATAGGCCCAGGTACCAAGTGAATAATATGCAATTGGCTCTTGAGCTGAAGTAGAGGCATTATTGCTGGAGAAGACCTGCTTCATAGAAGAGACTGTTCCTATAGACCTAAGGAATATGACAGCACCTCTTAAGGGTACCTGAAAAGCAACAGTTGGACAAGGAGGGTTTATCTGAAACAAGGGCAAGAAAAATTATGTCAAGAATAGAGAAGTAAGAGGGCCTGGAAGGCAACATCAGTGGAGTACTATTTTTAATCATGCCTGATAGCCAAGGAAAAAGAGTAAAAAAATAATGACCAGATAATGGGAAAAATAGTTATATCAAGCAATCATACCACAGAGTTAGGTGTTATTACTGTTCTGAACTGTTTTCCTTTTAATGAGGACATGTGAGAAAGACAACCCCAGATAGCCCAGTGTAAGTCTAGACAGGGAGTAGGTCCACAGAAGATGCCTATTGAGTTGAACAACAGAATCAACTGTTAGACTGTTTACCAGGCAAGTATCAAGAGAACAGAGCAGTAAAGAGACTTAGAAGCATTAGTTAAGTCAGCCACTTTACCAAGTTTACCCTACTCCTTTCTGTTAATGAGGGTCTTCATTTTTTTGTGTGTGGAGTGGGGTGGGGGTAGGTGGTTAATATCAGCCTATAGTTACAATCAAAGAGAGGCAGTATATGCAATTCGTCTCTACAATTTATTACCTTACTAATCTTGGAAATTTTACTAAAATTTCCCGAGCCTACATTTTCTCATTTGTAGAAGTGGGTATATTAATAGTATCTACACACAGATTGCTATAAAGATAAAATGAGATGAAGCATGTCCACACTTTGAAGCTATTATTGTTATCATTATCAGGACCATCAATCCAAACCAGTTTTTTTTTTTTTTGCTAGGCTTGTGATTCTTTATTGGTCTCAGCACTCTTAATCCTGTCATATCCAGGTGAGCTATATATTTTAGTCACTTCATTGATCATACCAGGAATCAAAGGCTATCACCACTTAGTCAGAAGTTCTAGCCTCAGTGAGAACTACCAAATAACCCAGAAGTTAAACAATGCTTGGCTTATGATAGGACTTACTTCTGTGCTTCTACCGCTGGTTCTTGATCTGAAACTATCTAAAATTCTGGATTTCTGACAGTCTTGACCTCAGAGATGTGATTTCTTCTCTGCACCATACCCATATACCTGGATTCCAGATGTTTAGCTTACTTTTGACCATACATAACTCTAGACTTCTTCTTGTCATGGTTTCTTGGTTTCCAGGTCTTGACTTACTTTAACCTTCTGGTAACCACTAATATAGTAAACCTTCCAATTGCCAATCTATAATCAAATTTCTATTTCAGGTTGCCAATCTGATAATTCTTATTATAATCCCGTGCCCAGGCAGCCTTGTCTCACTGGGTCATGATATTAAAAGACAATTTATTCTGTTTACCTTAATGGAGCCAGTTGGTAGCAGTAATTGGAATCACCACTTCCAGATTCTGCTTGTACCAGTCCAGTCTAGCAATGGCATAAAATACACAAGAAAAGAACATACATGACTGCATTAACCTTACCAAATTTGTGTGACTATAGCTATCCATGTTCAATAAACCATTCTATAGCAGTAACAAAGCAAGCTTGTAAATAATTTTACCATAGAAACACATTTTAAGCTACACATATGCTGAAAAAGCTCAAAGTTGGAAATTATAGTCTCAGATATGCAAAGCAATGCTAAATATAAGCATAGGCTAAACATAAATGTTCCCATAAGGAGTTTGTTTATTATGAATATCAAATACATTTTGGGTAGTATTAGGAAGTATCATGACCTTGTGACAGTTTATGAGGAGAAAACCTGAGGCCAGAATTTACCACCTGAGGAAAAACAATCAACATTTCAAAAGTCTGCACCTGATGCTTTTTCACAATATTACTGGGAAATGGAACTCAAAATTACTTCCAATCTCAGACACATTAGCTCATGAGCTTCTTTGGTTTCTGCTCAATCAGTTTCTAGAAAATGAGAATTCTCCAAATTCACTTGCTTTAAATGAGCAAAGATGAAGGTGTATAATAGACCCTTCAGGAAGGAAGCAAGAAGAGCCTTCATACGCAAAGCCTCTATGGCATGTGTGAATTAAAATAGCTGGGAAACACAATAAGTGTCAGGATATAGGGGAAGAAACCAATCCCTGCAGAGGGACTGTAAGGTGGATTTATGCATAAATTTGGTCAGTTTGAGTCATGTCTGCATTTTTTATGTGAGATTCTCCATTAATAGATAATCTTTAAAAAGTACCTGTGATAAATTTCTACATTAAAAACATAACAAAGTCCTGGCCGGGTGCTCAATTGGTTAGAGCGTTGTCCTATTGTGCCAAGATTTCTGGTTTGATCCCTGGTCAGGGCATATACAAGAATCAACCAGTGCATGCATGAATGAGTGTAGCAACAAATCTCTCTCTCTCTCTCTCTCTCTCTCTCTCTCTCTCTCTCTCTCTCTCTCTGTAATACTCAATATTACAGATTATGATCCATATTTCATATACATTATTTTTCTTTCCCAGGTTGATGATGTCTCAAACACTAACCAAGGGAAGAGTTCCATGAGAAATGGGTATTATGCTAAGTTAAATAAGTTAAACAGAGAAAGATGAATACCATATAATTTCCCTTGCATGTGGAATCTTAAAAAAGTAACACACAAAATAGAATCAGACTCATAAATACAGACAACAAACTGATGGTTGCTAGAGGGGGAGAGGGGTGGGCCAAAAAAGAGGAAGAGTATCAAGAGATACAAACTTTCAATTATAAAATATATAACCCATGGAGATGTAATATACATCATAGGGATTATAGTCAATAATATCATATAATTTTATTCAATGATTTTATTCAATGACAAATGGTTACTAGACCTATTGTGGTGGTCGCTTCATAAGGTATATTAATGTCAAACTACTATGGTGTACACCTAAAACTAATATAATGTTGTGTGTCAACTGTAATTAAACAGAAATAAATCTTTTTTAAGATTTTAAAATATTTAAAAAATCTTTTTAAAAATGAAAATGGATAAACACCTAAATTAAAAGAGAAAAAGCTCAAGCAGGGAACAGATAGCTACTCTCCCCTTCAGTGTGATAGAGATTGTGTTCCCAAAGAGCTTAGCCTGATAAGTAAGCTGATCATAGGTACCCTAATAATTTTAGGACAAGATTCAAGATTCATTACCCCTCCTGTAAGAGTCACCAGGGATATAATTATTTGCTCATTGTCCATCTCCACTGCTAGATTGTAAACTTCATGAAGATGGTTACCGTGCCTTTTGTGCCAAGTGATATTCACCTTTGAACTGCATTGGTTTAAAGCACTATTAAAAATAAATTATTCATCTCAGTATTTGTTATTTACGTCTTTATGTGGCTGGTACAACCTAGAGTTCTGCCAGTTATTTTCACTGCTGTGTGAATACATTTCTACTGAGAGCTAGTTATAATTGAAGGATGGTTTGTGTGGGTGCGAGAGAGAACATGATACTGGGTAGGTGAGTGAGGAAGGCGATGCCACAAGGGGGAGGTAGAAGAATCTGGAAGAAAATCACTATTTTGCTGAGGCAACTCAGGTGCCTCAGATACTGCCTCTACCACCCAGAAAAAAAAAAAAAAAAACATACTGCCTCCCTGACAGTCTGTGTTATCTCAGTAAAATGACCTGGTTTTCACCTTAAGAGAGCACTCTTCATACTTGATTACCCAATACTGCACATACTGTCTTATTTGCCACACTCTGGAAGCTTTACAATAGTAGTCAGTTCAAAAATCACATCTGCATGAAAGTAATTAGTCATCTTATATTCCCCTCCATCGAGATAGGGGATTTGTTCCACACTTTTTCCCTTAATTCTCTCCCCATGGGTTAACTTTCTCCCAATAAGTTGATTTATATTTATCAGAAATGCATTAAAATCACAGTGTCACAGATAAGAAAACTAGAATGTGATGCTGCTGCTTCCTATTAATCTTAACTGGAGGCTATTTTATTAAAGGCTTATATACACTCTGTGTAAATGTGAATTTATTTGTTCTGTGTGTGCACATACACACAAGCACATGAGTGTATTCTCCCACCAATGCTGAAAATACGCCAGTGATTCTCAAATGTGTGTGTGTGTGTGTGTGTGTGTGTGTGTGTGTGTGTGTGTGTGTGTGGTGTTTGGAGGAAGAGTGGAGGGGTTGTACCTAGCAGAAGTCTCAAGGGGCTTTTTTAAACTACACATATTCCCTGGGAGATTCTATAACTTCCATCATACCAACCCTCCTCCTCCAAGTTTAAAATCACTGCAGGGTAATGCGTGATGTTGCTGATGGATGTCAATTTAACAGTGTGCAGGCAGAAAACAAGTTAAGAACCACTAAATTAAGCTCAAGATTAACAACCAAATGTTTCCACTCCTGTCCCATCACTTACGCATCCATTCCGTTAGGAATCCCAGTGGAAACTTCATTATAAAACTGATTAAGAATTGCCTCAGGAAAAACAATTAGTTGAAATTCACATCTTCTATAGTTTAGATTTTCCTGAATATTCCACAAATTGGCTCTACTCTTTTCTCCTGCCCAAAGTCAGGCCCTCATCACTTCTTGCAGTTGCCTTCTAATTGGTCTCACTGACTTAGAAATGAGACTGATATATAGATTTTTCACTATATATCTCCTGCCCCCACATTTTGACTGACTTGAGTATTATCCCTTCTCAGAAGGGTTGTCTAGCTAAACTATAAGCCCTACTTAGTTACTCTTTGTTTCAAACTCTTCAAAGGTTTCAAGGTCCAAGATCCTTGGCAGGGCATACAAGGCCTTCCATAATTTGGCCTTTCTTTGCCACTTCAGCCACATCACCTTTTATTCATCCTTGCAGTTAAAAGTTGTCCATACTCAGCTGTTTATACTAATAAGTTGCTATAAGCAGACTACTGCACTCCAGACTTCCATGCCTTTATAATACTGTTCACACTTCTTGAAACATTCTCCCCCCGCCCCCCGCCTTCTTTTCACTTGGCAAACTTCTGCTCATCCTTTAAAAACTTGCTCATATGTACCACCCTGTGATACTCTATCTGACATCACCAGACAGTTTCCCCTCTCTCCTCTGTATTACTTCTACATCTTGTGCATACTTCTATTGCTGTATGTGGCACACTCATGTACTATTTGGCTTATAAATATGTCCATCTTTGCTATTAGAATGAATTCTTAGAGGGAAAAATGCATGTGTATCTTTATAGCTTCAGCTCCATGCACAGGGGTAGCATATAGCAGCTAATAGTACAGACAGTCCTCGGGTTACGTTGGACTCGACGTTCGTCATTTCGTGGTTATATCGCCATCTCCTATTTATTTATTTTAAAAAGTTCCATCATTTCGACGTATGTAGATATGTGTTTTATGTTTTTTAACATTTATTTACCACAAGTAAAGGTCAGGAATTGTTATCTTTCTTTTAATTTTTTTTTACTGTTTCACTTCATTACTGCTATGTATGTGCTCCATGTGAGTGATGTAGGTGCTTCTGTAGGTGGGTTCCGACTTACAGGGAAAATAGCGTTATGTGGCACCGTAAGAATGGGTCTCCAACGTAAGCCAAGGATCTACTGTACTAGTATATGTTTGGTGAACTGAACTTAGCAGAAAAGAAAACGCACTTATATTTCAAATCAAGAAACAGCCCCATTTTATCTAATGGAATCATAAACCTTCCAAGTTCAGAATAATCAGTAACTCTACAATAATCCAGGCAAGTCACCAAATTCTGTCAACGCTTCCTTTGGAATGTCTCTTTAAATCTTTCCAAACCCACTGTAACTCCTGTAGGTGAAACTTTTGTCCCATTATGCTTGACTAATAACACATTAGCCTCCTATCTGATCATCCTGATTCTGTTCTTTCTTCCCTTCTATCAGGTACTCCCCTATATTGCCAAACCCTACAATTCCCCTTTCAACACAGTGGTTCCTCATTGTTAACAGGATAAAGTCAAACTCCTAAGCCAGGTATTCAATCTCCAGCCTACATTCCTAAGTCATATCTCTTTGATAAAAGCCCTCCATTCAAAGCCCTTCACCAAAGTGAGGAGTAGTTAATTAACAGTTCAAAGACTATACAACTTGAAAATATATAGCAATAATCATCAGTCAGATAAAAAAAAAACAAACTGGAAAATGTCCCTTAACACATATGACAAAATAGAAAAATCTCCTTAATGTATGAGAGCTCATAAAAACCAACAACTCAATAGAAAAATGGTCATCAGAAGGCACAGTTTACTAAAAAATAAAGATGGCCCATACACATATAAGATGCTACATCACCCACAAATATAAATAAAAACAATGAAATACATATATGATATATCACACTGGCAAAAAGTAAAAGAATGCATATGTTCAGAAGCACATGGATAAAAAGTATTTTGTGTAAACTGTTGGTGAAAATATAAATGGTTATAACCCACTTGCAGGTAAAGTTGACATTAAAAAAATTAAAATCACACATTTCTTTGGACCTGGAAATTACATTGCAAATGATTTTTTCTACAGAAAAAAACACACACAAATGTACAAAAATAAATTTATAGGCATGTTATCAGCACTGTTTGTAATAAATTTTACCTCAAATCTAAAATACCAACCAATGAAGGAATAGTTCAATAAATTATTATACAGACATACAATGGAATTCTGTAGAACTGTCAGTATTTTTAAATGAAGTGCAAAACATTATGCATAGTGTAAGTAAAACAATAACAAACACACACATATAAATAGTATAAATAAAAAGTATGTAACATATGTGGCTGTGCTATTTATTTTTAACTTGCTTTATTTTATTAATTTTACCAATTAAAAAGATAAACTTTTTATTTCCAAAGGAATGCTGCAGCCATTTCACTTGTTACTAAAAAAAAGAAAAGAAATTCAGGTTAAAGGCACTGGGATGCACATCTCACGATTAACAGACTACTCAATTACATTTGATGTTTCTGAGTCCGCTTGAAGAGTGTTTCTGTGACCCTTCTTACATAGAAACCAAATGTAAATCAAACAAGTTTCAATCCATTGATATAACTTGATTTATTCTAAAACTAAAAAAAATTAACCCTGTTCATTTGTCCAGGTCAAGCTTTTCAAAATGTAAGCCCTTCACAATGCTTTCCTGATCACCCCAACTGCAAGTAATCTTCTTCCTTGAATTCTAATGGCACATATATCTTCACCATTCATTTAACACATAAAACATTCCCTAATGTGGTTGTTTAAATACATATGTGAGTTCTTCAACTAGACTATAAATTTGAAGGCATGGCATCATGTGTCAGGCCTTTTTATATCTCCTAAAGCATCTAAGATGATACCTTATAGAGAGAATGTGCTCAACAGATTTGGTGGATAAACAAAATATTAGGATCCTATTAACACAACTTAGATTTTTTAAAGGTCAAAGCAACAAAATTTACTAAGCATAGACTTTTTAAAAAGATTTGTTTTAGAGCAGTTTGAGCTTTACAATAAAAATTGAGAGGATGATACAGAAATTTTCACTATATATCTCCCGCCCCCACATTTTTTAAATTCTCACTCAAGGATAGTTATTCCATTGATTTTTTTTTAGAGAGAGACTGGAGGGGAGAGAGGACGGGGGAAGAGAGAGAGAGAGAAACATCAATGTGAGGAGTAATACTTGGATTGGTTGCCTACCATTCAAATCCCGACCTGGGCCAGGGATTGAGTCTGCAACAGAGATATATGCCCATGACCTGGAATTGAACCCGCAACCATGGGCCAATGCTCTAACCACAGAACAACTGACCAGGGCTACATTTTCTTTAACCAAGGATGAAGCTAAAAGAAGAGCAAATTAAATTTAAGTTGAACAGAGGAAAAGAAATAATAATTAGAGCAAAAATGAATGGAATTGAAAACAGGAAGTCAATATAGAAATCAGCAAACAAAAATCTGGTTCTTTGAAAATATCAAAAAGTATCAATAAATATCAAAATGCCATCTGTAACCTACATTGACACATAATCATCCAAAATCCATATTTTACCTTAGGGCTCACCCTTGGTGTTGTACATTCTATGGGTTTGGACACAAGTATAGTGACATATATTCATCATTACAGTACCACACAGAGTATTTACACTGCCCTAAAAGTCCTCTGTGCTCAGCCTGCTCATCTCTCCTCCACCCCAAACTCTGGCAACCACTGATTTTTCATTTTTGTTTTATTCTCTCCATAGTTTTGCCTTTACTAGACTCTAATAGTTGGAGTCATATAGTATGTAGCCTTCTCAGATTGGCTTGGTTCACTTAAGACCGTGGTCGGCAAACTGCGGCTCGCGAGCCACATGCCGCTCTTTGGCCACTTGAGTGTGGCTTGTCCACAAAATACCACGGCCTGGCGAATCTATTTTAAAGAAGTGGCGTTAGAAGAAGTTTAGTTTAAAAAATGTGGCTCTCAAAAGAAATTTCAATCATTGTACTGTTGATATTTGGCTCTGTTGACTAATGAATTTGCTGACCACTGAGTCTTAAGAACATGTATTTAAGCTTCTTTTCTTGGTTTGATAGCACTTTTTTTGTGTGCTGAATATCATTCCATTGCACCATAACTTATTTATCCATACTCCTACCAGAAGGACATCTTCATTGCTTTCACATTTTGGCAATTATGAATAAAGCTGCTATAAACGACTATGTTCAGGTTTTTGTGTGCACATAGATTTTTCCACTCTTTTGGGTAAATAACAAGGAATGAGATTGCTGGATTTTATAATAAGAATATATTTTGCTTTGTAAGAAAATGCCAAACTGTCCTCCAAGGTGACTGTACCATTTTGTATTTCCACTTGCAATGAATGAGAGTTCCTGATGTTGTATATCCTCTCCAGCATTTGGTATTGTAATTGTTCTGGACTTTGGCCATTCTAATAGAGGTGTAGTTGTGGAGGTACCTCATTACTTTTTAAAATTTGTATTTCTCTGATGACATACGATATGGAGTACTTTGCCTGTGCTTATTTGCCATCTGTAAATCTTCTTTGATGAAGTGTCTATTAGGTCTTTGGTCCATTTTTAAATTGGATTGTTTTCTTATTGTTGAGTTTTAAGAGCTCTGGATATTTTGGATAAGCGTCCTTTATCAGACATGTCTTTTCAAAATATGTTTTCCCAATCTGTAGCTTGTCCTCTAATTCTGTTTTTCACAAGGACAGAAGATTTCATTTTAAATAAGTCTAGCTTTTCTTTTTTATTTATTTTTTTATTGTTAAAGTATTACATATGTTTCCATTTCCCCCGATTGACCCCCTCACCCCCACCGTCCCAGTGTCTGTGTCCATTGGTTATGCTAATATGCATGCATACAAGTCCTTTGGTTGATCTCTAACCCCCCCTCCTCTGCCTTCTCTCTGAAGTTGGTCTGTTCAGTGTTACCTTGTCTCTGGATCTATTTTTGTTCATCAGTTTATGTGGTTCATTATATCCCACATATGAGTGAGATCATGTGATATTGATCTTTCTCCAACTGGCTTATTTTGCTTAGCATAATGCTCTCCAGTTCCATCCATGCTGTTGCAAATGGTAAAAATTCCTTTTTTATAGCAGCATAGTATTCCATTGTGTTGATGTACCACAGTTTTCTAATCCACTCATCTGCTAATGGGCACTTAGGCTATTCAGAAATCTTAGCTATGTTAAATTGTGCTGCTATGAACATAGGGGTGCATATATCCTTTCTGATTGGTGTTTCTGGATTATTGGGATATATTCTTAGAAGTGGGATCACTGGGTCAAATGGGAGTTTCATTTTTAACTTTTTTTTTATTGTCTAAAGTTTTACATATGTCTCCTTTTCCCCCAATTGACCACCACAACCATCCCCTCTGCAAGCCCCCACCGCCCCAGTGCCTGTGTCCATTGGTTATGCTAATATGCATGTATACAAGTCCTTTGGTTACTCTCTAACCCCCCTCCCCTACCATTTGTCTCTGGATCGATTCTTGTTCATCAAATTATGTTGATCATTATATCCCACATATGACTGAGATCATGTGATATTTATCTTTCTCCAACTGGCTTATTTCGCTTAGCATAATGCTCTCCAGTTCCATCCATGCTGTTGCTAATGGTAAAAGTTCCTTCTTTTTTATAGCGGTGTAGTATTCCATTGTGTGATGTACCAAAGTTTCCTAATCCACTCATCTGCTGATGGACACTTAGGCTGTTTCCAAATCTTAGCTATTGTAAATTGTGCTGCTATGAACATAGGGGTGCATATATCCTTTCTGATTGGTGTTTATGGTTTCTTGGGGTATATTCCTATAGGTAAGATTACTGGGTCAAATGGGAGTTTCATTTTTAACTTTTTGAGGAAACTCCATACTGTTCTCCACAGTGGCTGCACCAGTCTGCATTCCCACCAGCAGTTCAGGAGGGTTCCTTTTTCTGCATCCTCCCCAGCACTTATCATTTGTTGATTTGTTGATGATAGCCATTCTGACAGGTGTGAGATGGTACCTCATTGTTGTTTTGATTTGTATCTCTTGGATGATTAGTGACTTTGGGAATGTTTTCATATATCTCTTGGCCTTCTGAATATCCTCTTTCAAAAAGTGTCTATTTAGATCATTTGCCCATTTTTTCATTAGATCGTTTATCTTCCTTTTGTTGAATAGTATGAGTTCCCTGTAAATTTTGGAGATTAAACCCTTATCTGAGATAGCATTGGCAAATATGTTCTCCCATGCAGTGGGCTTTCTTGTTGTTGTGTGGATGGCTTCTTTTGCTGTGCAGAAGTTTTTATTTTGGTGTAGTCCCATTTGTTTATTTTCTCCTTAGTTTCCATTGCCCTAGGAGCTGTATCGGTAAAGATATTGCTGTGACATATGTCTAATATTTTGATGCCAATGGAGTCTTCTAAGATTTTTTTGGTCCCTGTCTTACACATAAGTCCTTGAACCATTTTGAGTTTACTTTTGTGTATGATGTAAATTGGTGATCTAGTTTCATTTTTTTTTTCATGTATCTGACCAATTTTCCCAGCACCACTTATTGAATAGACTGTCTTGACTCCATTTTATTCCATTGTCTCCTTTGTCAAATATTAATTGAGCATAATGGCTTGGGTGTATTTCTGGGTTCTGAGTTCTGTTCCATAGGTCTATATGTCTGTTCTTTTGCCAGTACCAGGCAGTTTTGAGAACCATGACATTGTAATATAGCTTGATATCTGGTATTGTGATCCCTCCAACTTTGTTCTTCTTTCTCAGGATTGCTGTGGCTATTCGAGGTCTTTTTTTATTCCACATGAATTTTTGGAGAGTGCGTTCTAGGTCTGTGAAATATGCCATTGGTATTTTAATGGGTATTGCATTGAATCTATAAATCGCTTTGGGTAGTATGGACATTTTAATGATGTTGATTCTACCAATCCATGAACACAGTATGCTCTTCCATGTGTTTATATCTTCCTCTATCTCTTTTTTCAGTGTCCTGTAGTTTTCTGTGTACAGTTTTTTTTACCTCCTTAGTTAAGTTTATTTCTAGGTATCTTAATTTTATGGTGCAATGGTAAGTGGGATTGTTTTCTTAGTTTCTCTTTCTGTGCGTTCATTATTGGTTTATAAAAAAGCCATAGATTTCTGGATGTTAATTTTGTATCCTGCTACATTGCGAAATTCATTTATTAAGTCTAGTAGTTTTTTGATGGAGTCTTTGGGGTTTTCGATTTACAATATCATGTCATCTGCGAATAATGACAGTTTTACTTCTTTTCCAATTTGGATGCCTTTTATTTCTTCTTCTTGTATGATCTCTATGGCTAGCACTCCCAGTACTATATGAACAGGAGTGGTGACAGTGGGCATCCCTGTCTTATTCCTGTTCTTGGTGAAAATGGTTTTAGTTTTTGCCCATTGACTATGATGTTGGCTGTAGGTTTGTCATATAAGGTTTTTATTATGTTGAGGTATGATCCCTCTATTTCCACTTTGCTGAGAGTTAAATTATTTCTTTCATGGATCATGTCTTTGGTGTTGTATTGATTACAATAAATGTTTTTCAAATGTTTAATAGAGTTCACCAGTGAACTCATCCGGAACCAGTGCTTTCTCTTTTAGAAGGTTATTAATTATTGATTTTCTTCAACAGATATGGGCCTATTAAATCATGTATTGCTTCTTGTGTGAGTTTTGGCAGACTGAGACTTTCAAGGGATTGTTTCATTTCATCTTGGTTATCAAATTTGTGAGTATAGAGTTGTTGCTAGCAATTCTTTATTACCCTTTAATTCTTATAGAATCTGTAGAGATATTTCCCCTTTAACTTATCTTATTAATTTTTGTCTTCTCTCTTTTGTTTTCCTAGTTAGCCTGGCTAGGGGCTTATCGATTTTATTGATATTTTCAAAGAACCAGCTTTTCATTTGTTGATTTTCTCTATTGATTTCCTGTTTTTTATTTCATTCATTTTTGCTCTAATTCTTATTATTTCTTTTCTTCTGTTCACCTTGAATTTAATTTGCTCTTTTTGTTCTAGCTTCCTAATGTGGAAACTTATGTTATTGATTTTTAGATCTTTCTTCTTTTTTAATATATGTCTTAAATGCTATAAAGCACTACTTTCACTACATCACACAAGTTTTAAGTTGTATTTTAATTTTCATTTAATTAAAAATATTTTTAATTTGTATTGGGATTTCTTCTTTGATCCATGTAATATTTAGAAATGTGCTGTTTAATCACCATGTATTTTGGGATTTTCTACTATTGATTTCTAGTGCAATTCCATTGTGGTCTGAGAGAATGCATTGAATGATTTATATTCTTTTACATTTGTCAAGGTGTGTTTTATGGCCCAGAATGTGGTCTATCTTTGTGAATGTTCCATGTGAGCTTTAGAAAAAAAAAAAGAGCATTCTGCTGCTGTCTGATAAAGTAGTCTATAAATGTCAATAATATCCATCCAGTTAATTAATGTTGTTGCTGAGTTCAAGTATGTCCTTACTGATTTTCTACCTGTTGGATCTTTTTTCTGAGAAATGGGTGTTGAAATCTCCAATATGGTAGTGGATTCATTTATTTCTTCTTGAATTTCTATCAGTTTTGCCTCATGTATTATGACACTTTGTTGCTGGCATATATATATATATATATATATATATATATATATATATATATATATGTATATATATTATATATATAAAGAATATTATGTTTTCTTGGATATCTAATCCCTTTATCATTATTTAATGCCCTTTTTTATCCCTGATAACTTTCCTTAATTTGAAGTCAGCTTGGTCTGAAATTAATATAAATATTCATGTTTCTTTTTATTAGTGTTAGCATGATATATTTTTCTCGATCTATTACTTTCAATCTATATGTTTCTATATTGAAATTGGACTCCCTGTAGACAACCAATAGTTTGGATATGTTTTTTGATCCACTCTGAAATTTCTGTCTTTAATTGGTGCATGTAGACTGTAGACTTTCAAAGTGATTATTGGTATAGTTGGATTAATATCTACCATTATTGTTTCTACTTGTTGCTCTTGTTTTTTGTTCCTAGTTTTGTCTTCCACCCATTTTCTGCCTTTTCTGATTTTAGCTGGGTATTTTACATGATTCCATTTTCTCTCCTTTCTTAGCATGTTTTGCTTGTGGTGACCTAGAGTTGCAGTATACATTTACAACTAATCCAAGTTCAGTTTCAAATAATACTATAGCACTTAATAGGTAGTGTGAGCACCTTCTCATAACAAAATATCCTAATTCCTTCCTCCCATCCCTTGTATTATTGCTGTCATTCATTTCAATTATCTATATATATAAAAGTCTAAGGTACCAAATGACCAAACAACCAAATGACCAGTTGACTGGATGCTATGACGCAAACTGACCAACAGGGGGCAGATGCTCAATGCAGGAGTTGCCCCCTGGTGGTCAGTGCACTCCCACAGCCAACCTCCTGTGGCTGGCCAACCTCCCGTGGCCGGCTGGGCCCTCCAATTTGCCCTGATTGGAGGGGGGGCGGTGGGCCAACCTCCCATGGTCCTTCCCACCAACCTGCCAACCTCCTGCAGTCCCTCCCCCTGGCAGGCCAGCCCCAGTCATCTGCCAGGCTGAGGGACCCCACCAGCACACGAATTCGTTCACCAGGCCTCTAGTGATATATATACATATGGGCAGTGACTGTGACAACCAAAACGACCATTCAACCAGTCACCATGCGATGCTAGCATAGATGCACAAACACAGGTAAAGTCTATGAGTGAACTAAGAATGAACAAGACAAATGCTTGCCTTCACGGAGCTCGCACTATAAGAAGGTTAGGTCAGGGATGACAATTCAAAATTTCCACCAGCAAAGACCTGAGGTGCCACTTCTCAGAGTGGCCAGAGATACACCCAGTAGCGGACTGGGGGTGTGACTGAAGGGCTGGCGCTAATGTGAAGGTGGGGCCGTTCTGGATTTCACAGAGGAGCCAATGGCTGCCTAGGAGGCAGAGCTTTTGATGCTGACTGGCATAGATACCGACCAATCAGAACCTAATCTGGGTGAATTGTGAAAGCAGAACCTAAGGTGGGGGCCGAGGAGGAGTTTTAAGGGCAATAGCTATTTGGTGTAAGGTGTAAGAAAGCAGTTCAATTTTTTAATAACCGGTTTGGCAGTATAGTGCATATGGCTGGCTATCAGTCCAGATATAGGGGTTATGTATTTTTGTCTGCCAAGAGCATCTCCTACTGCTGAAAAAGGCTTTCCCCCCATTTAAGCAATCCTATTCTATATAATCTTTCTATACTAATAAAAGGGTAATATGCTAATTAGAATGGGTCTACAGGCCATCTTTCGGAAGTCTGACACCCTTCTGGACAAAGCCATGGTGGTGGGGGCCAAGGCAGAGGCAATGAGGGATGATCAGGATGGCAGGGAAGAGCAGTTATGGGTGAGATCAGGCTGGCAGGGGGTTAGGGGCGATCAGGCCGGCAGGGGAGAGCAGTTGGGCATGACCAGGCCAGCAGGGGAGGGAAGTTGGGTGTGATCAGGTTGGCAGGGGACCGCAGTTGGGGGTGACCAGGACAGCAGGGGAGGGTAGTTGGGGGTGAACTAGCCTGCAGGGGAGGGCAGTTGGGCATGACCAGGCCAGCAGGGGTAGGCATTTGGGGGCAACCAGGCTGGCAAGGGAGGGCAGTTGGGCATGACCAGGCCAGCAGGAGAAGGCAGTTGGGGGTGACCAAGCTGGCAGGGGAGGGCAGTTGGGGCATTAGGTAGGCAGGCAAGTGAGTGGTTAGGAGCCAGTGGTCCTGGATTGCAAGAGGGATGTCTGACTGCCAGTTTAGGCCTGATACGTGGGATTGGGCCTAAACCAGCAGTTGGACATCCCCTAAGGGGTCCCGGATTGGAGAGGGTGCATGCTGGGCTGAGAGTCATCCCCCATGCATGAATTTCATGCACCAGGCCTCTAGTATATATATATATATATATATATATATATATATATATATATATATATATATATATATATCAAGCATATAAAATCAAATATATCATTGCTAATATTTTGAACAAACTGTTATTTGTTAGATCAATTAGTAGTAAGAAAAATAAATGTTTTTCTTTCACTTTTACTTATTCCTTATTTGATATTCTTCTTTCTTTATATCTAAGTTTCTGACCTATAATATTTTCCTCTCTCGAATTAACTTATTTTAACATTTCTTGCAAGGAAGGTGAACCTAAAACCCATGTTCTTAAACACTTAGCTATCTTATAGGTACATTTCATGGCTGAAATTTCAGAGAATGTTTTTCTCTGTGGAATAAAAGTTAATTTTTAATCACTTAAAATATTTTTAAGACTAGAATTCTACTCCTAGGTGCAATAAAAATGAGTGTATATGTCCAAAAAAAATTTTTACAATGTTCATAGCAGATATGTTTACAATAGTGAGGAAACCATAGATTATTCAAGTGCCCATCAAAAAATGAGTGGATAAACAAATTGTATTATACAATGGAATGCTACTCAGCAATAAAAAATAAAGTACCTACATGTGGAGCAGCATGGATTAATATCAAAAACATTATGCTGAGTTAAAAAAGCCAGACATAAGCAGTTATATACTCTGGATCTATTTATAGGAAATTCTAGAAAAGATAAATCTGAGATAAGTGATCACTTCTTGGATAAGGGCATTGCCTGCAAAAGGGACTTTATAAGATAATGGCAATGGTAAGCAATCTTGACCTGGATGGCAGTATATAGTCATTAAAATTTACTGATCTATATACTTAATATTATATCAAACTAAAATGTTGAACAAAATCTGGTGGGCAACTGCAGTATGCACTCCAACCCTATGCATGTAAGAGTAAGGAGCCAACTAAGTAACGCTACAAGTCCCAAAATGTATGCCTTTAAAATATGTAAATATATTCAAGTTTCCACATATTTATCTTCTCACTGCCCAATCTACAGCCACTGTGAAATTGCCAAAATAGAGTGGTTTCCTTAGGTTAAAACAATGGTCCTTAAATGCGTGCTATATGGGTCCCCAGGTGACTTTCATCAGTTTGTGGAGACATTTTCCATTTGCACAACTGAGGCATTGTAGTTATCATTTAGAAGCAGGGATGTTGCTAACTATCCTCCAATGCATAGGACAAGCCCTAACTGCAAAAAATTATCTATCCTACAATGTTAATAGTACTAAGTTGAAAAACTTGGATGAAATATTGCTACAGGCAAAATAAATTGATATGTAATGAAACTAAGGAGCAAGTGTGTGAACAAATCAACATCTGTCAAACATTTCAGGTAGCTGTCCCTTTGAAAAACAGTGACCAGTGTCTGAAAGAATGGGCACAGGTGACTAAGTTGTGATTGGGGTAGAGAGTGTGGGTTCTACTGATGTGTGTCCTTACCATGGAGCTTTGTGGGATATTATAAAGGGCTTCCAGAAGGAAGCTCAAAGGCACTAAGAGGTGGGACTGAGATACCAAAGAGGACAAAAGCTTCAAAAGCCAAAGTTAGACCACTTAACTATTTTGCCGCTGGTGGAGAAAATGTTTCTTCTTCATCTGAATTTTATTGAGGAAAAATAAGATTTTATTCAGGAAAAATAAGTATTCTTTTGCCATAAGCCTGGAATTTTGTTTCTTTTTAAAAATATCTACTTGCAAGAAGTTAAGCTGCTAAGAGAGAAGTCACATTAGACAGAGACAAAAGGAGGCGTTGCCCGAGCAACCAAAAGTACTTACAAGATTTTGTCAAATTCATTGAATGATATTATTCGATCACTTTTTTTAAACATGCAAAGGCTTGAAATAACCTGATAAATAATTTCCCAAAAGGGCCTAAAACTTTCTAATATCCCATCATGAAATTTCTTTCAGCACAACCAAGGACATAATTCTGAATTGTAAATGCAAAACAGCATAATACTAGCAGACTCATTCCCTCCTTCTTTCCATGAAAAAGGTCTATAGTGTAAAGCAACAAAGGAGCTCTCATATAGTACCAAAGAGGTTTCTCTCACATACCAGAGTTGCACACTCTATAAGCATGTAAAAAGTATTTCTCAAATCATTCCTTTTGAAAAGTAGCAAGACTATCTTAAGAACCAACCATGTTACTAGCTAATCCCTCCATCTTTTACAGATAGTGTACACCTAAGTCAGATGGTAAAATATCAATGATTTTTATGGCTCTACTATTGTTAAAATGTTTGGGGTTAAAAAACAAATATAGAAAATCACATAGTACAGCAAAAAGTACACAGAAGATAAAATAGTCATTGTCTGTCACTAACTAGCTGTAGATGTTAGGCAAGTCACTGGACCTTTCTAGGTCTCAATTACTTTATGTGTAAAGTAAGAAGATAGACCAAATAACTTTTACATTTTCTCTCAAATCTATCACTCATGTTTTAAGATAACATAATACAAAAAAGACTCTACTTTCTAATATTATGGTATTTTTTATTTTTTGTATTTTTAAAAACGTTTCATGTGCAGTGCTTGGTCTGCTGCTGTGCCTTATCTAAATTCATTTTCTATCCAGTATTCTTAATATACAGTACTGGTGAGCAGTCCTTGATTTTCAAAGAAGAGTTGTTCATAACATTGGCTATACAATAATCCCTTCTTGATAATGTCAACAGTATATTTCCCAGTTATGGGTGAATCATTCCAGAAATGTTAGCTTATGAAGAATTTAATAAAGACAGACTGTGAGCTGTTAGAAGTTGATAGAACACCTGTACTCACAAAAGACCACTGAGCCTTTAACAGTGGAAGATTCTTGTGCATATATACAAAGAAGAAATTAATCCATGGGAAGAAAAGCATTCTAAATTAAGAACTTTTTGGGGAATTAACGAAGCAAGAGAAAGCCCATTGTTCTTTTTAAAAAGTGAATAATTAACTTAGCTATACAACCTAATACTTGAGATTTAATTTGTTGGAAGCTACCCATTGTCTTCACTATCTGAGAAGTGTAAACAAGGAGCACAGAACTCTGGTGAACCTTGAGCCCTGGCAAGGGTCAGAGCTATGCACCAATTGTTTAGTCAAGACAATGGTAGCTGGAGCAATTTCCTGACCACATAGTCTCATGTAAATCCTTACTGATAAGATAGTCTGTCTGTTACTGGAATTGCCTGCCTAAGGGCTATAGGTGTATCCCAAACTGAATAAAAGGATGGCAAGGCCTGAGCACAAGTAGAGTTCTTCCTCTTGTGTTGGGCTCCTGCTTGGCCCCCCAATTTCCAAATTATTATTTCTTGGCTCGTCTCCGTCATTTGCATGTGGCCCTTCTCCAGAGCCTGAACCCTGAAACACACAGGACATGGGTCATCACATCTGGCACCTTGATGAGGGACCGCTGGAGGAGAAGATTTCACCTAGAGCAAAAAAAAACCGAAGTTTCACCAGCAAGGTAGGGAAGAATTCACCGTATAAGTGGGGAAATTCACTGTGTGTAAAGCCCATGGCCAGCTGCAGAAGTCACAATCTGTAAGTAGGGTGGAAATGACTTTTTTAGCCAGGCTAATGGAGCAGAATTTGTCAAAAGGGGAGAAGCTTTATTGTAGACTTTTGGTTTGCATCCTTAAGGAAAAAGGAGTAAAAGTTTCAGAAGGTATTCTCTTACAGTTTTTGCATGATGTTATAGAACATAACCCTTGGTTTCCTGAAGAAGGTACATTAGATGTTGAATGTTGGCAAAGAGTGGGTCAAAATTTGAAAAAAACACTCAGAAGCAGGGGAAAAACTTGCCTCCAAATTGTTTCTCCTTGTAGAACATGGTATTGCATTTTCTAGAGCCTTTTAAAGAGGCTAAGGAGTATAAACCTCCTCCCCTTGCACCCTCCACTCCTAAAGAAGAGCAAAAAGAAAAATTGGAGGAATGGCCTTCATGGCCCCCTCCACCTTCATGTCCTAATCCTGAAACATTTAATTCGCCATTATTAGTATCACCTATGCAAAGAGCCATCAGAAAAGGATTGAAGGACATGCCGGTGGAAGAAAGACTTGCTTTTCCTATTATACAGGTAGCTGACCCACAGCTCCCCAATAAGATAATAAGACACCATGAAAAATTTGACTTTAAAATGATAAAGGCCTTAAGAGAAAGCGTACTTCAGAATGGTCCAACGGCTCCTTTTACAGGAGAAAATTTGAATAACATTTCTGAAGCATTCTTAGCTCCTTATGATTGGTATTCTCTGGCTCGTGCAACTCTGGATGGAGGAGATTAGATTACTTACTATGGAAGAGAGAATTTTTGGAGAAATGTCAGGAGCAAGCCCGTGCAAACCGTGGGATGAATGCTCAAATAACTTATGAAATGCTGGCAGGACTGGGACAGTATATTGATGTGCAAAATCAGCTAAATTATGTGCAACAGGCGTATGAGCAAATTAGACTTTGTGGAAGAAAAGCTTGTGGACTTTACCAGCAAAAGGGGACCCTGAGGGAGCTTTCGGTAAATGTATTCAGGGGCCTACAAAGTCATTTTCTGATTTTGTGGCTCATCTCACTCTAGCAGTGATACGACTGATTCAACATGAGACAGCAGGAGACATTTTAATTCAGCAATTAGCTTATGAAAATGCCAATGCTGATTGTAAGAACTGCCTGACGCCTCTGAGAAAAAAACTGTACCATTACAGAGATGATTCGAGCTTGTCAGAATGTGGGATCAGGCACTTTTCAAGCAAATTTACTTGCTGCCGCAGTAACAGTGGGAAATAAGAGGTGTTATAATTGTGGAAGAACAGGACATTTTGTTTTTATTTTTTAAAATATATTTTATTGATTTTTTACAGAGAGGAAGAGAGAAGGAAAGAGAGTTAGAAACATCAATGAGAGAGAAACACCTGATCAGCTGCCTCCTGCACACCCCCCACTGGGGATGTGCCTGCAACCAAGGTACATGCCCTTGACCGGAATTGAACCTAGGCCCCTTCAGTCTGCAGGCCAACACTCTATTCACTGAGCCAAACCGGTTAGGGCAGAACAGGACATTTAAAAAAGGAATGTAGGCAACCAAGAAGGACACAAGGTGGTGCGCTAGGGAAAGACGTGAGCATTCCGCCTCCCGAATCAATCAACGCAGATTCAACCTCTCTGTGTCCTAGATGTCAGAAAGGGAACCCTTGGGCTGGTCAGTGTAGGTCGAAATTTCATAAAAATAGGCAGCCATTAGATTAAGACATAGGGAGTGGCCAACTGCAGGGAAACGGCCAGAGGGGCGCCCCCCAGCCCAGTCATCAATAGGGGAAATCTGCCCTGCAAGGCCCACAGTGGACTCCCTCATCCTAGCAACTCCAGGGAGTGGAGGCCTAGATCTTAACAGTACTATAGCAGTCACTTTGACCTCCAATATGGCTCGGCAAGCTATTCCTACAGGAATCTGTGCCACCGGGAATGTTAGGATTAATCTTAGGGAGGATCGGAAACATTCTAAAAATATTCCCAATATTACATCATTCATTACATGGTTGACTTGCTCTTAGCAAGTCCACGGGAAGAGCAGACTTTGGCAATGTTTTTCCAATTAGAAAAGGAGATTTCTAAAGGGGACTTAAGAATTGCTCCAGAAAAGGTACAGAAAGAGATGCCTTTCAAATATCTGGGAACCATAATTGAAAACCAATGCATTAGGCCTCAGAAGGTGAAAATAAGAAAAGACTGCCTTAAAACCTTAAATGACTTTCAGAAATTATTAGGGGGCATTAACTGGTTAAGACCTTATCTGAAAATCTCTACAGGAGAAATGACAAATTTATTTAATATACTTAGGGGTGACTATAATCTTTCCTCGCCCTAAACATTAACAGATGAAGCTAGGAAGGAGTTGCTAAGAATTGAGAAGGCAATCTCATCAGCCCAAGTAGCATGGGTACAGCCTGAATTGCCTTTATTAGGACAGATTAACCCTACTACAAATAGTCCCACTGGAGTCATCTTCCAAACTAAAAACCCTCCTGCCATTATTGAATGGGTCCACCTAGGGCATCAGTCCTCTAAAACTGCGGTTACATATGTAGAACTTATGGCTCAGTTGATATCTCAGCTTAGAAAGTGCTGCTGGCAATTTAGAGGAGAAGAACCCGTGCATCTACCTTCCCCTCACTGGGAAGCAATTAGAAATGTTTATTTCAAACTGATTTAAATTGGCAAATTGGACTAAGTGGATATTCAGGGGAACTTAGTTGTCACCTATTAAAAGACAAATTACTACAATTTTTACATAATACCCCCATTATTATACCAAAAAATACTAGGCAGGAACCTATTCCTGGAGCTTTAACTGTTTTTACTGATGGATCATCTAATGGGAAAGCCACCTATCATACAATGAATTCAGACTGAGTCATACTGACCAGTCATACTTCTGTACAAAGAATTGAATTAGAAGTGATTAAGGCTGCATTACAGGATTTCCAAGAGCCTCTTAATATTATATCTGATTCTTCTTAGCTGTGGGCCTAGTGAATAGAATTGAAACTGCCTGGCTAAAATGGCTCAGTGACCAAAGTTTATTTTTACTACTTAAACAAGTTCAGCAGATTATACAACAGAGACAATATCCTTTTTATATCACTCACATCAGGGATCACAGTGTATTACCTGGCCCTTTAACAAAAGGAAATGCACATGCTGATCAATTGGTTGCTTTATTAAAAGAGGCCTCAGAGTCTCATTAGTTTTTACATCAGCCTGCCAAAATGTTGTCCAAATAATTCTCAATCACTCGGCAGCAGGCAAAGCAGATTATTAAGGAATGTCCCACTTGCACGTTACATCTGCTTCAAGGGCCTAACACAGGAATTAATCCTACAGGATTAATAAGGGACCATATCTGGGAAATGGATGTAACACATTATACTCCTTTTGGATGTCTTGGAGCATGGCATGTCTCTGTAGACACCTTTTCAAAAGTACTATGGGCTACTGCATCTACAGGGGAAATGGAAAAACAAGTTACTAATCATTGCCTAGCTGCTTTTGCTGTCATGGGAATTCCAAAAAATATTAAAACTGACAATGGACCCACTTACACAAGCTGTCATTTCCAGCAGTTTTGTAATAAGTGGAAAATTCAGCACATTACAAGAATACCATATAATTCGCAGGAACAGGCAAATAGAGCGCCAACATCAAAGGCTAAAATCCCAACTTGAAAAGCAAAAAAAGGGGGATTATGGAGAAGTTGCCTGTAAGTAGACTACACCAAGCCTTAATTACTTTAAATTTTTTTCACTTGTGATGCCGATGGCAAGACACCCATGGAAATACACTGGAGTCAGAATAAAACAAAGGAAAATGGTCTGGTTAAATGGAAAGATCCCGAGTCTGGTTTATGGAAGGACCTCGATCCCCTCTTAACATTTGGTTAAGGGTACGCTTGTATATTTCCAGAAAATTTCTCCAAGCCCTTGTGGATTCCTGCAAGAAATATTAAACTTCAACATGGATCCAAAGGAGGAACTAGCTAGGTTAATGAGGACCCTGCACCTGGAGCCACACCTTGTAGCTGCAGACTATACACTGAGTGGCCAGATTATTATGACCACCCCATCAGTACTTCGTTGGGCTACCTTTTGCCTTCAATACTGCAACAATTCTTCTTGGCATTGACTCCATGACATGTTGAAAGGTGATGCGAGGAATCTGACACCATGCCTGATGAATAGCACTGTCCAGTTCTGTGAGATTTGATGGTTGTGGAACCAGCTGCCTGATGGCTCTTTTAACTTCGTCCCACAAATGCTCAATTGGATTGAGATCTGGTGATTGTGGGGGCCACCTAAGCAAGGTAAAGTCTCCCTCATGTTCTTGAAACCACTCCTGCACAATACGAGCACCATGGCATGGCACACTGTCTTGTTGGAAGAAGCCATCTCCATTGGGATACGCCATCAACATGATAGGATGAACTTGATCAGCAAGGATACTTAGGTATGTTGTGCTATTCAGACGTTGTTCCACATGAATTAAGGGGCCCACATCATGCCAGGAAAACATGTCCCAAACCATAACACTGCCCCCACCAGCTTGAAGGGTTGTACTCATGCATGTGGGGTGCACACTTCATGCTGTTTCCGCGAAATTCTCACTCTGCCATCTGCATAATGCAACTGGAAACGTGATTCATCGGACCACATGACTTTTTTCCAATGCTCAACTGTCCAATCCTTGTGTTTCTGTGCGAATTGGAGATGTTTTATCTTGGTAACTGCAGACGGCAAAGGTGTTCGAACAGGCCTTCGGCTTCCATATCCCATACGATGCAGTATATGGCTAATTTGCCTACAAATGTCAGGTGGTCATAATAATCTGGCCACTCGGTGTAGGCTACCTCAGCTGCAGATAACAGCAGCCCCAAGCAACCCTCTGAAGATAAGGAGCGGGAGGAGGATGAGGTGGACAGCGAACAGCCTGGAGGTCACCTGTGACATGGTAAAGAAGAAGGTTCAGAAAGCTGAGTGAATTTGTGAGGAGACCAGAAACCCAAGAATGCCCGAGAACGTCTTTCTTGCCATGCTGGCAGTAATCAGCTGTGCGGTAATTTTACCATGGGCAAATGGGGAAGTATTTTGGACTTATGTTCCTGACCCCCATGGGTAAGACCCCTAACATGAGCTGATCCCCCACCTAATGTAGTCACCGATAATACCAATCACCTTGGTCATCCAGGAGGACCACAGGTGGGGCAAGGAAGTATATGGGCAAAGTAAAATTACACGGGTGTCACCACCCAGCTTTCCTTTTGTATGACACAGAATCAAGCCACTGCTCCTTTGTGTGTAAAATTAAAGAGAGGCTTCTGGCTTGTATGGACGCCAAAGGAGGGGGAAGCAAAAGCCCAAATACGTCTACTATCACTACTTGCTCCAGGGAGAGGTGCAGAAAATGTAACTGTACTAAGACACCCCTGCCCCCACTAAGCCACTATGTAAAAAGTCTTATGAATGGCACCCCACTGAGGAAGAAATTAATTGGCAAGACTGTTATAGTGATTACCCTACCACCAGCAAACTTAATAACAGTTTTTCCTTTGTTGATTGGAGCCCCTATGGGTCTGTGTATAGTAATAATCGCACCCTAAAATGGAAGGGGAACTCATCCTATCTATATGTCGATGCAAATCACTCCATTTCATGGCATGGAGGAGGATTTGTTATATCTCAATTACAACATGACAATTGGCCCCTACAAAATACACAATGGAAATTAGTTGCTGCACTTGCACCTATTAAATGGTATAGTTTTAATTATAGCTCAGATAATTCCATTTGTACCTTGTGGGGAACTCCCAATAAGACAGTATTGCCACTGCCCACATGTTTGATCCATTTGTACTCCTCTCAGGCCCTATCCAGATGCACCTTAATGCTACAAGCCATCTGTATGAGGTGTCATGCACAGGCTGTGCACTATCCCATTGTATTAATTCTACATTCCAAAAGGATTCCCTCGTGATTTTAAAACAACCGGCTTTTGCTTGGATTTCTACTAACCTAACCGAGCCTTGAGAATCTCATCAAACCTACCAACTGATACATGATTTGGTAAAAATCTTAAAAAGACAAAAAAGATTTCTTGGAATGTTAATTGCAGGAATCTTTGCCCTTGTAATGTTACTTCTGTGGGCATTGCTGCTTCATCCATGGTACAAATTGTTCAAACTTCTCAGTTTGTAGAACAAGTTAAGGAAAATGTAACTAAGACCTTGTCTATACAAAAAATAATTGACAGCCAGTTTGAGATTGAATTGTCGGCATTAAAGTCTACAGTCTTGTGGATGGGTGACAAAATCCACAGCCTAGAGCAAAGAATTTCTTTGCAGTGTCATAATATTTCCCAAATTTGTGTTACCCCCATTCCCTATAATAGTACCTTGCACCCTTGGGAATCAATAAAAAATCATCTTATTAGTACTTGGGGTAAAGGTAACACAACCCTTGACATTTTAGAATTATAACAGCATATTGTACAATTATCCCAGGCAAACTTACAAACTAATTCCTTGGATGCCTGGCAGCAATTTAAAAAGGACATGAAAGAATTTAACCCCTTCCACAGGATATCCTTGCATTTGCCTCTCAGCATAACCACTATTGCTTGTCTCATTTTTGTTCTCATATGTTTATTTCTAGACTGCAGATGTGGAATGAAGAGTCTTAAAAGGACTCAAACCCTTCAGGTGGCATTCACTTTTCAAGATTTATTAAGGAAAAGAAATGGGGGAGATGTTGGAAGCTACCCATTGTCTTCACTATCTGAGAAGTGTAAACAAGGAGCCCAGAACACTGGTGAACCTTGAGCCCTGGCAAGGGTCAGAGCTATGCACCAATTGTTTAATCGAGACAATGGTTGCTGGAGCAATTTCCCGACTATATAGTCTCATGTAAATCCTTACTGATAAGATAGTCTGTCTGTTACTGGAATTGCCTGCCTAAGGGCTATAGATATATCCCAAACTGAATAAAAGGATGGCAAGGCCTGAGCACAAGTAGAGTTCTTCCTCTTGTGTTGGGCTCCCGCCTGGCCCCCCAATTTCCAAATTATTATTTCTTGTCTCATCTCTGTCATTTGTGTGTGGCCTTCTCCAGAACCCGAACCCTGAACCACGTGGGACGTGAGTCGTCACATTAATTTTATATAATAAAACTATATACATTCTCCAACAAAAAGATGTTTGAAAGTCTCTTCATCTTTAAAGTATAACAGAAGTCACATCCATATGCTGCTATTAGAGGACCATATTCAGGCTATATAAGCATTTAATATGAGTGAAATAAACAAATTAATTGTCTTATATTTGGAGATATGATACTTTTTATCAAACTTCATTAAGAAAAATACAGGATCCCAAGTAACCACTTTTAATATACCGAATCAATGGTAGTAAAATTCCCTGAACTTCCCTCATACAGCCTTTAGTTTGCTTCATGGTTTCTATCAATGTTATATGCTCACTTGATTTCTATTGAGTCTTCCTACAGAAGTTATTTCACCTCAGTGTTCCTCAGTACTACTTGAATTACCAGATAATAGAATGGTTATCTAGTTAAAAGTTTTAGCTATGACTAAAGACCAAATAATATGACAGTATATCATAGGCTTTTTTAGTCTGTTTCCCTTTCTTATAAACACATAATCCATTCTAGGTATAGTGAAAAAACAAAGATGAATACAATATTGAGGAAAAGTTTAAATTTCATGGGGCTGAATATTATAGTAACTTTAATTCAATTACTTTTCTTTTTTAATTAATTGATTTAGAGAGAGAAAAAGGAATAGAGAGAGAGAGAGAGAGAGAGAGAGAAAGACTGATTTGTTGTTCCACTTATTTATGCATTCATTGGTTGATTCTTGTATGTGCCTTGACTGGGGATTAAACCTGCAATTTGGTGTATTGGGACAATGCTCTAATCAACTGAGCCACCCAGCCAGGGCAAAAAAGGCTGAAATCTTAATACACCTTAAGTTTATTTTGATTTATTTATTTCATTTATTTATTTTAGAGAGAGAGAGAGAAAGGGAAATGGGAGAGAGAGAGAGAGAGAGAGAGAGAGAGAGAGAGAGAGAGAGAGAAACCAATTTTTTGTCCAAGTTTTTGTGCATTCATTGGTTGCTTCTTATATGTACCCTGACCCTGACCTGGGATCCAACCTACAACCTTGGTATATCGGGTTGATGCTTTAACCAACTGAGCTTCTTAGCCAGGGCCTAGCTGTTAATTATAATCAAAGTTTTAACTGATTTTAGTCTTGAAGATTTTGTTCAGTTTATTAATAGCACCAAACAAGTTTGACTGTATCTTCTAATTTTAATAAATCCAATTATTCAAACATATATTGAGTGCCTATTATGTGCTTGTTTTCCAAGTCAGGAGAAAGGAAAGCAAGAAGAGAGTGGATAAGACTTAGTCGTCTTCTTTAGAGTGCTTGTAGTTATAAATGTAATGTGATTTGATGACAGATAAGGGTTTCCAGTGGAAGGAGTAAATAAATTGCCCAAGGTAAAGAAATGGATGGTATAGAGAAGTCTTCACAAAGAGATATTTAAACGATGCCTTGAGGAATAAGTATTAGACAAGGAAAAAAATGGATGGGGTGTATCAGGTAAACATAAGAGCTGTGCCTAAGACATGGAAGAATGAGAAAGCATGGCATGAACAAAGAACTATAGAATTACTAATGTTGTATAGTTTAAGGTGGGTTTCATGTGTGTGGCTGAAAGGGATAAGGTTAGAGAGATGGGTAGATGCCATCTCCAGAAGGCCCTTCTGTATTATCATAAAGTATTGAGACTTTGCCCTGAAAGCTACAGAAAGCCATTACATGATTCACAACACAGATTGACATGATCAGAATTGCATTTCAGAAAAATAGCTCTAGCAGCAGTGGGAGAGATGGGCTGCAGGGCATTAAGTTTGGAGTTGAAGAACTACTGCAATAATCCAGACAGAAAGTGACAGCACTGAAAGCCATAACTATATATTATCATGAACTCCCAGTTTTCTCAGCAGCCTAAATGTAGGAATGAGAAGCGTTGTTGTATTGACCCACAGTTAAGTTACCAGGATGAATCAGTAGAATAATTGGGTGAGAAAATAAAGGATAACAGCAAAATATGGTTGAAGTGATGAGCCGTGGGGTCCAGACTGGTTATAAAATGAAGTTAAGGAACTGAGGGATGGGAAATGTAGTAGTTAGGATTTTGGTCCCCATCATCTCCACCCCTGGTATTACTCCCACGATTATCAGTTACTCCCCTTATGCCTTTACATGGTAAAAGAAAGGTTATATTGGTGTGACCTAATCACATGAGCCTTTTAAAAGTGAAGAATTTTGTCAAGCTGGTAGCAGAAAGGGAGTTCAACAAGATTGGGGCAGGGAGAGAAGGAGAGGAATTTGTTGCTGGTTTTGAAGATGGAGGTGGTCACAAGCTGAGAAATACAGGCAATCTATTGGAGTTGAGAGCAGCCCCAACTGAAAGCCACAAGGAACTGAATTCTACCAATAATCTGAAGTGAACCTGAAAGTGGGTTCTTTTCCAGATTCTCCATATAAGGTCCCTGTCCACCCAACACCTCATTTCAGCCTTGTAAGACTCAGTACACAGAACACAGTCAAGACTTCTAACTTACAGAACTGAACTAATAAATGGATGTTGTTTTAAACTGCTAAATTTGTGGCAATTTGTTACATAACAATATAAAATTAATACAAGAGATCGGGAGAGATGGATGGACATCAAAGTGGGTAGGAACAGTTGTATTGGGACTAATATAAAGAACGATAAAAATAGAAGGCTGCAGTCTAAGAGTAAGATATCCAATGTGATACTTTGGTTATGCAATGTGATACAGTAGTAGTTCTAGGTTATGGAAATGAAGTGGAGATAAACATTGTTGAAATAGTATACAACCAAATATAGTTGTGCTTGCTGTGCACTGTTACAAATGCACATAGCACCACGTGCATAACAGACATTATTTATTTATATATGTATTACAATAATTTTATGGCACATGGGAGTTGCAAGGGTTGACCGGCAGACCCTGAATGATGGATGAATGATTACTCTAACATATGTTTTTGTGAAAGAGAGGGCTAAGGCACTACTTGGCTATCGTTGCCAAGTAGCCCTGTTTGCCTGGCTCCTTTGGCTTTTATTGTCATAAGAGCTTGAACTAAAATTAACCTCTAGATACAATCAGTAGGGTAAGTATCTTTGAGAAGGCACATGCTTCTACAAGGTTGGGTCTAAGAGACTAAATAGAGATTCTAGCAAAACACCAGGGCGATCGGACTTGTTTGGAAAAGTCAAGGCAGGGGCTGCTGCCTTTGGCAAGGTCTCCTTAGGGTTCCCCGACCTTTCTGAGAATCCTCCTTACAGACATTCCAACCAAGTCCTGTGCTTCCCCACAGGGAGTAAAGGACTTAGGGGAAGGGATGTATTTTCTGATTCACTAAAAAGCATAATATGAGCTAGCTAATATTACTTATACAGTAAAAAAAAGGTAGAAAATGGTATATTTTGATGGCATACATCTCAATCTCAGGGTAATGAATAAATGAGGACAGCAGAGCATGTTCTGAAACTAGCTCTATAGAATCAGCAGGATAATGAGAAATCGACCTTATAAGAATAGTAGAATAGTATGGGGCAGGAGCAGTAAGTCAGTTATTACTTCTGCTCTCACAAAATCATCTCTCCTTTAAATCAAGTCACTCCCATATACAAGGATCAATCATAAAGTTAAAGCCAGCCTGAGGTAAATGAGTCAATCCTATCTAATAAAGAGGGAACATGCTAATTGCCATTGCAAAGATGGTGGCGCTCACAGCCAATAAGGGGGGAATATGCTAATTGACTGCCACCCCTCAAAGATGGCAGTGCCCACAGCCACAAGATGGTGGCGCCCAGTCCCCTCAGCCACGCCAGGGTGGCAGGTGGACCTGGCTGCTCCATGCACCTGCCTCCAGAGTCCCCCAGGCCCCTCAGCTTCCCACCCACCCAGGGCCAGCCCGAGGCACAGGCAAGCCTCAGATGTTGGCTGCCCAGCTGCCCAGGGATGGCCCGAGGTGCAGGCAAGCCTTGAATAGTGGCTGCCCAGCCGCCCAGGGTCGCCTGAGGCTCAGGTAACCAGGGCTGGCTGAGGCTTGCGCTGCCAGCAGTGGCAGCAGCAGAGGTGTGATGGGGTGTCGCCTTCCCCTGACTGCCGGGTCACCTCCCACCCCTGAGGGCTCCCGGACTGTGAGAGGGGGCAGGCCAGGCTGAGGGACCCCCCTCCAGTGCATGAATTTTTATGCCCCGGGCCTCTAGTAGTAATATAATTATCATTTGTGGAACAATTAAAAAAATATATATATATGCAAACTTTTTCTCTAATTCTTGCAACAACCAACAATTACATGATAACTACATGGTAATTACCAACTACCTTTATTTTACATATGAGAAAACTGAAGCTCAGAATTAAATAACTTGTGTAAGAGCACACAGATTAGTGAATGATAAGGCTAGAATTTAAAACTATGTCTTTCTGTCTCTTTCTACCCTGCTAAGCTTCCTTCTAAGCAGAGAAAATCCTTCCTAACACACTTTATGTTCTAATTCTCCAGACACCTAAGCCACCCTGTGTAGTGCTTCAGTGTCCCCAGTTAGTCCTCTAGTCTCCTATTTCCTCAGTCATTTGTGCCTGACCCATAGAACCTGGGTCTGCAGTGGGGGCAGTCTCTACATACTATTTTCTTGAGGGACAGAGTAATCTAAAATAACTCAGTTCAAGTGCATGTCTCCTCAGGGACTACATTAGCAGGGAGATGTGTAGCAATCAATTAGTGACATCCTCTTATTTCTTCTACATAGATGGTTGTGCCTACTCATAATACTGGCTTTGGATACCCTGGTTCTAATACAGAATTGGACATGCTGGTGCCAAAACTATCTCTCATATTGGAGACAGAGCCCTCTGAAAATACAAACTCTCCCCTATATACCACACATGTGTACTCATGCCCACACATGTTGGAAAACAGCACTGGCCTTCCAGAGTGCCAAGTTCTAAGAAGCCAGTTCATCACAGAAAACAGTTTTTATTTGGGAACTGATCAAATTGCCTAGCATTCTCAAGCCTATCTTCAATATTTATTTTCAATGTTTATATGAGTATTATAGTCATAATTGCTAACCAAGTGTTTTGATGTTATATGTAATCATACATTTGTAATAATTATATATTCATATGGAATGTCCCCCCAAAAGAAACATATTTTGGGTAATATTTTCCTGGATTATATACTCAGATAATTCAAAAGCACAAAACTACTAATTACAAATTAATAGATAATGCTGAATAAAACAGTACATGTAGTACCAAACATTTTGCTAATTGTCACAACACACCACTTCATTTTTAGTTGACAGAAAGAGTGTTTCCACTTTATTTTACTCAAGCAGCATCTCAAAGATGACTTTCTTGACCAGGTGATTATATGTATAGACAGGGAGGTAGCTTGATTTTATAAACAAATAACTGCTGATACAAGTGTAATAGTCTGTTCCAGTTTTCTTTTCCAACTAAATGATGAATCTCTTTCTTACATATGGGTAAGCTTTATATATACTTACTAAATACTTAGTTAAAAAAAGAAGCTAAATTTTCCTGGATGCTGCTGATTAACCTATGGTAAATCCAAACAATCTAATAGTAGGTTCCATTTGAAAGAACTTCTGGTTTACTTTAATGATTTCTAAAAGAAAAGGTCTATGAAACAAGAATTGTATTTGGAGTCATCTATATGTATGTTCAGTGTCTAGAATACATTATACCTAACCTTGATTCCTCAGTGCCTGTCCCTGATATTATGTATAGCTGTCTCACCTGCAGACAAGAAAGGTACACCCAAACAGAAGAGGGCAAAAGGGTTGCTGCCAACTACCCACACAGACTGAGTGTATCCATTCCATGTCTTTTTTAGCACCAACTAGTAAAGTCCTTCTCCTCAACCAAATGTGTAGCAATAGCAAAGACTGATGAGGACAGACCATCAACCATTTTGGCATATACTAGTGGCGACTCTGACTGCATTTGAAGCCACAGTCATTTCTTTGTTCAGAGCTGAAAGAAAAGAGTATTTACACATAAGCTGTTCTTGGTCCTAAAAAACCTTATTTCCATACTAATGAATGACCCAATTTATAGTTCAAAAAATGACTTATTCTTGGCAAAAGGAATATATGTCACCTAACAAAGAGGCTGATTCAAGAATGTCCCACTCCTCATCACAGCCTGATTTAGAAGGCAAATGAGCAACAGACTCCTGGATTGGAAAAAAAATTATGTTCAACATTCTCTCTCTCTCTCTCTCTCTCTCTCTCTCTCTCTCTCTCTCTCCCTGCCTTTCCCCCCTTTCTCATCATTCATGCACACACAGACACACACATACGTACATACCACACACACACACACACACACACACACACACACACACGTACACAAACACTACATATTTAAATCACTCATATTTGCACATGCTCACATCCACTCAGACTTTCTCACACCACAGATTCTCACAACTGCACAGTCATACCTGCTCACACTCAACTACACAAATGTAAGGGTCCCATATACTTTCCACTCACATGCACACACTCATAGAGCATATTTCATATTTTCTACCAAATTCAGCATGATTTTTTCTTCTTTATCCTCTCTGATTTGATTATTTCATTGCACCTCTAGAATTTTCTATGGTTGCTGGCACTTACAGATGTACATTACCACTGCTAACCCTCTTCACCCTTATATCTGGGGCCAAATTTATAAGCCACGGGTGGGTGAAAATAAGAAAATGGGAGGAAAGCTGTTGTCCTTCTCCATCCCCTTTTTGATTAAAAAATTCACCACAGACTGGGGACAATGAGTTTTATTTCATTATTATCACTTTGAATTAAGTCCATTTTTTTAATGTATTTTAGCTCTAAGACTTTGGGGCCACTGTGCATGTGCTGATATTGGGTGGTAGGGATGAAAGAACAAACTGGCAACCTTAACAGAATCTGTTGTGCATGATGACTTTGTAAAATGTTTTCATAGTTTTACATTCAATTCTAATCCTATCTAATAAAGAGGGAATATGCAAATTGACCATCACCCTGTCACAAAGATGGCAGCGCCCACAGTGGAGGTGGGGTTTCCATAATACCTACAGCAGATGACGAGTTCCTGTAATGAGTCTTAAGGAGCAATCAGCAGGGACCTGAGGCTGTGTAGTGCTGGGCCGGGGCAGGGGACCTGAGCCTGCGCCCCACCCCCAACCTGGTGAGGTTTGACAGGGGACCTCAGGCCATACCCCCCGCCTGGCAGGGCTTGACGGAGGACCTCAAGGTGCACCCCTCAGCAGCCGGGGAACCTCAGGCTGCTCCCCTACCCTGGGCCGGGGGACCTCAGGCTGCGCCCCACCCTGGCACCACGAGACCTGAGGCTGCGCCCCCCTTCTCAGCGGGGCTTGACGGGGGAACTGACGCTGTGCCCCCCGCCTGGTGGGTGGAGCTTGACAGGGGATCTCAGACCACACCCCCCACTCAGCAAGTCTTGATGGGGGAATCTCAGGCCATTTCCCCTGCCCGGCGGGGCTTGACTAGGGACCTCAGGCCACACACCCACACCCAGTAGGGCTTGATGGGGGAATCTCAGGCCGCATTCCCCACCTGGCGGGGCTTGAAGGGGGACCTCAAGGTGTGACCTCCACCCTGGCCCAGGCTGGGGAACCTCAGGCTGCACCCCTGCCCCAGCACTGGGCCGGGGGACCTCAGGTCCCACTCCATGCCCAGCGGGGCTTGACAGGGGAACTCAAGGCACTCCCCCAACCCCAGTTCCGGGCCAGGGGACCTCAGGCAACGCCATCTGCCCCAGCACCAGGCCAGCGGACCTGAGGCTGCGCTCCCCTGCTGTATGGGGCTTGATGTGGGCCCTGAGGCTGGACCCCCTGCCCAGAGGGGCTTGACAGGGGTGGGGCAGCCTAGGTCTGGATCTCGCCCAATGGGAGTGGGGCCAGCTGGGTCTGAGTCTCGTGCAATTTTGAGGCACTGTGGGTGGGCGGGACTTGACTCTGGGTCCCACGGCATGCCCCAGACTCTGATAGGTGGAAGATTTTCATATACATATTACTAATTTTCTTTCATCTCTGACACTTCTATTATAGAGAAAGGGCAAATAGCAATATTAAAATATTTCCTCTAATTAATCCCCTTTTAATGTGCACGAATTTCGTGCACTGGGCCACTAGTCATCTAATAATAAGAGTTGATAATTTGTTTACAGGCACTATGAATGGCTACACATGCATTATCTTATTTTATACTCACACTAATTATTTGATATAGTTGCTGTAAGTCTTTTTATCTATAAATATAAAAGCCTGAGCAAATGAATGACCAAACGACTGGTTGACTGGTCACTATGATGTGCACTGACCACCAGGGGCCAGATGCTCAACACAGGAGCTGCCCCCTGGTAGTCAGTGTGCTCCCACAGTGGAATCACTGCTCAGCTGACCGACAGGCACCAGAGGCAGGGCTCATGGCTGGCAAGTGCCACTGTAGTGGTGTGAGCCTCTCCTGATAGAGACTGACTGGGCCAGAGCCTGTGGCAGGCGCAGAGGGGCCAGGATGACCGGAAGCAGCAGGCAGGAGTGGCAGGTGGCATTGAACTGCCAGTTTCAGCCTGATCCCCATAGGCCATGCTGTGGGACCCCACCAGTGCACAAATCCGTGCACTGGGCCTCTAGTATTAGAGATAAGAAAACTGATGTTCAAACAGATTGAGTAATGTAAGGGGAAGAAGGTTTTGGCTATTCTCCACAGCCTTTCTTATTCCCTCACCCCTTGAATGAATTGCTATTTTGATCAGTCAATATCCATGATGCTACATGAGGGGAAGTTCTTGTAAGAGGAATAACTATATAAAAAGGTCACACTAATGTTATGACACTTTGGCATTGGTAAGATAGCCTCAAAACCTAGTCATATTAATGTCTTCTGCCTTCTTCAAAAGCAACATCATCTCAAGTTTCCTTATCATGTCTGGCCAGAGGTCATAAGATCCCCAGAATTACATTGGAGTTTACTGAGTGGTAGAGACCCTCTAGGTTACACCAGAAGCTTTAACCCAGCTTTCCTTGGTACTACTTGGGGATTGTCGGTTTCTAGCCCAACTAAAAATAATTGTGTACCTTGTTTCTCAGGGATAAGAATGACTAGATCAAAGCAATTTTAGGCATTCCTGTTTCCCCAGTGTTAATACCAACACAACCTAGCCCTAATTCCTCCCTACTCACTGAGCTCCAATCACATTGGTCTTCTCTCTTGTTTTCAAACACACTGAGTATTTCATGCTTTGGACACGTTGCACTCCCCATTTTCTCCTCCTGGTAGGGCTTTTAGCATATCCTGACCTTTACAAGATCCATCTCATCCCTTGGTTATCAACCTAAATGTTTTTGCACATAAAGTTAGTTTCTTTACCACCATTACTCACTTTCTCAGCTCCTTGTTTGTTGCTTGTACATTATTTCAATTTTCCATTTTTATTGGCCTTTTTACTTGTTTCTTTTGCCCATCTCTTCCACTAGAATGTATGCCCCAAAAATAGGAAGTTAACTGTCTTGTTTGCCACTGTATCACAAGCATCTAATATAGTACATGGTGTACTGTAGGTAGTCAATAATATCCAAAATCATTGATCAAATGAACTGAGAAAATGATCATATAACTTGCTAAGGACATATAGATACAAAATGGCAGAGTATGATTCAAACTCTTTTTTTTTCTGACTCCAGAAAAAAAATTCAGAAATGGTAGAGTTAAAGGAACTAATATGTGCTGAATATCTACTATTTGCCAGACTTTCTGAAAGGCCCAGGATACAAAGAGATGACAAAGACAAGGACGTGTCATTGAAGAACTTAATGTATTACAAAAGACAAATAAGTAAATTATTCATTCTTTAATCCAATAAGTATGCATTCATACAAAAGTCTGGGGGAAATAAAAGAACCCTGGCTCACAGAGAGATCATTTTCTTTCATGGTGGTTCATCATCAGAAATGCATATCAAAATTACCCAGGAAATTTTACAAAATGTCTAGGCCTAGGCTGTACCCTCCCCTCCCACAAAGGTTGTGATTCAATGAGTCTAGACTGGGCATCTGTCTTTGTTTAAAGCTGCAAGCTGATTTGAATTCATAGCCAGCCTGGAAAATTACTGGTCTAATGGAACACAATTTGATATTATACTATTTTAGAAGAACAAATGAAATGTTATGGGAGTCAAGGGAACAAAAGATGTCACAAAGGAAGTAATATTTGAGCTGGTTATTGGAAAAGATGTGTAAGATGAGGAGAGGAAGAAAAGTAACATGGAGACACAAGAAATAACAATGCAAGTAATTACTTCAAGGGAACAATAAAAGTAAATATATTTACAGACCTACCTTTGAGATATTGCAGGCTCAGTTCCAGTCTACCACAATAAAGCAAGTATCACAATAACTCCAGTTCGTGGAAGATCTTGCCCTCAATTTGTAAAAAAAAAAGCAATATCTGTGAAGCACAATAAAGTAAAGGGCAATAAAATGAGGTATGCCTGTACAAGTTTCCTTAGGACCCTAAACATTAGACCCCAAAGAACTCTAGAAGTCACCTGGTAGAGTACTCCTCAAACTTCAATGTACATAGGGATCACTTGGGGATCTTGTTAAATGCAGAGTCTAACTCAGTAGGTCTGAAATAGAGCCTGAGATTCTGAATTTTTAACATGCTCCCAGGCGATACTGATGCTGTTGGTCCACAGATAATACTTTAAGTAGCAAGATTTTAGGTGTTCAGGGAGGAACATTTAATTCCCAAAGTAACTACTGAAGTGGAAGCATACCAACAGACAATTACAACATAGAGCGTGATCAAAGATACCATCGATCCATCTAGAGACCAAGACGCAAACTCTTACTGCAGGGATAGCAGTGTCAAACCCAACACCTGATATAGTTGATAGCTTGTCATACCATTCAACTGTGATCACTCTTTCTCTAGGTGCTTGCCCTTGAATAAAAGCTAATCTTATACCTAAGGGCTTAGGCCTTTACAGGCTCACAGGAAACATTTTCTCTGGCAATTTATTCTTAAAATGGGTAGGAATGACAGATAAAATGAAGATCTGATCCTTTGACACTTGATGACAGCAACCTTTCTTGTACTTTAAAATTATTCCAATTTGACAGAATCTAACCTGAAGCAGTAGAATTTCAGAAATACCCATTTCCTAGTCATAGATCCTGACTGGAAAATAATATTACTCTACTATGAAATTATACAGATTTCAAAGTGATATAAAGGAGCAACTTTGAGGAGACAAAATGGTGGCGAAATAGACAGACGTGTCCTGAGCCGTGTCCCGGAGAAAATAGAGTGAGTGGCTGAAATGAGTGGAATTCAGCCCGTATTGGCAAAGGAGACACAGCTGGTGAGAGTTTGCAGCCAGGAAGGGTAGAGGTCCCCTGAATAAAGGTGAAATCAAGGATCTAAGCAAGAGAGTCTGCTGGACCTCTGTGCCCAGAGGGTCAGGGAGAAACTACAGGGCACCAAGCAGCGTCCCTGAGGACAGGCAAAGCATCTGACTGTGAAAAGAAAGGGACCACGGGACTGCAGGAGGTAGGGGATTTTGGACCTTGGAGTCTGGATTTTGGATCTGAGCTCAGAGGCAGCCCTGAAGGGCTGGCCAGACAGCGCAGAGCCGGCAAGAGAGGAGCTTGCAGAGATGCAGTCCCTCCTCATGCTGGGGCCTGTGCCTTTCTCCACTGAACCTAGTTCGTAGGACCTTACAGACACTTACCTATGGCTGAGGTGTGGGAGAAGGTGTGGACTTGTGGAATCTGGGGAGAGTAGGCAGTGGTGCAGGAGAGGTGGTATCCAGTCTAGTGCTGAGTCATATTTAAGCCCTGGTCACCATTTTCTCCTGAGAGATAGCACCTCCCTCCAGTCTCCAGGCAACCAATATAGCTACACCCAGATCACACCCTGAATAATACAAAGGAATCTGAATACTCCCTGAGGACATAGGAACTGGCCTAAAGAGAAATCTTTAGCCCCAGCAACCAGAATCTGAGAAACAGTACAGTACAGACTAATGGAATAATAAGCCAGCCAAAGGAACGACACTCCACTTTTTTCACTTTTATTTTTATTTTTTTATTATCCTTTTTTTTCTTCTTCTTTTCTTCTGTTTTCCTTTTTTTGTTTGTTGCTTTTTTATTTCTGTTTGCATTATTTTTCCATCACTATTTTTTATTTGCTATTTTTACTTTTTTATACCATTTTTGAAATCAATTTTTTTGTAAATTTATTATTTTTTCTTCTTATTCTCTTTCTTCTCATCCACTTATTCCCTTTCTACTTCCTCAATACTAAATTGAGGTCCTCCCCATATTTGTCCAATTCTTAATCTTATTTTCTCTATATAAGCTCAGCCTCTACAGATTCTGCCTCAATCCTCTTTGCTGGGTGAATTTTATCTGGTCTGGCCAAGGGGTTTGAGAGAAAGCCACATAACCAGACACCTGGAGAGGAAACTCCATCCACGAATGGGTCAATAACGCCCCAGACCCAACTATAGAGGCAGGAAGAATGCGGCAGTGAGGGAAAGAGCATGAGAGAGGGAGGGAGTAAAAGAGGAGCGTGTGGTCAGGTGGTGTGTGTGTGTTTGTGAGAGAGAGAGAGAGAGAGAGAGAGAGAGAGAGAGAGAATGAGTTAGGCACAGTTAGATCCCACAGGACCTTCAGGGGCAGGCTAATCAGGCTCGCCTAACTAGGCAGCTTCTGCTACCATTGCAAACAGTACCAGGAGGCCAGCTTGTCCTTAGAGGCCTCAACTTTTTGAAGGGAAGAGCTGCTGTAACTGGGTTCCCAGCCTCAAATCCACCCAGAGTGTCCTCAGATAACACCTGGGACTCTACATCCACCCCTGCCAGGGACATGCTACCCAGGCGGTGATCCCATGGTCAACGAGGCTCCAGCCACCCTGGGCGCAGGCTCCTGTGAGTTCAGAAGCAAGTTCCCCTCTGACCGGCCCAACGCTTTAGCCCAGGGCACTGCAACTACGTGAATAGCAGACAAGTGAGCAGCCCGCTCCTGTCCAAGGAGCAGCAGCCCTGCGAGCAACCCGCCACAGGCCTAAGAGCAGCAGCTTCACGTGTCCTTCCCCTGTCCAAGGAGCAGCAGCTGTGTGAGCAGCCAGTTCCCCTGTCTGAGGAGTAGCAACCACGCGAGCAGCTCGCCCTATCCGAAGAGCAGCAGCCGCTTGAGCAGCCCACTCACTACTAAGGAGCGGCAGCCCCACGCAGCCAGCCCCCCTCTGAGGAGCAGCAGCTGTGAACAGCCCACACCCTGCACATGTCCAAAGAGCAGCAGCTGTGCCACACAAGCAGCCAGCTGCCTTCCAAGGAGCAGCAGCTGTGTGAGTAGACCATCCCTTTCCGAGGAGCAGCAGCTGCACAAACCGCCTGCCCCCATCCGAGCAGCAGGTGTGTGAGCCACCTGCCCCCATCTGAGGAGCAGCACCTGTGTGAGCAGCCCACCCCCTTCTGAGGAGAAACAGATGCCCGAGCCGCCGGCCCACATCTGAGGAACAGCAGCTGTGTGAGCAGCCCCTTCTGAGGAGCAGCAGCCACACGAGCAGACTCCCCTCATCTGAGGAGCAGCAGCCACATAAGCAGACTGCCCACGTCCAAGAAGCAGCAGCCCTGTGCAGTCTGCACTGGTATGAGGAGCAGCACCCACAAGCAGCCTGCACCTGTCTGATGAGAAGGAGCCGGGTGAGCGGCCCGTCCCTGTCCAAGGGGCATCAACAGCAAGAACAGCTCACTCCCATGTGAGGAGCAGCAGCTGCATGAGCAGACCCCGCCCCCCTGGTCTGAGGAGAAGCAGTTGCACGAGCGAACCACACCCATACAAGGAGCAGCAGCCCTGCAAGCAAGGTGCCCCTGTCCAAGGAGTGGTGGCATCATGAGTAGCCCATCCCATCTAAGGAACAGCAGCAGCACGCAGCCAGACCCCATCTAAAGAACACCAGCCAAGCGAGCAGTCCGCCCCTTTCCGAGGAGCAGCAGCCACATGAGAAGCTGGCCCCCATCCAAGGAGCAGCGGACATGAGCAACCCATCCCCATCCGAGGAGCAGCAACCTCATAAGCAGCCCACCCCCATCCAAGGAACAGCAGCTATATGAGCAGCCCCCCCCCCACCAGCCAGAGAAGGCACCACTGCTGCGAAAAGCACCCACCAGAGGAGCCGCAGCCAACTGAGAAGCAGCTGCTACCATAACCACCCAAGGAGCAACCACAGCCAGAGAAGCCACTGCCACCCAAGGAGCAGCCCTTTCACAGCTCGACATCTAGATCAGTCAGTGAGACCAAAAATGGGTAGACAAAGATACGCCCAAAGGAGAGAAAAGGAGGAATCGCCAGAAAGGAGCTAAGTGAAACAGAGGCATGCAATATGTCAAAAAAAGAATTCAGAATAAGGGACATAAAGTTCATAAACCGGATGGAAGAAAAAATCAACACCTTATGCAAGAACCAAGAAGAAATGGATGAAAAAATCAACAACTTATGTAAGAATCAAGAAGAAATGAAGATTGGTATAGCTGCAATAAAAAAACACCATGGAAAGTTTCAACAGTAGACTAGGAGAAGCAGAGGACCGAATTAGTGAACTAGAAGACAGGGAAGCAAAACACAGCCAAACTGAATTGCAACTGGAGAAAAGAATTAAAAGACAGGAGGAGAGCCTAAGGGAGCTATGGGACAACATGAAACGAAAGAAACATAAGAATAATAGGGGTGCCAGAACAACAGGAAGAGTAACAAGGGTTAGAAGAACTATTTGAAGAAATAATGTCATAAAACTTCCCTGGAGAGGCAAAGAAAAAAGTCACACGAGCACAGAGAGTCCCAAACAGGATGAACCCAAAAAGACCCACACCAAGACACATCAGAATTACGATGGCAAATATTCAGAACAAAGAGAGAATCTTAAAGGCTGCAAGAGAGAGACAGAAAGTTACATACAAAGGAGCTCCCATTAGATTATCAAATGATTTCTCAACAGAAACACATCTGGCCAGAAAAGAATGGAAGGAAATGTACAAAGTGATGCAAACCAAGGGACTGAATCCAAGAATACTCTATCCAGCAAAGTTATCATTCAAAATAGAAGGGGAAATAAGGAGTTTCACAGACACAAAAAAAAATGCTAAGGGAGTTTATCACTACCAAGCCAGCAATGCAAGAAATGCTAAAGGGACTGGTGTACAAAGAAGAAATAAAAAGGTAAGAAGGAACACAGACACAAAAAATAAAAATGGCTACAAATAAGTACCTTTCAATAATAACTTTAAATGTAAACAGACTAAATGATTCAATTAAAAGACATCGAGTGGCTGAATGGGTAAAAAAACAAGACCCATATATATGCTGTCTATAAGAGACCCACCTCAGAAAAAGGGACTCATACAGACTGAAAGTGAAGGGATGGAAAAATATCTTTCAGGCAAATGGAAATGAAAAAAATCTGGGGTAGCAGTACTTATTTCTGACAAAATAGACCTCAAATTAAGGCCATAACAAGAGATAAGGAAGGCCACTTCATAATAATAAAGGGATCGATACAACAAGAGGATATAACCCTGATACACATATATGCACCCAATGCAGGAGCACCTAAATACATAAAAAAAATCCTGGAAGATATCAAGGGAGAGATCAACAATCAACAACAATACAATCATAGTAGGGGACTTTAATACACCACTGACATCAATGGATAAATCCTCTGGACAAAAAATCGGCAAAGAAACAGCAATTCTAAATGACTCACTAGATCAGATGAATCTAATTGACACCTTCAGAGCATTTCACCCCAAAGCCTCGGAATATACGTTCTTCTCAAGTGCATGTGGGACATTTTCAAAAATAGACCACAGATTGGGTCACAAACAAAGTCTCCCCAAATTCAAAAAGATTGAAATCATATCAAGCATTTTCTCAGACCACAATGGCATAATATTAGAAATAAACTACAATGAAAACATTCCAAAAAATTCAAACACTTGGAAGCTGAATAGCATGCTATTAAACAATGATTGGGTTATCACTGAGATCAAAGAAGAAATTAAAAACATCCTGTAGACTAATGACAATGAAAACACAACAATGCAAATACTATGGGACACAATGAAAGCAGTTCTGAGAGGGAAGCTTATAGTTCTACAGGCCTACTGCAAGAAACAAGAAACAATGGTAATAACTCATCTAACCCAACAACTCAAAGAATTAGAAAGAGAGCAACAAGAAAAGCCCACTGTGAGCAGAAGAAAGGAAATAATAAATATCAGAGCAGAAATGAATGACATACAGACAAAAAAAACCAAAACAATACAAAAGATCAATGAAACCAAGAGCTGGTTCTTTGAAAGGATAAACAAGATTGATGAACCTCTAGCCAGGCTCACCAAGAAGCAAAGAGAGGACCCAAAGAAACAAAACCAGAAATGAAAGAGGAGAAATAACAACAGACCCCACAGAAATACAAAGGATTATTAAAAAAATATTATGAACAACTCTATTCCAACAAACTAGACAACCTGGAGGAAATTGACACATTCCTAGAAAAATACAACCTTCCAAAACTTAGTCAGGAAGATAATAAAAATCTCAATAGGCTGATAACTATAGAAGAAATTGAAACAGTCATCAAAAAGCTTCCAGCAAACAAAAGCCCAGGGCCAGATGGCTTCACAGGGGAGTTTTACCAAACATTCAAGGAAGAACTAAAACCTTTCCCCCTCAGATTATTCCAGAAAATTCAAGAGGAAGGAACACTTCCAAGCTCCTTCTACGAAGCCAGCATTACCCTAATACCAAAACCAGATAAAGACAACACAATGAAAGAGAATTACAGGCCAATATCCCTCATGAACATAGATGCCAAAATCCTCAACAAAATTCTAGCAAATCAGATCCAGCAGTACATCAGAAATATCATACAACATGACCAAGTAGGATTTATGCCGGGGATGCAAGGATGGTACAATATTCGCAAATCATTAACCGTGATACATCACATAAACAAATTGAGAGATAAAAATCACATAGTCATATCAATTGATGCAGAAATAGCATTTGACAAAATCCAACATCCATTTTTGATAAAAACTCCCATCAAGTTGGGAATAGAAGGATCATACCTCAACATAATAAAAGCCATATATGACAAACCCACAGCCAACATCATACTCAATGAGCAAAAACTAAAACCATTTTCCTTAAGAACAGGAACAAGACAGGGATGCCCACTCTCACCATTTCTGTTCGACATTGTATTGGAAGTATTAGCCATTGCAGTCAGACAAGAAGAAAAAATAAAAGGCATCCAAATTGGAAAAGAAGAAGTAAAACTGCCCTTATTTGCAGATGACATGATACTGTACATATAAAACCCTAAAGACTCCATCAAAAAACTATTAGACTTAATAAATGAATTTGGCAATGTAGCAGGATACAAAATTAACGCCAAGAAATCTATGGCATTTCTATACACCAGTAATGAACTTATAGAAAGAGAGACTAATAAAGCAATCCCATTTACCATCACACCAAAAAAATTAAGATACCTAGGAATTAACTTAACTAAGGAGATAAAAGATCTACACGCAGAAAACTACAGAACACTGTAAAAAGAGATTGAGGAAGACATAAACAGATGGAAGAACATACCTTGTTCATGGATTGGTAGAATCAACATCATTAAAATGTCCATACTACCCAATGCAATCTATAGATTCAATGCACTCCACATTAAAATACCAATGGCATATTTCGCAGACTTAGAACGAACTTTCCAAAAATTCATCTGGAATAAAAAAAGACCCTGAATAGCCACAGCAATCCTGAGAAAGAAGTACAAAGTAGGTGGGATCTCAATACCAGATTTCAAGCTGTATTACAAAGCCACTGTTCTCAAAACAGCCTGGTACTGGCAAAAGAACAGATATATAGATCAATGGAATAGAATAGAGAACCCAGAAATCGACCCAAATCACTATGCTCAATTAATATTTGACAAAGGAGGCATGAACATACAATGGAGTCAAGTCAGTCTCTTCAGTGAATGTTGTTGGGAAAATTGGACAGATACATGCAAAAAAATGAAACTAGACCACCAACTTACGCCATACACAAAAATAAACTCAAAATGGATAAAGGACTTAAACATACAACAGGAAACCATAAAAATACTAGAGGAATCCATAGGCAGAAAAATTTCTGACATATGCTAAAGCAATTTCTTCACTGATAGCGCTCCTAGGGCAATGGAAACTAAGGAAAAAATAAACAAATGGGATTACATCAAAATAAAAAGATTTGCACAGCAAAGGAAATCATGAATAAAACAACAAGAAAGCCCACTGCATGGGAGAACATATTTGCCAATGATATCAATGATAAGAGTTTAATCTCCAACATTTACAGGGAACTCATGCAGCTTAACAAAAAGATAAACAACCCAATCAAAAATGGGCATCTGATTTAAATAGACACTTTTCAAAGAAGACAGAAAGAAGGCCAAGAGACATATGAAAACTGGCTCAAAGTCACTAATCATCAGAGTGATGCAAATCAAAACAACAATGCAGTAACATCTCACACCTGTCAGAATGGCTATTATCAACAAGTCAAGAAATGACAAGTGCTGGCGAGGATGCAGAGAAAAAGGAACCCTCATCCACTGCTGATGGGAATGCAGACTGGTGCAGCCACTGTGGAGAAGAGTATGGAGTTTCCTCAAAAAACTAAAGATGGAACTCCCATTTGACCCAGTGATCTCACTTCTAGGAATATATCCCAAGAAACTAGAAACACGAATCAGAAAGGATATATGCACCCCTATGCTCATAGCAGCACAATTCACCATAACTAAGATTTGGAAACAGCCTATGTGCCCATCAGCAGATGAGTGGATTAAAAAACTGTGGTACATCTACACAATGGAATACTACACTGTGGTAAAAAAAAAAAAAAAGAAGGAGTTCTTACCATTTGCAACAACATGGATGGAGATGGAGAGCATTACGCTAAGTGAAATAAGCCAGGCAGAGAAAGATAAATATCACATGATCTCACTCATTTGTGGAATATAATGAACAACATAAACTGATGAACAAAAATAGATCCAGAGACAGAGAAACATCAATCAGAATGTCAAACCTCAGAGAAGGTAGGGGACAGTGGGAGTAAGGAGGAGAGATCAACCAAAGGACTTATATGCATGCATATAAGCCTAATCAATGGACACAGACAGGGGATGGGGGCATGGATGGGAGGTGGAGGGTAATGCGGGAATAAGGACACATATGTAATACCTTAATCAATAAAGAAATAAAAATAAAATAAAAAAATAATAAATAAACAAACAAGACATAGTACAAACCATAAAGGAAAAAAAGGTGATGCATTTGACCACATTAAGGTTTAAAACCTCTGTGTATCAAAACTACCATCAAACAGAGAAAAGACAAGCCATGGACAAAATATAACACTAATAAAAAATTGATATTCAGAATATGTAAATCTCTCTTATCGCTAATAAGAAAAAAACAACAGGTGAAGTTTATGAGTAAGCAATTTGCAGAGATGACCATAAAAATGCCCAATAAACTCATGAACAGAACTTGAACTTGACTAGTGTGTTTGCTTCCTACAAATGCTGTCACAAATTACCACAAACTGGGTGCCTTAAAACAATGAACATTTATCCTCTGTCAGTTCTGGAAGCAAGAAGTCCTAAGTCAAGGTGTCCACAAGGCTGCCCTCCCTGTAGAGGGGAAATCTGTTTCTTGCTTTGCTCAGCTCCTGGAGGCTGCTGGACTTGCTGGCTTCTGCCCCATCGCTCCAGTCTCTACCTCCACCTGTACAGAGCCTTTTTCTCTGTGTGTGGTCCTTCCGCCTTTCTCTTATAAGGGCACTGGTGACAGCATTGAGGGCACACCACATAATCCAGGGTGATCTTCCCATCTCAAGCTCCTTAACTTATCACATCTGCAAAAACTACCAGGTCAAGTAATAGTCCCAGGTTCCAGGGATTAGGACCTGATATCTTCAGAGGGTACCGTTCATCTCACTCCAGCCGGTAAACAGGGAATGCAAATTAAAACCACATTGAGACACATCATCAGACTGGCGGATATTAAAAAGTCTGACAATACCAAGTATGTATGACAATGGAGAACAATAGGAACTCACCTCTCCTGCTGTTGTCTAAATCTATTGTTACAACCATACTGGAGATCAGTTTGGTAAAATCCATGAAAACTAAGGATGCACATGCCCTATGATCCAGCCATTCCACTACTAGAGAAATACATCTTACACAAGAGCCTTCAGTGTAGCAATATCATGTTAAAAACCTGAAAACAATCAGAATGGCCAGCACCAGGAGAATAGGTAACTAAACTGAAATATGATGATGCAACAGGATACTACGTGGCTTTCAAAGTACGTGAAATAGAGCTTCATACATTGACATCGATAAATCCTTCATTACATGGTGGAAGAAAAGCATTACATCGCGGAAGTAAAGCATGTTGCAGAAGGACACAGATTGCAAAATCACTTAGTGCTGAGTTTAAACTCACACAGAGAACAGTATGGTGATTACCAGAGGAAAAGGAAGGTGGTGCGGATAGTAGAAGATATTAAAGGGGGGATAAATGGTGACAGATAACTTGACTTTGAGTGGTGAACACACAATACAGTAGACAGATGATGTGTTATAGAATTGTACACTTGAAACCTATATAGTTTTACTAACCCACGTAACCCCAATAAATTCAATTAAAATATACAAAAGACAAAAAAAATTTAAAAAATATAGGAGCAACTTTCAGGGCAACTAATAAATATTCACACTTAATGAGTTAAAGCACAGGTGAAGCCATGAGATTCCATTTACACCTTCAAAATAACTTCTTAAGTACTGTTTGCTTCAATAAACTGCATATTTGTCAAATATCTAATCTATCAAACCAGACATCCAAGTGTAACCTGTATTGTTGCATTTAATCCTCCCAGAAATCCTAACATAACTGTATTTTATTAAATCTGTTTTAGAGGTTAGGACACTGAAGCTTAGAGATGTTGCATAACTTATAAAACTATACATCTAGTAAAAAACAGGGCAGGGGCTGGAATTTAGATGACTCCAAAACCTTATACTCTTTCCATTTTAATGAACTGCCTTCCCTAAGAATGCATGATGTGAGCTCCCTGTTTCTAGTTCCTACCTATCAATTTACTAAACACAGAATTAGGGTTTAGTTGTTTGCTCCACTTAATTGACTCTGAGATAGGCCCTTTGAGCAATCAGCCTAGGACAGAGGTTCTCAAAGTATGGTCCATGGAATAGCAGCATAAGCATGACCTGGAAACTTGTTCAGAAATGAAAATTCTCCAGACCCACCCTAGACCTGCTGCATGGCAACCACTGTGAATAGGGCCCAATGATCTGTGTTTTAACAAATCTCCAGGTGATTCTGATATACACTCAAATTTAAGAAACACTGCTCTATAGACTCTCTCAAGTTTTAAAACCTAACTGTAAATTAGGTCATCCTACCAGAGTGATAGCTTAGAAGAGGTTGATTTAATTATTTCTCTTGATTAAAATCTAATAATGGAACAAAATTAGAAATTTAGCTTCTCAAAAATAATATCAGCCTTTGTTAGGAAGAGTTTCTGTTCAATGTAGTGGGTATTTGTCCCATAAAATCTTACAAAATCATCTGACACTCCCCACCCCTCAAAAAATTCCTAGAGGCTCATGTATTAACTTCCTCTGCATTTAAATGTGTTGAATAAATTAATGCTTTTTGTAATTTATTAACCAAATAAAGATAATTTCCATCACCATGCCCTGTCCCACATCTTAAATCGGAGAACAAGAAATTCACTGTTGTTTCTGTTGTCAAATTTCAACTACATGTCTTAGCTTTCAAGGACCTGCAGCTCCAATTTTCCATGTTATATTCCTGTCTTTAACTCAAGGCTCTCCATTAAAACCATGAATCAAGTTGGTCTGGTAACTAACCAGCAGAGTCATTATCCATCTCATCTCTGCATCCTTGCTTATTCTGCTTTCTCTTTTGGGAATTCCCTTTCTTTCTAGAACTCTTCCTATTGAAACTCTATCCATCTTTTAAGGCCCATCTTAAACCCTACTGCCCCCCACTTTCAGGCAAATAGTATCATGTAGTCAAAAAGTATATACCCTGGCTTTGGAATGAGAGAGACTTGAGTCTCCATTCTAAATATAATATTTACCACAGGCAAATGCCATATCTGAGTCTCCATCAACCTGGCTAACAGTGTTCCCCCTGCCCTGGTGATTCCCTGATACTCCACTGTAAAGTTAGTTAAATTTGATGAGCCTCAGTCTGCTCTTCCATAAAATGGGGATAAATTTGATGAGTCTCAGTCTGCTCTTCCATAAAATGAGGATAAGTGAGAATATACTTTACAAGGTTGTTGTGTGGTTTCAATAGGAAAGTATCCCTGGCTCATTAACATAATTACCAAAAATTATCAGCTGACATTAATCTCTCACTTCTATGGACTCCTAGAGCAATTGGAGGCTGCATCATATAATTTGCCACATAATATAATGGTCTTATATTGTGCAACATGGAGGCCATGAAGCCTAATGTATGTACAAACTACTCTTATAATAACCTTCTTCTTTTAAGAAAATACAAGGGGAGGCCATGATTGGATTTGAAAATGGAAATGAGGAGCCTGAGAGAGTGAAACAGTCTGATACAAAAATTAGGCTTTTGGTCAAGATGGCAGCATAAGTAAATTTGGTATTCGCATCCTCCCACAACCACATCAGAATTACAACTAAACTACAGAACAATCATTATTTAGAACTTCCTGAACCCTCAAAATATGTTGATCCATCTCAACTGCAATACATTAGCCTTCATCATCACCACTACCATGAGCAATACAACATTGCCAATTCCTGTGTATAGGCAGCATTCTACTTTGACTTCCTATCCTCAGTCCTGACACAGATGAGGGACATGTACCAAATCTCTGTTCAATGAATAAAAAAGAAGGAAGAGAAAGATCCTCAAGTTCAGACTTTGAATGAACTTCCACATCTCACACAGGTAGTCTGTGTGGACAAAACCCAGGGAAAGCAGTCCAAACAGCTGTTACATTCCAAACATGTCAAAATCTTTGCCAAAACATGAGCTCCACCATGTCTCTTCCATGCAGCAAGGCCACAGGGTTGACGGATTTGTCCCAATGGTTTCACCAGGGAATACGTGTCAGACATGCGCATAAATTAAAAAGAAAAAAATTGGGCTAGGTGTCCTATTTTTATTTTTTTTTAAAAGAACCATCTGAAGTTTTATGACTGAGGATATAAAAAAGCCACGTTAAGCCCTGTCCAGTGTGACTCAGTTAGTTAGGCATCATCCCATGTACTGAAAGTTTTGATTTCTGGTCAGCGAACATTACCAGGTTGTGGGCTCCTTCCCAGGTAAGGGGTGGTGCTCTCACATTGATGTTTGACTTTCTGTCTCCCTTACCTTCCTCTCTTTATAAAAACCAAAATTCAAAAACCTTTTGAAATTTTTTCAAAAATGAAGCCATGCTGAGACAAGTAGGAAGGACAGAGATGCAGAATGAGCTTGCCCACACCCATTTGTAGTGGTGACAAATATCAGTTGTGGAGGTCTTCCCTGAGGAGCAAGGGTCCAAGCCCTACATCAGGATTCCAGTGCCCAGAAGAAAAGTCCCCATAACTGCAGGCTGCAAAAACCAGCAGATATTGTGACTGAGTGAGATGGAGGACTGCTAGAGTCCTAGGACTTGCTTTTAAATGGCTCACACATGGACTTCCTCAGACTCACTCTGAACTCCAGTGCTGGGGCAGAAGTTTGAAAGGTGCCAGGTTAATTCAGGGAGAAACTTATTTGTCTGGCTTTGAGGTGGGGGCTGAGAGGATAGTTTTCTCCCAGAGAGAAGTACTAGCATAGGCCATTGTTCCTTTACTGAGCCCTCCCCCTACAGGCACAGGCAAGTGCCATATATGAGTCTCCATCAACCTGGCTAACAGTGTTCCCCCTGCCCTGGTGATTCCCTGAAACTCCACCCAACTTGCTGGCCCAACCGAGCCCTTTCTAGCAGCTTTTCCATACAAATAGTCTTTCTTGGCTTATGCTATGGAGTTTCCTAAAATCTTTCAAAGGTTCACAATCCTCAAACAAGCAACATCGGGCCTTGTCATGCCCTGTATCTCTTGCTAAGTGGTTCTAGGCATGGCACTACTGGCAGTCAGCCTTGGTTCACAGCTTGGCCTCTTCTTGGCACCTACAAGACCAAAAATAAAAAGGCAACCATCTTCAGATCACTTTGCAGCTCATGCTGGGTGAAACCAGACAGAGCACAGACATTGGCTGATGTTGACCTGCATCTCTTAAGAGACCTCAGAGCCAATGCACCCAGTGGACAGCTTCAGATCACATAAAAGCATTACCCAATCACTTCCACAAGTGACATGGTCAAGGGGCATATTCAGTGGTCACCAGAGGCCCATTGAGGCAAGTCTTGCTCTGTGGGGTCTGTCCCTGCACAACAGATCTTCCATGATAGTAGCAACCTACCCTCACAGCCAATTGGCCTCAGGATAAATCATTCCCATTGACAAACCAACAGAAGTCAAAGCTCAACTACCACAGGAGGATGCACAGAGACCACACAAGGTCACATCTGGAGCATCCAACTCAGGTGACTAAGAAGGGTGCACAACTGGGCCCTATAGGACACCTACTACATAAGGACATTTTACCAAGGTGGGAGATATAAAAGCTCCATCTAATACACAGAAACAATCACAAGGATGTAGATAAAATGAGAAGACAAAGAAATATGTCCCAAATGAAAGAACAGAACAATACTTCAGAAAAAGAACTAAACAAAAGGAAGACAAGAAGTCAACCAGATTCAGAGTTGAAAACACTGGTTATAAGTATGCTCAATAAACTCAGGGGAAGAGTAGATAAATTTAGTGAGAACTTCAACAAAGTGATAGAAAACATTAAAAAAAAAAGTCAGAAATGAAGAATACAATAACTGAAATGAAGAATACATTACAAGGAATCAACAGTAGAGTAATGAAGCAGAGAATCAAATCAGCAATTTGAAAGTAACAACCCAATCAGAACAGCAAAAAGAAAATAGAGTTAAAAAATTGAGGATAGTTTAAGGAGCATTTGGGACAATTTCAGGCATACTAACATTCGCATCATTCATGTCAGAAGTAGAAGAAAGAGAGCAAGGAATTGAAAACATATTTTAAAAAATGATAGAAAACTTCCTTAACCTTGTGAAAAAAAATAGACATACAAGTCTAGAAAGCACAGAGAGTCCCAAACAAGATCATCCCAAAGAGGCACATTTCAAGAAACATTATAATTAAAATGCCAAAGGTTAAAGACAGAGAATTTTAAAAGCAGCAAGAGAAAAGCATTTAGTTACCTACAAGGGAGCTCCCATAAGACTGTCAGATGATTTCTCAATGGAAACATTGCATGCTAGGAGTAATTGGCTCAAAATATTCAAATTGATAAAAGCAAGAACCTACAACTAAGACTACTCTACCCAGCAAAGCTATCATTTGGAACCAAAGGACAGATAAAGAGTTTCCCAGACAAGAAAAGGCTAAAGGAGATCATCACCACCAAACCAGAATTACAAGAAATGTTAGAAGTTCTTCTTTAAGAAAATCCTATCTAATAAAAGAGTAATATGCAAATTGACCGTCACTCCAACACACAAGATGGCCACCCCCATGTGGTCAAAGATGGTTGCCCCCATGTGGACACAAGATGGCCACCACAAGATGGCCTGCAGGGGAGGGAAGTTGTGGGTGATCAGGCCAGTAGGGGAGGGCAGTTAGGGGTGACCAGGCCAGCAGAGGAGGGCAGTTGGGGGTGACCAGGCCTGCAAGGGAGGGCAGTTAGGGGCAACCAGGATGGCAGGGGAGGGCAGTTGGGGGTGACCAGGCCTGCAGGAGAGGGCAGTTAGGGGCAATTGGGCCAGCAGGGGAGCAGTTAGGTGTCAATCAGGCTAGCAGGGGAGTGGTTAGGGAGTGATCAGGCTGACAGGCAGAAGCAGTTAGGGGCAATCAGGCAGGCAGGAAGGCAAATGGTTGGGAGTCAGCAGTCCTGGATTATGAGAATGGGATTGGGCCTAAACAGGCAGTTGGACATCCCTCGAGGGGTTCCAGATTGGAGAGGGTGCAGGCTGGGCTGAGGGACACACACGCCACCCCTATTATGCACGAATTTCATGCACCGGGCCTCTAGTATATAAATAAAATGACAATAAAAACATATCTATCAACAATTGCTTTAAATGCAAATGAATTAAATGTTCTAATCAAAAGCCATATTGTGGCTGAATGAATAACAAAACAAAACCCTTACCTATGCTGTCTACAAAAGACTCACTTCAGATAAAAAGACACACAAGACTGAAAGTAAAGGTGTGTAAGAAGATATTTCACAAAAATGGAAATAAACAACAAAAAAGCTAGAGTAGCAATACTTATACCAGACAAAATAGACTTTAAAAGAAAGCCTATGACAAGAGACATTTATTTATCTGGGCATTTATCAGAAGAAACCCAAGACACTAAATAAAAGATATATGTACTGAGTGGCCAGATTATTATGATCTCTGAACGCATAATAATCTGGCCACTCAGTGTATATCCTATATAATAAAAGGCTAATATGCAAATTGTCCCCTCAACTAGGAGTTCGACCAGCAGGCAGGCCAGCCAACCGCCCATGTCCCCTCCCCCTGGCCAGGCTGGCTGGACCCCACCCATGCATGAATTCATGCACCGGGCCTCTAATATATATATATATATATGCACACACACACTGAGTGGCCAGATTATGCGTTCTGGCCACTCAATGTGAGTGTGTGTGTGTGTGTGTGTGTGTGTGTGTGTGTGTGTGTGTGTACTAGAGGCCCAGTGCAGGAAATTCATGCACAGAGGGGGGTTCCTTAGCCCAGCCTGCACCCTCTCCAATCTGGAACCCCTCGAGGGATGTCTGACTGCCCATTTAGGTCTGATCCCGGTAGGATCGGGCCTAAACTGGCAGTCAGACATCCCTCTCACAATCCAGGACTGCTGGCTCCCTACTGCTTGCCTGCCTGCCTTCCTGATTGCCCCTAACTGCTTCTTCCTGCCAGCCTGATCACCCCATAACCACTCCCCTGCCAGCCTGATTGATGCCTAACTGCTCCCCTGCCAGCCTGTTTGCCCCTAACTGCCTGCAGGCCTGATCAACCCTAACTGCCCTCCCCTGCAGGCATGGTCCCCCCCCAACTGCCCTCCCTTGCAGGCCTGGTCCCTCCTAACTACCCTCCCCTTCCGGCCATCTTGTGGTGGCCATCTTGTGTCCACATGGGGGCAGCAATCTTGTGGGTTGAAGTGATAGTCAATTTGTGTATTACTCTTTTATTAGATAGGATAGAGGCCTGGTGCATGGGTGGGGGCCAGCTGGTTTGCCCTGAAGGGTGTTCCGGATCAGGGTGGGGGTTCCCTTGGGGCATGGGGCGGCCTTGGTGAGGGGCCTGTGGTGGTTTGCAGGCTGGCCACGCCCCCCAGTGACCCAAGCTGAGGCCCTGTTATCTGGGATTTATTTATCTTCTATAATTGAAACTTTGTAGCCTTGAGTGGAGGTCTAGGCCAGCCAGGGTGTGCGGAAAGCTTGGCTTCCTCCATTAATGGGGAAACCCAAGGTTCCTGCTTCCTCCATGGCCACAGCCATCTTGGTTGGGTTAATTTGCATACTCGCTCCTGATTGGCTGGTGGATGTGGCTTGTGGGTGTAGCGGAAGTATGGTCAATTTGTATATTACTCTTTTATTAGATAGGATATATATATATATATATATATATATATATATATATATATATCTCCATATGTTCATTGGAGCATCTATATATATAAAAGGTTAATAGGCAAAGTGTCCCCTCAGGAATTTGACAAGAGACCAGGAGTTAGATCGCTGTTATGACGTGTGCTGAACACCAGGCGGCAGCAAGGAACATGGTTGGCGACCAGCAGTGGGGGCGGGGTGCCAAAGGAGCAAGGGAAGGAGGAGGTGGGGAGGTGGGGAGATGGGGAAGCAGGGAGGCAGGGAACCTGATTGACCCTGATAGCAGGCCAGGCCGAGGGACCCTACCAGTGCATGAATTTTATGCACTGGGCCTCTAGTTATTTATAATATCCAAGATATAGAAGCAACATAAGTGTCCATCAATAGTTGAATGGATAAAGAATTGGTGCATACATACAATGGAATATGACTCAGCCATAAAATGAATGAAATCTTGCCATCTGCTACAACATGGAGGGGCCTACAGGGTATTATACTGAGTGAAATAAGTCAGGGAGAAAAAGACAAATGCCATATGATTTTACTTATATGTGGAATCTAAAAAAACACAAAACAAAAAACAAAATAAACAAGCAGAACAGAAACAGATTTATAGATATAGAGAACATTTTGACAGTTTCCAGATTAGAAGGATTGGGGGAAATAGGTGAAAAAGGTGAAGGATTAAGAAGTACAAATTGGTAGTTACAGAATAGTCATAATAGCATAGGGAATATAGTCAATAATCCTATATAATAGAAGGCCAATATGCAAATTGTCCCCTCGACCAGGAGTTTGATCAGGGGGAGGGGCTGGCCAGCCAACTGTCCATGACCACTCCACCTGACCACCTGGCCCAATCAACCCTGATTGGGGCAGGCTGGCTGGACCCCACCTGTGCACGAATTCGTGCACCAGGCCTCTAGTATTGAAATAACTACATATGGTGTCAAATGGGTACTAGATTTATTAAGGTGATCACTTAGTAAGTTATATAATGTCTAATCACTGGATTATAAACCTGAAACTATTATAGGATTGAATGCCAACTGCAATTGAAGAATAACAAGTTATTTTTAAAAATACTTAGAAACTAAGTTCCTTAATAACTGGAACTTTAGAGCAGCAAAGGCACCATAAGGGATGGGTGTGTTAGCATCAGATGAGATAATTTATTATTATAATAAACTAGAGGCCTGATGCATGAAATTCATGCATGGGTGAGGTCCTTAGGCCTGGCCAAAGATCAGGGCCGATCAGGGCCAGGCCAATCAGTGCTGGGCTGGAGAGGAGGTGATGTTCACTGGGCCAGGCACAGAAGGAACAGACACCAGATGCCAACGCCGCCATTGTCAGAGCCCCGCCACCATGTGGTTCCCAACCTCTGCCCCTTTTCTTTCCCTCACTGCCACATCACCACTGCGGTAGGTGGGCAGCAGGCCAATCAAGGCCTGCTTGCTGGGGAGAGGGACAGTGCACAGGAGGTTGTCCGCCGGAACCAAAGAGGGAGCTGGCTTTGTGCCTGCCTGGGAAAGGGGCCGTGTCCGCTGCCACTCACCCTCAGTTTCCTATCCCAGTCCAGGGCCCAAAGGACCCAACAGGGTTGGGAGAGGAGGCGACAGTCGCCAGTTCAGGTGCAAAAGGAACAGATGCCAGATACCAATGCCACCATTGTTGGTGCCCCATCACTGCACTGTTCCCTGCCTCACCCCTCCTCTTTCCCTCACTGCGGCACTGCCACCAAGGTAGGCGGGTGGCGGGCCAATTGGGTCTGGCAGTCTGGGGAAGGGACGGGGTATGGGATGTTGGCCACTGGCCCCAAGGAGGGAGCCAGCCCTTGGTGCCCTTGGGAAAGGGGCTGCTTCCACCGCCACCCACCCCCGGTTCCTCGTCCCAGCCTTGCAGCCAGGGGGAGGAACCAGGGGAGGTTGCCTGTGGGAGCACACTGACCACCAGGGGGAAGCTCCTGTGTTGAGCATCTGCCCCCTGGTGGTCAGTGCACGACATAGTGACAGGTCATTCTGGTTATTCCAGTCACTTAGGCATTTATATATATAGTTTATCAGAGTGTGTCAATAATTTTATCCTACCTTATAATAGAGAAACATGCAAATTGACCGCACCTCCGCTACGCCCAGGATTGGGCCGGTGGGAGGCTGGGGGACGGGACTCCAGGTGGCCTATCCGGCCATTGAGAAGATCAAGATGGCGGCGCCCAGTCCTCTTAGTTCGGGGGTCCCTGGGGAGATCGCTGCCCCGGGGAGGTGAGACCTGGCTGCCCAGACACTCAAGAGGGAATCGGGGAGATCAGCCACCTGGGGGGGCATTGCCGGGCCCATCCCGCCGCTCCCGGGGGTCCCTGGGGCGATCAGCCACCTGGGGGGCATTGCCAGGCCCATCCCGCCGCTCCCACCGCGCCCGGGGGTGATCGGTCACCTGGGGGGCGTTGCCGGGCCCATCCCGCTGCTCCTGCCGGTCCCGGGGGCGATTGGCCATCTGGGGGGGCGTGGCCTGGCCCATCACGCCACCGCCGGGGGTCCTGGGGGCGATCGGCCACCTGGGGGTGCGTGGCCCGGCCCATCCCGCCGCTTCTGGGGGTCCCTGGGGAGATCGGCACCCCGGGGAGGTGAGGCGGGACTAGCCCAGCCGCTCCCAGGGTCCCTGGGAACATTGCAGGCATGTGGTTGCTGAGACCCAGACCAGGCCTCTGGCCACAGATTCATAGCTTTGCGGAGACCTAGGGCAGGGATATGCCTCATCTGCAGAGAGACAGAAGTTCTGCAGTGCCCCCAAGACGTGGGTGGGCCTAGCCAGGGATCAAGGGGCATGGAAGGACTCCTGGCAGAGGGCCAGGACCCTCACCCCTGAGGCGGGGGTTGAGGGGTGGTGCCACCTCAGTGGAGGGGTGCTGCACTGCAGGGTACTGGACTGACTGATGTGATTCAGAGAAGCTCCCAGTGCTAATGGGCCTCGCTCAGGCGGCCTTCACACTTCAGAGGCAGTGACTCCTGCTCCTGCCTTGACCCAAAAGCAAGCTCGCTACACCCTGCCCCATAGCATAGCATGCCTAGGCAGTGAGTGGGAAGCCTTCCACCTGCTTCGGAGAAGGGGGGGGCAGTAAAGAATGGGGGGAGAGGAAAGAATGTGGAGCATCCACAATGAAGAGGTGCTTGAGAAAGAGGCTCGGAAGCCTGACTGGAAGGTTTGTTCTGTTTGCTGGGCCACTGCCCCTTAGGAAGCGCAAAGAGCATGTCTCTGAGGGCTTCCTGTGTGCTGAGTCAAGTTCCACAGCCAACTGGAATTGGCCTCAGTTTCCTGGTCTGTAAAATTCATGAAGCGTGTCCCAGTGCCTTCACTGAGCTTTGATGGCCAATTGAGATACTATATAAAGAAAATGAGGGAAGAAGTGAGAAAGAAAAGGAAGGACAAGCAACACAAAAGAAAGACTGAAAGGAACCTATAAACCCATTGTCACTTAAATAGGGAATATAGTCAATAGTGTTGTAATGATGGTATGATGCCAGGTGGGTACTAGAAATATCGGGGAACACTTTGTGAAGTATATGATTGTCTAACCACTATTCTGTAACTAATATAAAACCTGAAACCAATACAAAATAATGTTGAAAGTAAAGAAATGAAAATTGGAGTGAAATTTTTATAAATTTCAAAGTTTAAATAAAAGCTGTAAAGGAAGGAAGGGGAGAATAAAAAGTGTTTTTCATTTTGCCACGTCATTAAAAAGACAGTTGTCTTTATATGGTGCTTTTATACTTTTCTAAGTCATTATCTCATTTTAATTTCCGGGCAACTTAAAGACAAGATAAGTATTCCCTCCACTATTCAAAGAAAGGAAATCTTGGTGTCTGGTCCTAATGATTCAATCGTCAAGCCCTTATTGTAAAGCAGGGTTAGTAAAATTTTCTGTGCAGGGTCATATCTATACTAATAAAAGCCTTGGGGGTGATCAGGCCAGCAGGGGAGGGTATTTGGGGGCAATCAGGCACGCAGAGGAGCAGTTAGGGGGCAATCAGGCCAGCAAGGGAGCAGTTAGGGGGCAATCAGGCAGGTAGGTGAGCAGTTAGAAGCCAGCGGTCCCGGATTGTGAGAGGGATGTCCAACTGCAGGTTTAGGTGCGATTCCACAGGGATCGGGCCTAAACCTGCAGTTGGACATCCCCCGAGGGGTACCATATTAGAGAGGGTGCAAGCTGGGCTGAGGGACACCCTCCCCAGTGCAGGAATTTCGTGCACTGGGCCTCTAGTTTTAATATAAAGAGAATTCAAAATTATCTCAAATCACAAATATTTCACTCACTTTATTCTAATGTATATTTTTATGGGAGAAAGAATGGCATTTTGATTTGTTCTTAAGCCTATTTATAAGCATGATTGGTGATTGTCAAAATTTAAAAACTATTGACATCCAGGGCTTGATATGATGGACCTCCATGAAAAGAAGTGCTTAAAACAAAAGGTCAGGTTGAGATGGCATAGTTCTCTCTGATATTTGCACACTACCCCATCCCTTTACTGACTTAGATGACATAGATTTAAGAAGACATGACCATTAGCAAGCCGCTGAACTGGTTCTTCCTGAAGGTCCCTTCAAAGAAGAGTTAGGTTGGATTTTAGTATAAAGGTTGTATATTATTCTATGGTGAAAAGTTGGCATGACATTCTTGGGGTGGTGCCAATTTTCTTTAGGGCTGTTACTCTGAGCAGGCTTTTTCTCTGAACAAGTCAGAGATGGAATGATGCTCCATTTAGGAGAAGTCTAATTCATCAAGTGAGAGGTAAGTAAGGCCCTTTGGAGAACTGATGATTTCAGCAGCCACTGGTAGAATGGTGGAATGGTGCAGACTTCTGAGTATTTGACAAATGTGACCTCAAGCTGATACCAGCAATGTATGCCCCCAAAGAGATGGTATAATGACTGAAAGGACGAATTATTTCTAACTACTTGTATAGTATTGCCCCCTTAATGTGGTTTGAACTTCCCCATCTCCATCTGTGAGATTTTGCTTCCTGCTTTGGGACCTGGTACATGTGGGTTGCAAAACATGATGCCTCTTTGTGATTCTTGAAACTGGAAGTATGGGGGAATAACTAATAATAATGCATAAGAACAATATCAGCTACCAGTTGAAAACCTTGGCTTTACTGAATTATCATCCAACACTATTAAGTCTTCCTATCTAAGTATCTCCTAGACATATCTCCTCTTTGATACTCTGACCATTATTAAAATTCCTCTAGTTTGAGCCCTCTGATCTGTCACCTGAACTTTTGCAAGTACCTCCTAAATGTTTATCTTCATAGCTTCAGTCTCACTAGTATAGATAAAAATAAAATATCCCTTGAAGATGTTTGAGCCATCACACCTATTACTTGGTGTCTTGATTTTTATTTTCAGGTTTTCTTAACAAAATCTTCAAGTGAGTTTAGTAATAGAAAGGCTATTTTAAAATCTGCAAAGTATTGTACAAAATTATATTGCTGTTTTGAAAAGCTGCAGGTTCAGTAGTGTTGAGAGGGTAAGGTTTAAGTCACCATTTAATTCATAAATAAGTGGCATTTAGTATTTTTTTTATTTCAGATAGATCCATTAGATATATATAGGAGCTCCCAAGCACACTTTATCTAAAACACATAATTAGTTGCCAAGATCAGATCTTTACTTTTCATGATGTCAAGATTCCATGTCAAGCCCTTTAAATTTAACCATTCAGGATTAAGAAATCCACAAAGTACAATCCAGGGTTGCAACATTTAGATATTGATAGGATCCATCCTCTACATCAATTCTGCTTCAGCATTTGTATATGCTTATAGCTGCAAATCACATATAAATTCCCAGCAAATATATAATCTTATAAGAGGGAAGATCACAATTTTGTAAAAAGGAAGTATGGGAAAGATCTGATTTCCAAGAAGGAAGAAGTTGGGGGAGTTAATAAAGATGATAATATTTTCTTTTCTATTCCAAACTGATCTGTGTCTTTCTAATTATTTCCTATTTCTACTATAGAATTATATTCTAACATTCCATTCAGGTTTATTATTACCATTACTAGCATTTTATAGTACCAGTATACAAATCACTTTTACATACATCATCTCATTTTATATTCCAAGTTAACAGAACCAGTTTGCCTTACCCATGATGAAGGTCAAAATATATCTAGCAAAAGTACTTACAGCAGTGGTCAAGGCCTTGTTCTACTACTTACTGTGTAATGTTGAATATAGAGCAAACTCTAGATACCTGAGTTTCCTTATCTGTAAAATGAGGGACCTGGATCAAATCTTTAAATTGCTTGTAGTGCTTAAATTTTATGATTTAATGGATAAAAACATATCAGGTTCTACAGTCTAAACATGCCCTCATTCCTGAAGTGAATACATTTATTATAGTGTTCAAAAATAAAAATCAAGCCCCTATACAAATTATTGAAGCAATTCACATAGGTGAGCATGAGTAGTCATACGATAGCAGCAACAATATAATATCTAGTTATTTTGGCTTTATACTTAAAAACAATTGAAGGTAAATAATAAACTATTCATTATATTTCTTGAAAGTTGAGATTATTACAAAGTTTACTCATAGCTTGAGTTGAAACACGCTGCTGCACATCTCTCCTCTTACTCTTTTATAAAATTACAAGGCAAATTCTTCTTTAAATGATTGCCCTTTGAAGAGTGGAGCACAGCTCAGAATCTCTCAATTTTCCTTCTCCAGACTGAACATTCCCAGTTTTAAGAAACTTTACCCTCCTCTGCATACACAGGAATTTGGTCATCACTCTTATAAAATGAGCCCACAGAGGATCAAAGATGGCTGCTGACGGGAAGGCAGGCTGCAAGATAGTGAGTGAGTAAGAGAACGAAAGGAGAATGTGTGGACATACAGGGAGTGTCTATTTGTGATTGAGGGACAGCTATATTCCAAGGGACTGTTGGGGACTGCTGTACTGGGATCCCCTGACCTGGCAGCCTCCACTGCTGCTGAAATCTCTCCCGGAGTGACTGGCTCTGCCACAGAGACTGTGCCATTTTGAAGGGGAGAGTGGCTCTGATTGGAAGTCTAGACTTACCTTCAATGGGAAAGAATCAGATACCTCCCGAGAACCTACAACGACCAACACCCAGGGACCAGCTGGGAACCCACCAACACCAGGTCTCAAGCAGCACGAATATGCAGATTCAGATGAGCTCTGCACCTTCTTACAGAAAGGTCAGATTTTGCACATAGAAAAGTGAGGTCTGAGATCCAGGAAGAAGAGAGAAATGCAAGCAGTGGAATCTAGAGGTTCAGAGGAAGTCTGCGCCCCACAAAATCTGCGGAAGTTGTGGCCAGCATAGTCCACGAATGTGGAAGGGGGTCCACAGGGCTGCTGACAGAGAGGAACTCTAGAAATCAACCCATAGCTGGGATGGGCACAAAAAGGCAGTCTGAAACTTTACCAGTAAACCGGTTGCACTGTACCGGCAGAAAAAGACATGCACATAGACATGAGCAGAGTCGCGCACAGTGCCAGGGCAAAAAAGTCACGAGTTTGCACACTTACTCTGGGGCTTTTTTTCTCTTTAAATCCTTGCTTTTGATTACTAAGCCTAGTACATAGGATCATCCAATTAAAAATACTCTTAGACACTCCAGGGGAAGTTGTTTTTGTGGAATCTGGGGATCAGAGCTGGGAGAAATGATAAAAAAACCAGCTCTGGGGCAGTCCATACCCCAAACCGGTATTAAGTGCAGCAGGGAAAACAAAATCTAAATACTGGGTAGAGAGGACTTACAGCCCTGGATGTCAATACAGAAACACTGCCACCCAGGGGTTGAATCACAAACTGACTTGTGTAAATACAACCACAGGCAGGCTGAATAACAAATACTGCCTGTTTGAAAACAAGATTGTGGCTTATGACACAGAGGAGCTGTGGAACACAGGGAAGTTCAATACTGTCCTGACTACCTGAAAGGAAAGAGGCGTGCCAAACAGAACAATAGAGGAAGTGAATGAACTTCACTACTACACATTTTTATTATCTTTTACTTAAGAAACTAATTTTTTTTCTCACTTGATTTTACCTTTTAAATTAATATATTTTTATTTTAATCAGGATTATTACTACTATTATTTTACCTTTTTTTAAGTTTCATTTTATTTTCTCTTTATTTTATTTCATTTTGGGATTAGTGTTCTACATTCTATTTTCATCTTTCCTTTAGCATCATTTTATTCTATCTCAACTTTACCTTTATGCCATCTCTATTCCTCACTTTTTCCCTTTTGTTGTCCTGTTTCTCGTACCCTATTCCTGCTTTAGATTGTCCCTATTCCTTCTTTTTACACCATTGAAAATTCATCCTACTTATATATATAATTTCCAATCCCCTGCTCCAAGTCCATACACACTTCTCTCAATTCTTTCTTCACTATCCAAAGTTTTTTCTCTCTTCCCTTTTTTTTTTAATTTATGTTTTTGGTTTTATTTTGTTTTGTTTGCCCTTCTTTCTCTCTGTCCTACTGTTGTTGTTAGATTGATTGTTGATTAGATTGTTGTTTTTTTGTTTGTGTGATTTCCCCCCCTTTTTGCTTCTGTTTTTCCTCTCCTCACTTGTTATTAGTTATTGTTTGCAGTTTTCATTCATATCTGTATGTTAGTCATTTGCATTTTTTTGGATTAGTTGTTCTACTGGAGTTTTTCCCCATATAAATAGTTCCCCCCCCCTACTTTTTTATTCTCCTTCTTTTCTCTCTTACTTTTTTTCCTTTTCTCAATATCATTTTTGCACTCTTTTTTTAATCCCCTAATTCTCTTTTCTCTGGTGGTCACCTTTTTTGGGGGGTTATTAGTACTGTGAATACATTTGTGTCCAGTGCCTTGTTCATTGTGCCTTGTTGTGTTGTATTTTGTGCATTTAAGTCAACTCAGGAGACAGAGAGCTACATACCAGACACCCAGGGAGGAGAGATCATGGGGCAACAAAGAAACAGCCCACATATGAAAGAAAAGGTGACATCACCAGAAAAGGAAGTAAAAGAAATGGAGGCAAGCAATATGTCAGAGAAAGAATTCAGAGAAATGGTCATAAGGTTGCTGAAAACTTTGGAAGATAAATTCAACAATATGTGTAAGAAACAATAGGAAATGAAGAAGAACCAAGAATAAATGAAAAATGCCACAGCTGCAATAAAGAACACAATAGAAAGCATCAACAGTAGACTAGAAGAAGCAGAGGACTGCATCAGTGAGATAGAAGACAATGTAGGAAAAAATACCCAAGCACAGCAGCATCTAGAAAAAAAAAAAAAAACAAGAGGAGAGCCTAAGGGAACTTTGGGACAATATGAAATGAAACAACATCTGGATAATAGGGGTGCCAGAAGGAGAGGAAACTGAGCAAGAAATACAAAACCTGTTTGAAGACATGATGACAGAAAACTTCCCTGATATAGGGAAGAAAAAACTCACACAAGTCCAAGAAGCTCACAGAGTCCCCAAAAAAATGAACCCCAAAAGACCAACGCCAAGGCACATTATAATTAAATTTTCAAACACCACCAATAAAGTAAGAATCTTAAAAGAAGCCAGAGAGAGACAGAAAGTTACCTACAAAGGATCCGCCATTAGACTAGTGACTGATTTCTCAACAGAAACATATCAGGGCAGAAGGGAATGGAATGAAATATACAAAATCACACAAAGGAAGGGTTTGAATCCAAGAATACTGTACCCAGCAAGGCTATCAATAAAAATTGAGGGTGAAATCAGGAGCTTCACAGACAAAAAAAGGACTAAGGGAGTTTATCACCACCAAACCAGCAATGCAAGAAATGCTAAAGGGTCTGCTGTAAAAAGAAGAAATAGGAAGCAAAGAAGAAACACAGCCATAAAAAATAAAAATGGCGACAAAATTACCTGTCAATAATAACTTTAAATATAAATGGATTAAATGTCCCAATCAAAGGACATAGGGTAGTTGATTGGATAAGAAAACATGACCCATATATCTGCTGTCTATAGGAAACCCACCTCAGAAAAAAGGACTCAAACAGACTGATGGTGAAGGGATGGAAAATGCTATTTCAGGCAAATAGAAATGAAAAAAATCAGGGGTAGTAATACTTATATCTGACAAAGAGACCTCAAAATGAAGGCCATAATAAGAGATAAGGATGCTCACTTCATAATACTAAAGGGAGCAATCCAACAAGAAGATATAATTCTGGTAAACATATACGCACACAATACCGGATCACCCAACTTGATTAAAAAACTTCTGGATTCTGAAGATGGCAACCGGAAGGAAGGTAGGGAGGGAAAGAGTGTGAGAGAGTGAGGGAGCAATAGAGGAGTGTGTAGACATCTGCGGTGTGTGTGTATGTGTATGAGCTAGGGATAGTTAGATCCTGCAGGTCTTCTTAGGGGCTGCCAAACCAAGCAGTCTTAAACAGCAGAGCCCCGCTGCCACCGTGGACAATCCAGGGGTGGCCAGCGAGGGTACAGAGACTATACTATCTTGAAAAACAGAGCTGCTTGAAACTATGATCCTGGCCTCAGCAACAACCAGTCTGGACTCAGATGCAAATGGGGACCCTGAAGCCACTGGGAACAGACTTGCGACCACAGCTGCAGATCCACAGACACCAAGAATCCAGACATCCCGGCCGCAGATTTCTGTGAGTCACAAAGCCCATCCACCTCCCCACAGGTTCGCAGAAGCTTCATACAAACTGCTAGACCCACCCCTCACACAGGGCTGTAGCACCACTACAGGAATTTGAGACTGGGAGAGCACAGACACTGGGAATCTGTTTCCCACAATACAATCTGGTGACCAAACCCCACGCCCATGCAGGGTGGTAGTGCCACCTGACTTCAATTCTCGCAAGTGCACAAGGAAGTCTGTTTTCCACTGTGCAAGAGTGTGCCTCCTGCTGACACAGTACTACTGTGCAACCCAGTCCCCCAAGCTGACCGAGACCCTGATTCTCTGGGTGAGAGGCAGCAATGAGCACCAGTGACTTGACTCTGTTTCTCAGCACATGCGCCTGAGATCCCTGATTCCCAGTGCATTCACACTAAGAGCCAGTGACTCCAATTCTTGGCACATGCACACACAGGGACTCTGATTCTTGGCGAGAGGCCACACCAAACAACAGAGACACTGATACTCAATTTTTGGTGCAGGCAAAGGGGAACTCTGACTCCTGGCATGCGTTAGGTGACCCTGATTTTCAGCACATGCCAGCGGCATCTCTGTTTCAGTGTGGCACAGGTGGGGTCCCTGATTCTAGGTGCACGCACAAGGCCACACTGAGTGCCAGTGACTCTCATCCTAGGCAAGCGTGGCTCCCACCAACACTCAGCAGCCACAAGTCTTGGTGTTGGAGCTCTTCAGTGACACTCAGGTGGTGAAAACCTCCCACTGAACATGGCCCAGGCCCACGCAACTCGGCCTTTGAACATTCTGGTGATAGTCAGAATAGGGAGACCACACAATCCCCAGAGTAAACAAAATAAGGAGTCGCCAAGAAAGGAAATTAGTGAAATGGAAGCATGCAACATGACAGAAAAAGAATTCAGAGTAATGGTCATACAGTTCATACTCTGGATGGATGAGAAAACCAACAACCTATGCAAAAATCAGGAAGAAATAAAAAGTGATATAGCTACAATCAAAAACACCATGGAAGATTTCAATAGCAGACTAGAAGAAATAGAGGACCGAATTAGTGAGTTAGAAGATAATGTAGAGAAAGAAGCTCAATCTGAACAGCAACTGAAGAAAAAAATTAAAAAACAGGAGGAGAGCCTAAAGGATCTTTGGGACAACACGAAACGAAGTAACATATGTATAATAGAGCTGCCAGAAGGACAAAAAGAGCAGCAAGGATTAGAAAATCTATTTGAAGAAATTATGACAGAAAACTTCCTGGATATGGGGAAGAAAAAAGTTACACAAGTACAGAGAGTCCTAAGCAAGATGAATCCCAAAAGACCCACACCAAGACACGTCATAATTACAATGGCAAATGTTAACGACAGAGAGAGAATCTTAAAGGCTGCAAGAGAGAAACAGAGAGTTACCTACAAAGGATCCCCCATCAGATTATCAAATGATTTCTCAACAGAAACATATCACGATAGAAAGGAATGGAAGGAGGTATACAAAGTGATGCAAAGCAAAGGACTGAATCCAAGATTACTCTATCCAGGAAGACTATCAATCAAAATTGAAGGGGTAATCAGGACCTTTGCAGACAAAAAAAAAAAAAAAAGGCTAAGGGAATTTATCATTACCAAGCGGGCAATGCAAGAAATGCTAAAGGGAATGCTGTAAAAAGAAGAAATAGAAAGGGAGGAAGGAAAACGGGCATAAAGTACAGAAATGGCTACAAAGAAGTACCTATCTATAATAACATTAAACATAAATGGATTAAATGCTCCAAACAAAAGATATTGAGTGAGTGAATGGATAAGAAAACATGACCCATATATATTCTGTCTACAGGAGACCCACCTCAGAAAAGGGACTCACACAGACTGAAATTGAAGGGATGAAAAAATATCTACAAAATCACACAAAGGAAGGGTTTGAATCCAAGAAATGGATACAATAATGCCCAAGTGGGATTTATTCCGGGGGATGCAAAGATGGTACAATATCCACAAATCAATAAATGTTATACATCACATAACCAAACTGAGAGGCAAAAAGCACATAATCATATCAATTGATGCAGAAAAATTATTTGACAAAATCCAACACCCATTCTTGATAAAAAAAAAAAACCAAACCTCTCAGCAAAGTGGGAATAGAGGGATCATACCTCAAAATAATAAAAGCCCTATATGACAAATCTACAGCCTACATCATACTCTATGGGCAAAAGCCCATTGAGTATGATGTAGGCACTAAACTCATTACCTCTAAGAATGGGAACAAGACAAGCATGCCCACTTTCACTTCTCCTGTTCGACATAGTACTAGAAGTACTAGCCATAGTGACCAGACAAGACGAAGAAATAAAAGGCATCCAAATTGGAAAAGAAGAAGTAAAACTGTCCCTATTCGCAGATGAGATGATACTATACATAGAAAACCCCAAAGACTTCATCAAAAAACTACTGGGCCTAATAAGTGAATTTTGCAATGTATCAGGATACAAAATTAACACCCAGAAATCTATGGCCTTTTTATACACTAATAATGAACTCACAGCAAGAGAAGTGAAAAAAACAATCCCATTTACCATTGCACCAAAAAATAAGATACCTAGGAATAAACTTAACTAAGGACATAAAAGACCTGTACTCGGAAAACTACATGATATTGAAAAAAAGAGATAGAAGTAGACATAAACAAATGGAAGAACATACCTTGTTCAAGGTTGGTAGAATCAACATCATTAAAATTCTCATACTACCTAATGCAATCTCTTGATTCAATGCAAGACCTATTAAAATACCAATGGCATATTTCAAAGATCTAGAACAAACTCTACAAAAATTTATCTGGAATAAAAAAAGACGCTGAATAGCCACAGCTATCCTGAGAAAGAAGAAAAAGTTGGAGGGATCACAATACCAGACATCAAGCTATATTACCTAGCCACAGTTCTCAAAACTGCCTGGTACTGGCACAATAACAGACATATAGACCAATGGAACAGAATGGAAAATCCAGAAATTGACCCAAGCCATTATACTCAATTAATATTTGACAAAGGAGGCAAGAGCATACAATGGAGTTAAAACAGTCTCTTTAATAAATGGTGCTGGGAAATTTGGTCAGATACATGCAAAAAATGAAACTAGATCACAAACTTACACCATACACAAAAACAAACTCAAAATGCCTAAAGGACTTGAATGAAAGGCAGGAAACCATAAAAATCCTACAAGACTCCATAGGCAGCAAAATTGCAGACATATGTCGTAGCAATATCTTTACAGACACAGATCCTAGGGCAAGAGAGCATAAGGAGAAAATAAACAAATGGGACTACATCAAAATAAAAAGCTTCTGAACAGCAAAAGAAACCATCAACAAAACAAGAAGAAAGCCCACTGCATGGGAGAACATACTTGCAAATGTTATCTCCAAAAAGGGTTTAATCTCCAACAGTTACAGGGAACTCATACAACTTAAAAAATGAAGATAAACAATCCAATAAAAAAATGTGCAAAAGCCGAAACCGGTTTGGCTCAGTGGATAGAGCGTCGGCCTGCGGACTCAAGGGTCCCAGGTTCGATTCCGGTCAAGGGCATGTACCTTGGTTGCGGGCACATCCCCAGTAGGGGGTGTGCAGGAGGCAGCTGATCGATGTTTCTCTCTCATAGATGTTTCTAACTCTCTATCCCTCTCTCTTCCTCTCTGTAAAAAATCAATAAAATATATTTAAAAAAAATGTGCAAAAGACTTAGACACTTTTTGAAAGAGGACCTTCAGAAAGCCAAGAGACATATGAAAGAAAACATGCTCAAAGTCACTAATCATCAGAGAGGTGCAAATCAAAACAACAATGAGGTACCACTTCACACCTGTCAGAATGGCTATCGTTAACAAATCAACAAATGACAAGTGCTGGAGAGGATGTGGAGAAAAAGGGAAACTCATGCACTGCTGGTGTGAATGCAGATTGGTGCAGCCATTGTGGAAAACAGTATGGAGTTTCCTCAAAAAACTAAAAATGGAACTCCCATTTGACCCAGTAATCCCACTTCTAGGAATATATCCTACGAATCCTGAAACACCAATCAGAAAGGATATATGCACCCCTATGTTCATAGCAGCACAATTTACAATAGCTAAGATTTGGAAACAGCCTAAATGCCCATCAGCAGATGAGTGGATTAGAATACTATGGACTATGGGACCTATACACAATGGAATACTACGCTTCTATAAAAAAAGGAATTCTTACCACTTGCAGCAGCATGGATGGAACTGGAAAGCACTATGCTAACTGAAATAAGCCAGTCTCTGAAAAAAAAATACAACATGATCTCACTTATTTATGGAAAATGAAGAACATTATGACCTGATGAACAAAAATATAGATACAGAGGCAGAGAAGCATCGAACAGAACGTCAAATTACAGCGGGAAGGCTGGGGGGTGGGGAGATAAGAGATCAACTGAAGAACTTCTATGCATGCATATAAGCATAACCAATGGACACAAGACACTGGGGGCGTAGGGTGAGGGAATGTTTGGGGGGGTAGGGGAGGTTGGTGGAAGGTCAATGGGGGGAAAAGACATATGTACTACTATTTGTAATACTTTAAACAATAAAAAATAATCTTCTCTAATAAAATGGTAATATGCAAATTAACCATCACTCCGCTACATAAGCCACACCCACCAGCCAAGCCATGCCCACCAGCCAATCAGGGCGAGTATGCAAATTAACTCAAACCAAGATGGCTACAGCCACAGAGAGCAAGGTTTCCCAGGTAACAGAGGAAGCCAAGCTTTCCATAGCCGTTGCAGGCCTAAGCCTCCACTCAAGCTACAAAGTTTCAATTATAGAAGGTAAACAAATTCAAACAAATGGCGGCAGAATGGAGCTTGAGAGAGCAGGCCAGGGTTGCCGGCAGCAACAGGGGAAGCAAAGCTTTCAGCACACCCTGGCGGGGCCCACCCGCTTAAGGCTACAAAGTTTCAATTGTAGAAGGTGAATTAACTGCCACAGAAATGGCTGCTGCCCCAAAGGGAACAGCAGGCTTGGCTCCGCTCCAGGCTACAAAGTTTCAATTGTAGAAGGAAAATAAATCCCAGATACCAGGGCCTCTGCTTGGGTTGCCAGGGGGCATGGCCAGCCTGCAAACCACCACAGGCCCCTCGCTCAGGCCGCCCCACACCCCAAGGGAACCCCACCCTGATCCAGGACACCCTTCAGGGCAAACCAGCTGGCCCCCACCCATGTACCAGGCCTCTATCTTATCTAATAAAAGAGTAATATACAGATTGATCATCACTGCAACATACAATATAGCTGCCCCCATGTGGTCAAAGATCCTGCCCCCATGTGGATACAAGATGGCCACTACAAGATGGCCAGCAGGGGAGGGCAGTTGGGAGGCACCCGGCCTGCAAGGGAGGGCAGTTGAGAGGGACTAGGTTTGCAAGGGAGGGCAGTTGGAGGTGATCAACCCTGCAGGAGAGGGCAGTTAGGGGTGACCAGGCCGGCAGAGGAGGGCAGTTGGAGGTGATCAACCCTGCAGGAGAGGGCAGTTAGGGGTGACCAGGCTGGCAGAGGAGGGAAGTTGGGGGCAAACAGGCTGGCAGGGGAGCAGTTAAGCATCAACCAGGCTGGCAGCGGAGTGGTTAGGGGGTGATCAGGCTGGCAGGCAGAAGCGGTTAGGGGCAATCAGGAAGGCAGGCAGGCAAGCAATTGGGAGCCAGCAGTCCTGGATTGTGAGAGGGATGTCCGACTGCCCGTTTAGGCCCGATCCCGGTGGGACATCCCAGTCGGACATCCCTCCAGGAGTCCCAGATTGGAGAGGGTACAGGCTGGGTTGAGGGACAACCCCCCGCCGTGCACGAATTTCGTGCACCGGGCTTCTAGTAAAAAATAAAATGATCCCATAGTGAACTGAACACAAACTCTACTAGACTTACAGCAATTGTTTTGTTAGTGACTTCTGAGTCTTGCATTTTTAAAAGACTGATGAAGGCTATAGACATATTTCAGAGAAGGATGTTCATATATACATATATTTATTTTGCAAATGATAAATTGTTTCACAAACCCCTGATGCTCATCTGGGACCACATGTTTAGAACCCCTACCCAAGGTGTATCTAGAACACAGTAGGGCCACTCTTTCTGATTATTTTTACACTATATTCTACTTAAATAAAAAGTGTCATGTTCATCCTCTTAAAGGAAGCAAAGGATAGAAATAATTTGGAGATGGAAGTACTAATATAATTGCTACACACATTTTCAGGTCATTTTTAACAAGTGGGAATTCAACTATAAAATCATCTTACCTAACTATCTATATAAATTTAGGTAAGAGATATGTTAGCAAACATTTTGACTACTCTCCAAGTGCCAATTCATATAATTAGCTTACTAGTGCCAGGTCATATCTCAGATGATACATGTTAAAAAGCATGATAATGATTCATTCTTAGCATGAAAGCTGTCAAGCAGAAGAGATACAGTCATGCAATCCAACACATTTCCACCCATCAAATAGATGTTTTCTGGTGTCCTAATTTCCATTCAATAGAGCACATTAACCATATTGAACAACATAGTTAAATTAGATATAATCACATAGGCTGAATAGCTGTTTAATGTCATGTATTTTCTTAGGTACAATAATATTTTTGTTATGGCTATTCATCAGGCACAGAGAAAATGTTGATTCAGATACCTCATTCTGAGTTATCAATTACTGTTCTACTAGAACCTTTGTCAAAAAAAATTTAGAAGAGCAAGAATTGGGAGGAAATTTTCAATTCTATATGGAGAATTGGTTTTGGAATCTGCCCTGCAACTCAGTGTGATGCAATAATTGAAAGAAAAAGAAAAGACCCAATAGTCCCATAAGAGCAATCACAGGTACCTGACATCAAGTCTTGTTAACCTACTTGGAGTGATTTCTAAGTGTCTTCGATTGAATTATTGACCCTAATGTATCACTCCTGCTTGGATCCACTCTTTTGCCATGTGATTTTATAGTTCCATCCCCTAAAGTCAGCTTGTGCCTTTAGGTTTCACCATGTGACTAGCTTGTCCAGTGGAATGTGGGTAGAAGAGACAGTGTTCCATTTCAAGCCTGAGCCTTAAAAAGAGCCTCATGTTTCTCATATTTTACCTTGCCCTCTTGCACCTCTGTCATCACATGAGAAAAGCATTTCAGAAGAATAGGCTACCAGAGACGGGTAAGATTCCTGAGGGAAGGAACAACCTAAGACAGGCACAGTCGCAGAGGGGCCATCAGGAGAGAACTTGGGGGTCAACAGAGGTGGGGCACAGACCCTCAAACCCCCAACTTTGCAGGGGCCTGAAAACTCACCCCTTCTGAAGGAAGTCTCCTGCCCCCATGGCTACTTAACTTCCCATACCCAGCTCAAATCAGGACCCGGGTAACAGACAGAGACTTGGCCGACAGCAGCTGCTCTCTCACTGCAACAAGAATTGTTTGAGTTGTCTTGTACCCATGGTGAGGGGAAGTGGGTTTTTGATATCTAAATCCAGCCTACCACCAGGAATGCTCAGGGCCTACTCAAGAAGGCAAATAATCCTTTCCACTAATATTTACAGTGTAAAATTATATTGTTGTTAGAGTAATAAATTTGACAGTAAAATAGTAGTCAAGTTTTCAGGCTAATTTAAATTGGCTAATTGAAACAAGCGAATATTCTAGAAAAATTAATTATACTGGACAAAAAGCAGTTCCTAAAGTGTTAACTAAAATTTTTATTAGTAGTTCATCTCATGATAAAATTGTTTAACATGTAATAAACCCAAAGCAGTCATATTATAGTGCAAAAAATTAAATTTAAAAGCTATCAAGATTACATTAAAAAATTTTCAAATGCCTCCTAATATTTAAATCAAAACGGGGGTGGGGGAGGAGATAGTAGAAGAATATCATGTAAGGAAAAATATCCTGTAAGTAAATTACATCTAGAAAATTTGTACTTTAGAAAATTAATTGTAAGGCTAAAAGCAAGACACTCATGAAAAACACACAGGGTGTCAAAACAAGCCAGAGGAAAATCATTTGGGCAAAAAATGAAAAAGGATCCCAAGTCAAATTTATAGAAAATATTCCCTTATTAACTTTTGGTCAAGAATATGTTTGTATATTTTCAGAAAACAACTCTGAGACCATGTGGTTTCTGGCAACAGAGAGGAATCGACAGGACTACTCCAGACATGAAGACAGAAGAGAAGCAGTCCAGAGATGGAAGACGCTGACATCGCCTTGCCATACTAGCAGTCAGCAGCTGTGCGTCACTGCAAGTTAACCAGGAACAAACCAGAGAGGGTTGGACCTGCATTACCACCATTTGTCCACCATCGAGAACTGAAATGTCATTGCTGACATGTACACATTAGGAACTGTTTGACATTGAAATTGGGTCTCAAAGAACTGTTGGCCCAGAAAGAAACTCACTACGGTCTGATTCATTTGCCTTTCAGCATAACCATTATTGCTTGTCTCATTTGGGTTCTTATAAGTGTACTAGAGGCCCGGTGCACGAAATTTGTGCACGGGGGTGGGGGTGTGTCCTTCAGCCCAGCTTGCACCCTCACCAATCTGGGACCCCTCGAGGGATGTCCTACTGCCCGTTTAGGCCCGATCCCACCGGACATCCCTCTGACAATCCAGGACTGCTGGCTCCCAACTGCTCGTCTGCCTGCCTTCCTTATTTCCCCTAACCACTTCTGCCTGCCAGCCTGATCACCCCCTAACCACTCCCATGCCAGCCTAATTGATGATATCTAACTGCTCCCCTGCCAGCCTGTTTGCCGTCAACTTCCCTCCTCTGCCGGCCTGGTCACCCCTAACTGCACTCCTCTGCAGGGTTGATTGCCTCCAACTGCCCTTCCTTGCAGGACTGGTCCCTCTCAATTGCCTTCCCTTGCAGGCCTAGTTCCTCCCAACTGCCCTCCACTGCTGGCCATCTTGTGTCCACATGGGGGCAGGATCTTTGACCACATAGGGGCAGCTATCTTGATCTTGTGTGTTGGAGTGATGGTCAATCTTCATATTACTCTTTTATTAGATAGGATAGAGGCCTGGTGCAAGGGTGGGGACCAGCTGGTTTGCCCTGAAGGGTGTCCTGGATAAGGGTGGGTTTCCCTTGGGGTGTGGAGAGGCCTAGGCAAGGGGCCTGTGGTGATTTGCAGGCCGGCCACGCCCCTGGTGACCCAAGCAGAGGCCCTGGTATCTGGAATTTATTTACCTTATACAATTGAAACTTTGTAGCCTGGAGCGGAGCCAAGCCTCCTGCTTGATCCGTGGCTGCCCCCATTTCTGTTTGGATTTGTTTACCTTCTATAATTGAAACTTTGTATCCTTGAGTGGAGGCCTGGGCCCGCCAGAGTGTGTGGAAAGCTTGACTTCCTCTGTTGCTGGGGAAACCCAAGCCTCCCTTCTGGTAGCCATCTTGGTTGGGGTTAATCTGCATATTCGCCCTGATTGGCTGGTGGGCATGGCTTACGTAGCAGAGTAATGGTTAATTTACACATTACTCTTTTATTAGAGAGGATTTCTAGTAGCATATGATCTCATTCATCTAGGGGAAATGATGAACAACATAGACTGATGAACAAGAACAGACCCAGAAACAAGGAGGCATGGATCAGACAGTCGGGCCTCAAAGGGAGGGTGGGGGAGGGTTGGGATAAAGGGGAGAGATCAACCAAAGGACTTGTGTGCATGCATATGAGCCTAACCAGTGGTTAAGGACAACAGGGGGGTGGGCGCATGCGTGGGAAGGGGTGTGGGATGGGAATGGGGGGATGAGGACAAATATGTGATACCTTAATCAATAAAGAAATTTTTAAAAAAGAATAATAGGCTAGTCCAAGACATACAGAGAAGATTCAGACTCAATCTGCAGCTAAGCGCCACCCAGCTGATGGACATTTAGTCTGTTTCCAGCCTAAATCACCTGATCTGCACCCAACACTTATACATGTGAGCAAAATTAGCGCTTACTGTTATATGCCATTGACAGTCTGTTGTTAGATATACAGCAATAGCTGACTCTATTTTGACCTTTAGAAAGGTAAAAAACACTGAAACTTTTGATGTTACAGCATTCCCTTTTGTCCTGTGACATGTATGCATCACACACACTTGAAAAAACTTTGGAGTGCCAGGCATTGTATTAGACATAGAGCACAACTTGGTGAACAAGCAATGCTCATGATTGCTTATTGTCTATTGGTTTGAGCTTTATACCTCTCACCTCTTTTGACCTAACTGGAAGGATGGTGGGATATCACCAAATCAGGGCTAGGAATTATTTCATTTCATTTATTTATAAACAACAGATGGGACCCATCACATCTAAAAGCAATTCATAATAATATTCCCATAGCAATGCTTCATTTCCCTGAATGAAATGCTTCACATTGACATGCTTTCCAGATAACTGAAGTTTGCATCTCAAGCTCAGAAATTTAAACTATACTGGCAGGTGATGATATTATCTACTTCTCTATCATTTAAAAGGACCTGGGACATAATTTAGCCTTTCCTCAATAACTCAAAACTATCATGAACTACGGTTATTTTGCTCTGCTGTAATACAGCTCTCTGTCTCTCCACATTTCTCTTTCACCTTCTTACTGGAAGGCTTTCAACTGTCTATTCTGCTATCATGCAACTTGCCTCCAATAGTCCTCTTTCTCCTACTTACATTCCCATAACTCCTGCATCTCAACCAAATAACCAGCCTATTAAATACCTACTAAAAAGAAGCCAAACAAACAAACAAAAAAAACCTCAGAGTGTGGCACTCTGACATTCTCATGTTAAGTGCAGGTTTTTATACATAGGCTTCTTAATAACAATTCCTGGTGTTGCTCAGTGGTTGAGCACAAACCTATGAACCAGGAGGTCATGGTTTGATTCCAAGTCAGGGCATATGCCTGGGTTGCAGGCTCAGTCCTCAGTGTGGGGCATGCAGGAGGCAGCCAATCAATGATTTGCTCTCATCATTGGTGTTTCTATTTCTCGCTCCCTCTCCCTGCCTCTCTAAAATCAATAAAAGCATATTTAAAAAATAACAATTCCTTCAAAATTCTTTCTTGCTTCTTTGGGGTTCAAGGATCAATATTCCAGAAAAAAAAGAGACCACTGGATAAAATTAGGACTTTCAAGGGGAGTTTAATGTACCTTACATTTGATTGTGATTTAGAGATTTTTAAAGTGACTTAGAGATTTTTAAAGTGCTCTTTGTATATAATCTTACTTAATAATCACAAAACAGTTCAAATGGCTAGACAAAAAGGGTCTCAAACCTAAATGAATTTCCACTCCAGTGTGAAAGCAGAGAACTTTCTGTTCTTTCGAAACACTTTATGGGAGTGGGGTGGGGGGGGGGCAATGGTAAGATATGTACACATATAATACCTTAATAAAAAAATTGAAAAAAAAAAGAAACACTTTAGCAAGATTACAGAAAGTCAACAGTTGGAGGCCCAAAAACCTCAAGCATCCTGCAGCTATAAGCAGTTTCTCTCAAAAATATGACTATAGGTATTCCAATGTACCAGCTTATAAGCAAATTATTTCCACCTGGGAGTGGAAACCAAGGCTGAGTGAATACTCTGCCCACATTGAGTTTTGGAATTTCTGGATCAGTTGTATAGAATTTTATTTAACTAAGCAAATCAGACCAAACTAGCATATGTTTGCTTTGCTTTTAAAGCTATATTTGTGTTAATTATTTTAGTGTTTTCAAGTTGTATTAGAAATGGTTGGTTAGAAAATCATATACTGCAACGAACTTCCAATTTAAGTCCAATTTGAGAAAGTAGAAGGGTTTTGCTGGTTTTCCTTAGGAGAGGTGTGAATTGCATGGGCCCATTAGAAGTGGATTTTTTTTCAATAAATACACTTCATCTTTGTGAGTTTTGCATCTCCGTCTTAATTTTTATTTTCCAAAGTCAAATCACCAGCTGTTCGGAAAGCTGACTTAATGTGAAAGATTTATATGTTCATTTTCTTGGCATCACCAATGGTTACAGTGCCTAGGATTATTTCATTTCTGAGTGTGCAACAGAAACTCTTACCTCTGATATTCCCATTAGTTTTTCCAGTCACATCTATCATAGCAACTGGGACATAAGAAGCACTCAATAAATGTTTGATGAATCATTAAATTTGTAAACTCATCAGATTTGTAAATTATTTGCCTTGTTTCTTTCCATTACAGCTTTTTGAGAATAAAAAATAGAAGTAGATTTAATAAATCACTAGCCTAACATTTACCAAGCTATTTGTACTAATCACAACTTCTACTATTAATTGCCTTCTGTGCACAAAATGTCCAACAATGGCATGGAGAGAAGAAAGCAGATGCTGGAAGAAAAAGCAAGTGGGGAAAGCAGCAATTACCCTGAAGTAGAACTAATTGTTCCAAACACATTGCCTTTGGCTTTGGTTCACATAACTGTTTCTGTGATCTCTCCACTGTACACTGTATGTCAGCATCCCTGACAGACAGAATGCATTAAAAACCAAGTTCTTTTTGCTTCTCGCCATATACAGTCTACGCACATAGGTGGTAAATGGATTCCAATGCCCTCACAAAAGCATGTTCCAGCTGTGGGCTCAATTGGCCACACGCAGGGTTGTGTAGAAACAGCTCTGAGAAAGGTCTCACCAATGGAGGTTTGGGGGAGGTCTATCTCATCATTATCTCTGACAGCATAGACAAATTTATGACATGAAAATCTGTAGTTTGGAATGCTGGTTGATATTCTGCTATTGATATTCTGCTATATAGCTCTCTGAGCAATCTTTTTGCAACAGGTACACATTTGTATAACTTGTACATATTTAAATTCAGCAATCCTAGAGTCCTCCAACAGCTGTCTAAGCATCATTCATCCTACATTTAATTCTTTTGTAGAATCTCAAAACTATCAATTTTCTATTTGTTGTATTTATTATTTAAAGAGAGCACATATTTCTTCTTTCATTTCCTATTATTAGAAAAAGAAGTACAGCAAGGGAAAAATTAAAAACTTGGTCCCCAATTTTTTCTACTCTTTTCCAAAACTCACCCTTAGCAACAAAAGTAACATGTTGGCAGTTGAATATGTATCTTTCTAGTCATTTTTTATGAACATACTAACACTCAGACACACACATATGTATATGTGCATATATTTAGACACATACTTTATACAATCATTCATATCCAATTTTCTGACTTTCTATCACTCTTGACATTCTTGGTTTTCTATTCAATTTCTTGCAGTAGTTTAAATATAAATCTCCATGCAGATGTAAACCATAGTGATCAATACAGAAATCAGTTATCACCCCTGTAGGGGATCAAGAGTGTGTGATGTATATGTATGTGTATGTGTGTGTGTGCGCATGTGTGTTTCACTTAGCAGACCCAGACAAGACAAAGGTGAGAGCACTAGTTACATTCACCTAGGTGTTTCTTGTTTATAAAGCATGAGGGGAAATATAATTTAATTTAAAAAATAAAAGTTCAACACAGAAATTAATCAAAATACAAACAGTATTATAATCAATTAAATCAGGGTCATTTATTTATTGAAAAATATGTGATTGCCTACCATGTTCAAGGCATAGTGCTAAGAATTACTGATATAAGAATAAGACATTGTCTAATTACCAGGGATAATTACAAAATCTATAATTAAGTACAGTTTTTACTTAGTCGCCAGTCCCTTTTTACTAATATAAAGGTAATATTGTCTAGCCATGAGTGTCTATAGGCAGTTTTAGTTCCAATTTTCACATAAAACAGAGGGGAAATCTATGAATATCTGACTAGTACTCCTCAAAAATGTCAAGGTCATGAAAATCAAAGTCTAAGAAATGATCATATATCAAAGGAAACTAAGGAAATATGAAAACTCAATGTAATATGGTATCCTGGACTGGATCCTAGAACAGAAAGAGGACAGTAATGGAAAAACTGGGGAAATCCAAGTATATTCTGGAGTGTAATTAATAGTATTGTACCAATGATTTCTTAGTTTTGACTGTATATTTGAGGAAGCTGGGTGAAGAGCATAGAGAAAATTTCTGTACCATCTCTGTAACTTTTCTGTAATGTTAAGGTCATTCCAAAATAAGAAATTTATTTAAAAAATAATGTCAACAATCGTAAAGGTAAGAAGGCACATAAATAAAATAGCAATTTAGTATTTTTGTATTTTCTATGTGCTAGACACCATGCTAAATATCTTCCTTTTAAAAAATATACTTTTATTGATTTCAGAGAAGAAGGGAGTTGGAGAGATAGAAACATCAATGATGAGAGAGAATCATTGATCGGCTTCCTCCTACATATCCCTCTCTGGGGATGGAGCCTGCAACCCAGGCATAACCAGGAATCAAACTGTGAACTTCTGGTTTATAGGTCAATGCTCAACCACTGAGCCATGCTGGCTGGGCCATGCTAAATATATTATATTTATAATCCCAATTAAATCTCCACAATGGTCCAAAAGATATATCCTATTATTATCTCTACCATATTTCACTGATAAAGTAAAAATCAGGGAAGTAAAATAACTTATCCAAGGACAAACTGTTAGGAAGTGGTAGACACAAGGTTGGAAGCCTGTTATCAAGACAAAACCACTCTATAATTCTAATCACTACACTATACCAATCCCACTAAAGAATTTGCTCTTATTCATGAGGCTCCAGACTGCTTGACTTTCTGCTGTGGTAACATGTTCAAATAAATTCTATCTTTAGGGGAGATTTTTTTTTAATTAAGTCTCATTTCTAGTGACCAAGACTTACTACGTCAACTAAAGACTGGTTGTGTGTGTGTGTGTGTGTGTGTGTGTGTGTGTGTGTGTGTGTGATTTAATTTATACTGCTGTTTCTGTTAGCTGTCAGCTATCTCTGTCATTTTCCATTTTCACATTCATATATGTCCCCTACTCAACTGAGTGGAAACCCATCTTCCAATCCCATTAGAATGATCAAGTTGATCTGCAGTTTCCACTTGGAATACAGCATTAGTGTGCACTAGAAGCTGATTACCACAGTAACTGAGTCAAGTAACCCATGGACACAAACAATAGTGCATTGAAGGCCTGGGGTGGGAGGTGGGGGAAGGCTAGAAAGGGTTAATGGGGGGGCATATGTAATGCTTTCAACAATAAAGATTTTAGAAAAAGTAAAAACTGCCCTTTCTTCTTGTGCTCATCTATTAACAAGTTTCTCAGGGATTCATGTTTTTCATTGGCAATCTGTCCCTAAAATTAGATCTCAGACTTCCTCACTATCTTAAAAATCCCCCCTTGGTCACTGGTGATATCATTCTGGCATAGTTCACCACCCAAGCCACACTGAGCAGTTGTAACTCATCTTCCTCAATGCCCTCTCTTGAAACTCCAGTGTTGATGTTGCTTATTCTTTGCTATTGGTGTGAGTTATTATATTTTTATTGGTTTCTAAATGAAAGGGAGGTGTTCTGGGCAAAAGGACTTAAGGAAATATTATCTGTTGGAAACTGCTTCTCTTTTGAAATTTGTTTCTTTTGTCCTCCAGCAGCAGGTAACAGAACAAAATGGACCTCGCACCATGTATAAACTACCATTTAAAATCTAAACACAGATTCTCCAAAATAAAGGCCTTTTTTTCAGCATTTTAGTGCTGCTAAATTATTGTTTCTTTATTGAGGGGGGAAAAGGAATCAAAGTATGTAATCTACAGAGTGGGAGATGCTAGCCCAGCCAGCAAATATGCTCATTTTATCCCTTCAGAGTATACAGAGAATCAGTAGAACAGCTTTGGCCCAACAAGAGGAAATGAACATCTTTCTAGATGCAGGGGATTTCTGTGAGAAAGGCAACACAGTAAGGTAACTCAGCCAGTTGATACTTCCCGTCCTTTCATTATTTGACAGATTGATTTCACTAAAGATCTCTAAGAGCCCTGCCTGCTCTGATATAATCATAGTTCGATAACTGAGAACATTGATCCAAAGTGTAATTTAAATGATGGTTAATACCTGGAAAATGGTCCTAATCCTGTTCTACTAGCCTATGATGTTCAAAACACTAATTAGTATGAAAAAAGGAACAAAATAATTTGCCTCACCAACATATTCAGTTTTCTCTTCTCCCAACATTTCCTCTGTCACTCAGAGTAGCCCAATTCCTTTCCTTTGAATGGTATCACTCATTCCTACTTCCATATTTTTGACGATGGTATTACCCTCTATTGGTAGTTCTTCCATTCCCTACCCAAATTCTATTGTTCTTTCAAAGCACAGTCTGATATTTTCTGAAACAAGGTTTACTAATTTCTGCCAACCAGTGATCTATCCCTCCTCTGAATTCCAATAGCACTATGTGAAAAAACTGGTAATTCTTTTATTTAACTGTCTGTTCAAAATGTGTTCTATGCTTCAGTTGTAGCTTTTACAAAGAACTTTCTGATTGTAGCCCAAGGCTTCTTGGAAGTAAAACAAGCATTCTAATTAACGATCAAGACCTTTCAGATTTATTAAGTTAAAGGAACAAAAAGGTTTATCTTATTCTACTCCCCCAAAAAAATGTTAAAAGTAGATTTGACTCAAAAGAAATCCCAGCTCTGTCTATAGGAACTTCAAAATAGAGCTTGAGAGTGCTCTAAAGTGAAGTGCTCTGATATTTCCTAGAATTTTTCTCATTATTATTGCTAACTAGTGGCCTGGTGCAAGAAATGCATGCACATTAAAAGGGGTTTAATTAGAGGAAATATTTTAATATTGCTATTTGCCCTGTCTCTATAATAGAAGTGTCAGAGATGAAAGAAAATTAGTAAAATGCATGTGAAAATATTCCTCCTGTCAGAGTCTGGGGCGCACCACAGGACCCAGAGTCAAGTCCCCGTCTACCCACATGTGCCTCAAAATCACGCAATACTCAGACCCGGCCACCTCCCCCCTATAGGGCTAGATCCAGACCCAGCTGGTCCCACCCTTGTCAAGCCCCACTGGGTCGGGGGCACACCCTCAGGTCCTCTGGCCCAGCACCAAAGCGGGGAGCACAGCCTCAGGAACCCTGTCAAGCACTGCTGGGTAGGGGATGTGGTCTGAGTTCCGCTGGCCTGGGGCGAGGGGAGCAGCCTGAGGTCCACAGCCCAGCACCAGGGTGGGGGGCATACCTTGAGGTCCCCAGTCAAGCTCTGCTAGTCAGGGGGCATAGCCTGAGGTTCCTCCGGCCTGGCACCAGGATGGGGGGCGTGGCCTGAGGTCCCTTGTCAAGCTTCATGGGGGTGGGGGGACACAGCCTCGGTTCTCTGCTGATTGCTCGTTAAGGCTTGTTAAGGGAACTTGGCCTCCGCTGTGGGTGTAGCCATCTTGTGTTATGGAAACACCGCCTCCACTGTGGGTGCAGCCATCTTGTGTTACGGAAACCCCGGCCTCCACTGTGGGTGCCACCATCTTTGTGGCAGAGTAGTGGTCAATTTGCATATTCCCTCTTTATTATATAGGATAGTAGTTGTGTTAGTATTAGTATCATTAGAGACTGTTATTAAGACAAAATGGACTGGAGAAAAGAAGATGGCTGCCGACGGGAAGGCAGACTGCAAGATAGTGTGTAAGTGAGAAAAAAACAAAGGAAGAGTGTGTGGTCACATGGGGAGTGTTTGTTGGTGAGTTGAGGGACAGCTATACTCCAGGAGACAGTGGGAGACTGCTGGACGGGGCTCCCCTGACCGGGCAGCCCCCACTGCTGCTTGGTTCCCTCCCGGAGTGACCGTCTCAGATGCGGAGACTGCGCCATCTTGAATGGGAAAGTGGATGTTATTGGAAGCCTAAAAAACCCAGGGAATCTACAACTACGGCACCCACCACACAGCTGCGAACCCGAGAACACTGGTCCCAAAGTGGTGCAAGCACGCGGATTCAGAAGAGCTCTACACTCCCTCACGGAAAGGTCAGATTTCGCCTGGGATAAGGTGAGGTCTATGGTCCTGGCAGGAGAGAGAAACGCGCACGGTGGGAGCTGGAGGAACTGAGGAAGTCTGCGCATAGAACAATCCGTGGCTGCTGGGGCTGGAGTGATCCGTGAATGTGGAAGGGGGTCTGCAGAGCTGCTAACAGAAGGGAACTCTAAAAAGCAACCCATTTTGACCTGGGCGCAAAAGGACAGCCTAAAATTTTTAAAAGTGTGCTGGCTGCTTAGACCCAAGGGGAAAAAAGACTGCACAGACTTGCGTGCAGCCCCGGAGTTCACACACTTACTCTGGCTCTTTTTTTTTTCCCCTCTTTAAATCCTTGCTTCTGATTACTAAGCCCAATACATAGGATCATCCAATTGGGTACACTCTAAGAGACTGCAGGGGAAAGTTGTTGTTCTGGAACCTGGGGATCAGAGTGGGGAATAACCATCAGAGAACCAGCTCTGGGGCAACACACTCCCCCAAACCGGTATTAAATGACACAGGGAAAACAAATCTAAACACTAGCTAGAGAGTACCTATTGACCCGGAGGTCAATCCAGAAACACTGCCACCCAGGGGTTGAATCACAAATTGACTCTTGTGTAAACACAAATAAAGGAATATAAGAAATAAAGACATACTGCCTGCTTAAAAATCAGGACTGGCTTACAACACTGAGGAGCAGTGGAACGCAGGGAACTTCGATACTGACCTGACTAGGAAACAGGTGTGCCAAACAGAACAGTAGAGGAAGTGAATGACCTTCACTACTGCACATTTTTATTTTTATTTTTTTTCATCTTTTACTTAAGAAAGTAAATATATTTATTTTTTCCTCACTTGATTTTGCCTTTTTAATTATTAAGTTTTTATTTTTAATCAGTATTATTACTACTATTATTTTACCTTATTTTTAAAAATGTGTCATTTTATTTTCTCTTTATTTTACTTTGGGATCAGTGTTCTACATTCTATTTTCATCTTTCCTTTAGCATCATTTTACTCTATCTCAACTTTACCTTTATACCAACACTCTCTTCCTCACTTTCCCCTTTTATTGTCCTGTTTCTCATACCTTGTTCCAGCTTTAGATTTTCCTTATTCATTCTTTTTACCCCATTAAAATTTCACCCTACTTATATATATAATTTCCAAACTTCTGCTCCAAGTCCATACACACATCTCTATTCTCTTTGTTCACTATCCAAAATTTTTTTCTCTCTGTCCTTTTGTTGTTGTTTGCTTGATTATTGATTATATCAATTTTTTATGCTTGTTTGTGAGATTGTTTTGCTTGATCTTTTTGTTTTTGTTTGTTTTTTCCTTTTGTTTTCCCTCGCCTTGCTTCATATTAGTTGCTTTTTTCTAGTTTGCATTCATCTCCAGGTACTTGTTACTGCCATTTGTTGGGATTAGTGGCTATTCTATTGTAGTTTTCTCCCCATATGTATAGTTTTTCCCTTCTTATTTCTTTTTTTTAAATATATTTTTATTGATTTCAGAGAGGAAGGAAGAGGAAGAGAGAGATAGAAATATCAATGATGAAAGAGAATCATTGATCAGCTGACTCCTGCAAGCCCCCAACTGGGGATCAAGCCCACAACCTGGGCATGTGCCCTTGACTGAAATCCAACCTGGGACATTTCAGTTCTCAGGCTGATGCTCTATCCACTGATCCAAACAGGCTAGGACTCCCCTCTTCTTTCTTATTCTCATTTTTTTTCTTTTACATTTTTTTTTTCATTTTTCCAATTTCATTTTTTCACTCCTCTTTTTTTCACTCTTCTTCTTTCTCTCCTATCCTCTAATTCAACTTTCTTGGGTGGTCACCTTTATTTGAGGTTATTAATATCGTGAATACATTTGTGTTCAGTGCCTTGTGCATTGTACCTTGTTGTGTTGTATTTTGTGCCTTTAAATCAATGCAGGAGAGAGAGAACTACATAACCAGACAGCAAGAGAAGAGAGATCATGGGGAGACAAAGAAACAGCCCACATATGAAAGAAAAGCAGGCATCATCAGAAAAGGAAGTAAACAAAATGGAGGCAAGCAACTTGTCAGAGAAAGAATTCAGAGAAATGGTCATAAGGTGGATGAAAAGAATGAAAGACAAATTAGGCAATATGTGTAAGAACCAAGGGGAAATGAAGAAGAAATGAAAAATGACATCGCTGCTGTAAAGAACTCAATAGAAAGCATCAAGAGTAGACTAGAATAAGCAGAGGACTGCATCAGTGAGCTAGAAGACAAGGTAGGAAAAAACACCCAAATATAGCAGCTTCTAGAAAAAAAATTAAAAAGCAGGAGGAGAGAATAAGGGAAATTTGAGACAACATGAAACAAAACAACATCTGCATAATAGGGGTGCCAGGAGAGGAAACTGACCAAATAATAGAAAACATGTTTGAAGAAATAATGACAAAAAACTTCCCTAATATAGGGAAGAAAAAACTCACGCAAATCCAAGAATCTCACAGAGTCCCCAAAAAAATGAACCCCAAAAGAACGATGCCAAAGCACATTATAATTCAACTGGCAAACACCAACAACAAAGTAAGAATTTTAAAAGTGGCCAGAGAGAGAGACAGAAAGTTACCTATAAAGGATCCCCCATCAGACTAGAGACTGATTTCTCAACAGAAACATCTCAGGCCAAAAGGGAATGTAATGAAATCTACAAAGTCATGCAAAGGAAGGGTCTGAATCCAATAATACTGTACCCATTAAGGCTATCAATCAAAATTGAGGGTGAAATCAGGAGCCTCACAGACATAAAAGGACTAAGTGAGTTTATTACCACCGAACCAGCAATGCAAGAAATGCTACAGAGTCTGATGTAAAAAGAAGAAGTGGGAACCGAAGAAGGAAGAGAGGGGTAAAGAATAAAAATGGTGACAAACAAGTACCTCTCAATAATAACTTTAAATGTTAATGTATTAAATGCCCCAATCAAAAGTCATAGGGTAATGGATTGGATAAGAAAACATGACCCATATATCTGCTGTCTACAGGAATCCCACCTCAGAAAAAAGACGCACACAGACTGAGAGAGAAGAGATGGAAAAAGGATTTTCAGGCGAAGGGAAATGAAAAAAAAAAAAAAAGCTTGAGAAGCAATACTTATATCTGAAAATTAGATCTCAAAGTGAAGGATATAAAAAGAAATAAGGAAGGCCACTTCATAATACTAAAGGGAGCAATCCAACAAGAAGAAATAACTCTGGTAAACATATACGCACCCAATACAGGAACACCCAAATGCATAAAAAAAGCTCCTGGAGGATATCAAGGGAGAGACTGACAGCAATACAAACATAGTAGGGGACTTTAATACCCCACAATCACAATTGGACAAATCTTCTAAACAAAAAACAAGCAGAGGAAAATCAATCCTAAATGACTCATTAGAACAGATGGAATTAATTGACATCTTCAGAACATTTCACCCCAAAGCCACAGAATATACATTCTTCTCAAGTGCACATGGGTCATTTTCAAAGATAGACCATATATTGGGACACAGGCAAAGTCTCTTCAAATTCAAGAAGATAGAAATCATATCAAGCATCTTCTCAGATCACAGTGGCATAAAACTAGAAATCAACTATAATAGAAACAATCCAAATAGTCAAACACATGGAGACTAAATAGCATGCTATTAAACAATGACTGGGTTACCAGAGAGATCAAAGAAGAAATAGAAAACACCATGGCAACAAATGACAATGAAAACACAACAATACAAAACCTATGGGACACAGCAAAAACAGTCTTGAGAGGGACGTTCATAGCTCTACAAACATACTGGAAAAAAAAAAAAAGAAAGAAAAGAAAAAATGGTAATAAATTACCTCACCCTACAACTCAAAGAGTTAGAAAGAGAGCAACAAGAAAAATCCAGAGTAAGCAGAAGGAAGGAAATAATAAAGATCAGAGCGGACATAAAGGACATAGAGACCAAAGAAACAATACAAGAGATCAACAAAACCAAGAGCTGGTTCTTTGAAAGGATAAACAAGATTGATGAACCTCCAGCCATGCTCACCAAGAAGCAGAGAGAGGGGACCCAAATAAACAAAATCAGAAATGAAAGAGGAGAAATAACAACAGATCCTACTGAAATAAAAAGGATTGTTAAAAAATACTATGAACAACTCTATTTCAACAAACTGGACAACCTAGAGGAAATGGGCATGTTCCTAGAAAAATACAACCTTCCAAAACTTAATCAGGAAGAATCTAAACATCTCAATACGCCAATAACTATCGAAGAAATTGATGCAGTCATCAAAAGACTTCCAGCAAACAAAAGCCCAGGGCCAGATAGCATGACGGGGGAGTTTTACCAAACATTCAAGGAAGAACTAAAACCTATCCTCCTCAGACTATTCTTAAAAATTCAAGAGGAAGGAACACTTCCAAGATCATTCTATGAAGCCAGCATCACCCTAATACCAAAACCAGATAAATACAACACAATGAAAGAGAATTACAGGCCAATATCCCTCATGAACATAGATGCCAAAATCCTCAAAAAAATCCTAGCAAATCGGATCCAGCAGTACATCAGAAAAATCATACACCATTACCAAGTAGGATTTATCCCAGGGATGCTAGGATGGCACAATATCCACAAATCAATAAATGTGATACATCACATAAACAAATTGAGAGATCAAAATCACATAGTCATATCAATTGATGCAGAAAGAAGTATTTGACAAATCCAACACCTTTTCTTGATAAAAACTCTCAACAAGGTGGGAATAGAAGGATCATACCTCAACATAATAAAAGCCATAGATGACAAACTCACAGCCAACATTATACTCAATGGGCCAAAACTAAAATCATTTCTCCTTAGAAGAGGAATAAGAGAGAGATGCCACTCTCACCACTCCTGTTCGACATAGTACTGGAAATATTAGCCATTGCAATCAGACAAGAAGAAAAAATAAAAGGCATCCAAATTGGAAAAGAAGATGTAAAGCTGTCCTTTTTTGCAGATGACATGATATTGTATATAAAAAACCCGAAAGACTCCATCAAAAAATATTAGACTTAATAAATGAATTCGACAATGTAGCAGGATACAAAATTAACACCAAGAAATCTATGGCATTTCTATATACCAATAGTGAACTTAGAGAAAGAGAGACTAAAAAAGCAATCCCATTTACCATCACACGAAAAAAATTAAGATACCTATGAATAAACTTAACTAATTAGGTAAAAGACCTATATGCACAAAACTACAGGACACTGATAAAAGAGATAGAGGAAGACATAAACAGATGGAAGAACATACCATGTTCATGGATTGATAGAATCAACATCATTAAAATGTCCCTACTCTCCAAAGGAATCGATAGATTCAATGCACTCCCCATTAAAATACCAATGGCATATTTCACAGACCTAGAAAGAACTCTCCAAAAATTCATCTGGAATGAAAAAAGACCCCTAATAGCCACAGCAATCCTGAGAAAGAAGTACAAAGTAGGTGGGATCTCAATACCAGATTTCAAGCTGTATTACAAAACCACTATTCTCAAAACAGCCTGGTCCTGGCACAAGAAATGACATATAGACCAATGGAATAGAATAGAGCACCCAGAAATCGACCCAAGCCACTATGCTCAATTAATATTTGAGAAAGGAGGCATGAACATACAATGGAGTCAAGACATTCTCTTCAATAAATGGTGTTGGGAAAATTGGACAGATGTATGCAAAAAATGAAACTAGACCACCAACTTACACCATACACAAAAATAAACTCAAAATGGATAAAAGACTTAAACATAAGACGGGAAAACATAAAAATACTAGAGAAATCCACAGGCAAAGAAATCTCAGACATATGTTGAAGCAATTTCTTCACAGATACCACTCCTAGGGCAATGGAAACTAAAGAGAAAATAAACAAATGGGACTACATCAAAATAAAAAGCTTTTTTACAGCAAAAGAAACCATCAAGGAAACAACAAGAAAGCCCACTGTATGGGAGAACATATATGCAAATGTTATCACTGATAAAGATTTAATCTCCAACATCTACAGGGAACTTATACAACTTAATAAAAGGGAGATAAATGATCCAATAAAAAATGGGCAACAGACCTAAATAGAATCTTAATCAAAAGAAGACAGACGGAAGGCCAAGAGACATATGAAAACATGCTCAAAGTCACTAATTATCCAAGAGATGCAAATCAAAACAACAATGTGGAACCCTCTCACACCTGTCAGAATGGCAATCATCAACAAATCAACAAATGACAAGTGCTGGCGAGGATGCAGAGAAAAAGGTACCCTCGTGCACTGCTGTTGGGAATGCAGACTTGTGCAGCCACTGTGAACAGTATGGAGTTTCCTCAAAAAACTAAAAATGGAACTCCCATTTCACCCAGTGATCCCACTTCTAGGAATATATCTGAAGAAACTAGAATCACCAATCAGAAAGGATATATGCACCCCTATGTTCATAGCAGCACAATTCACCATAGCTAACATTTGGAAACAGCCTAAATGCCCATCAGCAGATGAGTGCATTATAAAACTATGGTACATCTACACAATGTAATACTACGCTGCTATAAAAAAGAAGGAATTCTTACCATTTGCAGCAGCATGGATGGACCTGGAGAGCATTATGTTTAGTGACATAAGCCAGGCAATGAAAGAAAAATACCACATGATCTCACTCATTTATGGAAAATGTAGAACATTATAACCTGATGAACAAAAAGATAGATACAGAGGCAGTAAAGCACTGAACAGACTGTCAAATTACAGCAGAAGGCTGGGGAGTATTGGGGTTGGGGCGGAAAGAGATCAACCAAAGGACTTGTATGCATGCATATAAGCACAACCAATGGACACAAGACACTGGAGGGTGTGATGAGGGCATGCGACAGGGGGTAGCGGAGGCTGGGGGAAGGTCAATGGGGAAAAAAGGAGATATATGTACTACTATATGTAATATTTTAAGCAATAAAAAAATAAAGTATTATGGGAACTTTCTTTAAAAAAAAAAAGACAAAATGGAGCTAGATTCTGTGCTGCAGAAGTGAGTTTGGCAAAGGCTTTAATGAAGGGCATTAACCATTTTACCTGAGAGGGAAATCTAGAAATAGAAGGTAATGCTTGCTTTTATTAAGTCAGGAAGAACTACAGAAAGAGCTTTTGCTTGAAGAACATAAAGAATAAAATAAAGTGTTCAGATATCTACCGCAATAGTGTTAATCTTTTCAAAACAATGACTTAGACTAGCACATTGATTTTTTTTAACTCTGTTAACTACTCTTAAAGGTACAATCAAGTAGCAGATCAAACTTTCAACCAATATTTATTGAGCAATACCATGTACAAGGCATTGTGCTATATGTTATAGCAGACACAAGAGAATATAACACACCTGAGCTTACACTTTATGAGACTGAGTTTACACTTTAACATAGAGAACATTTGTTGGAAGGAAGTGAGGGAGAGAGAGGATGAGTTTACAGCACAAAAACTTGGGAATCCTTGTCTTTTCTCTCATCTATCATATTCTTTTCAAAAAAAAAAAAAATCAGTTGCCTCTTTTTCCTTTCACCCTGGCTACATTTTTATGCCCCTCCAAGCTGTCCAACACAACTACCGGAGTGATCTTTATACTACACACTCAATGATTCAGTGACATCAAGTATTTATGTCAGAATCATGTCTCTGGACTTTTCCAGGCTGTTCCCTCTGCCCATATTCCCTTTGAGACTTGGCAAAAAATCAATTCTTAAAGAAAGTTGTTTCCTGACACTTGTGGGCAAAAATAGTCCTTTCTCTGTGATCTCATAGCACCTAGCAGATAACTGGATTAGCACTTATATGGGAATTAGTACAGTATATGGGAATTATTTGCTTATATTCCATATCCTTCTGTTCTAACAGTTGTGCAAGACAGAATTCAGTTGCAGAAAACAGAAGCCACTCTACTGCCATTTGCGACAACATGGATCGATCTTGAGATTATCATGCTAAGCAAAATAAGTCAGACAGAGAAAGTCAAGAACCATATGATTTCATTCATATGTGGGATATAAAACTGAAAGCAACAAATGAACAAATAAGACAAACAGATGAACAAAAATTTATAGACACAGACAATAGTATAGTAGTTGCCAAAGGGAAAGGAGGATGGGGTAGCAAAGGGAAAAGGGGGTTAAATATATGGTGATAGAAGTGGATTTGACTTTGGGTGGTAAACACACAATGTGATATACAGATGATCTGTTACTGAATTGTGCACTTGAAACATAATTTTATTAAACAGTATTCACCAATAAATTTAATTTTTGAAAATATACTATAACATTTTAAGCAGAAGCAAAGTAACACAAAGGATTAGGTATTTATAAGATCTCTGAAAATGATAGGTGAGTAGGCTCTAGATTGGGCCTCCATGAATGACTCCAGAACATCACACCTGGCTGGTTCCCTTAGAGAACCTTTTCCACTATTAGGAAAATACAAAATCAGGAGACTATCATTGAAACCATTAAGATATAAAATACACTACTACACTACATGCAATCTGGATGGGATGCATAGCCACATCATACTGCTTCAAAACCCACAAAGCTGACTATCTAATTCAAGAAGGCTGCTTTAGAAATGCCCACTATCTCCACAGCTGTGCTTGAGAGCAACTGCTAGGGCAGCAGAATGGGCACTGCCTCATTTCTGTCTCTAAAATCCCATGTGAGTGCACCTATTTCGAGATACAAGCAAAATCCTAGCTGTAAGAGACTGTGAGATACATATTTGTAACTTTCAAAACTTGGCAATATAGAAAAGCACACCAGAAGGAAGTTGGAGTAGATGCTGAGTAAGAATCTGCCGTTAAATACCATGTATCTTTAGCACCTGGAAATAATTCCTGGCTCATAAGATGTATTTAAAAAATGCCTGTTGAATTCATGAATTCTGAATGTAAAAATACTATGAAGGTTGCTGTTATTTTTTAAGCTATCCCTGTTTCCTACTTTCTCTGTTTTTATGATTGCAAAAATTATTCATTTTAGAACGTTCACACCTTAGCATATTTATAAGGGAAATACAGAATAATCTAAACATAAAAAGAGGTTATTCATTAAGTGAATTATGATACTATATTATGTAGCCATTATGATGTAGATTTCTCTGTTGTCATGGGAAGATACTCATGATATACATGGAAAAGCAGGTTTCAATCTATCTCAAACCTCAAAAATAAATTCTAAGCTTTCGAAGATGGCTGCTGATGAGACTACAGGCTGCTAGATAGTGTGAGAATGAGAGAACGAAAGGAGAGTGTGTGGACGTGCAGGGAGTGTCAGTATTTGTGATTAAAGGACAGCTATACTCCAAGGGACTGTAGGGGACTGGTGGACGGGCCACCACTGACCAGGCAGCCTCTACTATGGCTGAAATCTCTCCCGGAGTGACCAGCTCTGCCACAGAGGCCGCATCATCTTGAAGAGGAGACGGCTGTGATTACAGACTGATAGTGATCCGAACCCCAGACTTACCTTCAACCAGGGAGATCTCCGATACCTCCCAGGACCTTAAAACCATAATGCATGGGGACCAGCTGCCTGAGCTGCGAATCCACGAACGCTGGAACAACAAACTTCCAGACCTTGGGAGCCTGGAAGGTCTGCTCAGGGGGAGACAAATGGCGCAAATTCATGGACGAGCCCTGCGCCTTCTCAAAGAGCAGAAAGAACAGCTGAATCAAAGAGCACCCACCTGGAAATGGCGAATTAAACACAGCTGGCATTGCCTAAAGAAAGGTGAGATTTGTGATCCAGGCTGGAGGGAGAAACGCACGTAGTGGGAACTAGAACCTCAGAGAAAGACTGCTCCCCCACACACACACACACAAAATTTGCAGCCCTTGGGGTTAGTGTAGCCCTGGAATGTGGAAGGGGGTCCACAGGGCTGATGGCAGAAGGGGATTCTAGATATTAACCCACAGCTGGACTGGACCCAGAAAGGCAGCCTGATGTACTACACCGGCTGTGCAGAGTCTTGTACAGAGTTGAACACAGAACTGCATGCAAGCCAGAGTAGAGAGCCCGTTTAGCCCTGGATATTAAGACAGAAACACTGCCAAGCAGGGGCTGTATCAGAAATTGACTCTTGTGTGTAAATACAACTAAAGACAGGCTGAGAACCAAAGAGAGCAGAGAGATCCCACCTGCTTGAAAAATGGGTTGTGGCTTATGACACAGAGGAGTGGTGGATTGCAGGGAACTTCAATACTGTGCTGACTACCTGAAAGGAAAAAGACGTGCCAAGCAGAACAGTGGAGGAAGTGAACGACCTTCACTACTTCACATTTTTATTTTTTACTTAAGAAACTAATTTTTTTCTCTCACTCTATTTTACCTTGTTTATTATTATTTTTTTATTTTTTACTATTAGTATTTAAAAGCTTTTTTAAAAGTTTTATTTTATCTTATTTTTACTTTATTTTATTTTGGGATTAGTGTTATACATTCTATTTTGATTTCCCATTTAGCATTATTTTACTCATCTCAATTTTTCCTTTATGCCAACGTCTTCATCACTGTTCTCCCTTTGTTGTCCTGTTTCTCTTACCCTATCTCTGCTTTAGTTTTTCTCTACCCTTTCTAATTACTCCCTGTTAAAAATTGATCTTACCCATATATCTAATTTCCTCTCCACTGTTCCATACCCACACACACTTCTCTTCTCTTTCTTCACTATCCAAATTATTTTTCCTTTTTTTTTTGCCTTTTTCTTCCTTTCTGTATTGTTGTTGTTTGTTTGATTATTGGTTAGTTTTTTTGTTTGTTTGTTTGTTTGGGTTTTTTTTCTTCTGTTTTCCCTCTTCTCACATGTTCTCTTTTTCTACTAATAGCTTAACTAATTCCAATCACCAACTCAGACCTATCTACTTTCTATCCTCCTTTTCCAATAATAAAAAATAGATAGATAGATAGATTAATGAAGGAGGAGGAAAATCATATATATATATATATATATATATATATATATATATATATATATAAATTTTCTTTTACATATATATTTCAATATATATATATATATATATATATATATATATATATATATTCTTTTTTGTATTTAGTTTTTTACTTTTCTTCTTACACACCCATTCTCTTTCTACCTCTTCTATACTGAATTGTGGCTATTTCCCCATTCATTCAACTCCTTGACCTTAACTGCTGGAAATAAGATCTGCCTCCTCAGATTTATCTGGGTGTTTGTTGTTTGGAGGTTTGTTGTTTGCATTTTTTTGATTAGTTGTTGTTTTATTGGAGTTTTCTCCCCATATATATATTGCCCCTTCTTTTTTTTCTTTTCTTTCTTTCTCTCTTACATTTTTTCTCAATATCATTTTTGCACTCTTCTCTATTCCCTAATTCTGTTTTCTCTGGTGGTCACCTTTATTTAGGGGTATTAGTATTGTGAATACATTTGTGTTTGGTGCCCTGTGCTTTGTGTCTTGTTTTGTTGCATTTTGTGCTGTTAAGTCAATGCAGGAGAGAGAGAGAGCTACATAACCAGAAACCATGAGAGGAGTGATCATGGGGAGACAAAGAAACAGCCTGCATACAAAAGAAAAGGAGGAATCACCAGAAAAGGAAGTAAATAAAATGGAGGCAAGCAATATGACAGAGAAAGAATTCAGAGCAATGGTCATAAGGTAACTGAAAAGGATGGAAGACAAATTCAACAATATGTGTAAGAAACAATAGGAAATGAAGAAGAACCAAGAAGAAATGAAAAATACCACAGCTGCAATAAAGAACTCAATAGAAAGCATCAAAAGTAAACTAGAAGAAGCAGAGGACTGCATCAGTGAGATAGAAGACAATTTAGGGGGGAAAAAAAACAAGCAGAGTAGCATCAAGAATATAAACTTAAAAAACATGAGGAGAGCCTAAGAAAACTTTGGGACAACATGAAATGAAACAACATCTGCATAATAGGGGTGCCAGAAGGAGAGAAAACTGAGCAAGGAATAGAAAACCTATTTGAAGAAAAAACGAGAGAAAACTTCCCTGATAAAGGGAAGAAAAAAGTCATAGAAGTCCAAGAAGCTCACAGAGTCCCAAATAACATGAACCCGAAAAGATCGATGCCAAGACAGATTATAATTAAATTGGCAAACACTAATGACAAACTAAGAATCTAAAAAGGCTGCCAGAGAGAGACAGAAAGTTACATACAAAGGATCCCCCATCAGACTAGCGACTGATTTCTCAACAGAAACACATCAGACCAGAAGGGAATGGAATGAAATATACAGAGTCATGCAAAGCAAGGGTATGAATCCAAGAATCCTGTACCCAGCAAGGCTATCAATCAAAATTGAGGGTGAAATCAGGAGCTTCACAGACAAAAAAAGACTAAGGGAGTTTATTACCACCAAACCAGCAATGCAAGAAAAGCTAAAGGGTCTGCTGTAAAAACATAAACAGGAAGGGAAGAAGGAACACAGGCATAAAGAATAAAAATGGTGACAAACAAGTATCTATCAATAACAACTTTAAATTTAAATGCACCAATCAAAAGACATAGGGTAGCTGAGTGGATAATAAAACATGACCCATATATCTGCTGTCTACAGGAAACCCACCTTAGAACAAAGGACTCACACAGACTGATGGTAAAGGGATGTAAAAAGGTTTTTAAGGCGAATGGAAATGAAAAAAAAAAAAAGCTGGGGTAGCAATACTTATATCCAACAAATTAGACCTCAAAGTGAAGGACATAATAAAAGATAAGGAAAGCCACTTCATAATACTAAAGGGAGCAATTCAACAAGAAGATATAACTCTGGTAAACATCTTTGCACCCAATACAGGACCAAACAAATACATAAAAAAACTTCTGGAAGATATCAAGGGAGAGATTGACAGCAATACAGTCATAATAGGGGACTTTAATACCCCACTAACACCACTGGACATATCCTCTAAACAAAAAATCAGCAAAGAAACATCAATCCTAAATGACTCACTAGATCTGATGGAATTAATTGACATCTTCAGAACATTTCACCCCAAATCCACAGAATATACATTCTTCTCAAGTGCACATGGATTATTTTCAATGATAGACCACATATTGGGTCACAGGCAAAGTCTCTCCAAATTCAAAAACATTGATAACATATCAAGCATCCTCTTAGATCACAATGGCGTACAACTAGAAATCAACTACAATAAAAACAATAAAAAAACAAACACCTGGAGGCTCAATAGCATGCTTTTAAACAATTATTGGGTTACAAAGAGATAAAGGAATAAATTAAAAGCTTCATGGCAACAAATGACAATGAAAACACAACAATACAAAATCTATGGGACACAGCAAAAGCAGTCTTGAAAGGGAAGTTCATAGATCTACAGGCCTACCTCAAAAAACAAGAAACAATGGCAATAAATTACCTAACCCTACAAATTACAACTCAAAGAGTTAGAAAGAGAGCTACAAGAAAAGGCCGACGTAACCAGAAGGAAAGAAATAATAAAGATCAGAGCAGAGATAAATGATATAGAGACAAAGAAAAAACAACAACAACAACAAAACAACACAAAAGATCAACAAATCCAGGAGCTGGTTCTTTGAAAGGATAAACAAGATTGATGAACCTCTAGCCAGGCTCACCAAGAAGCAAAGAGAGAGGAACCAAATAAACAAAATCAGAAATGAAAGAGGTGAGGTAACAACCGATCCCAAAGAAATACAAAGGATTATGAAAAAATACTATGAGCAACTCTATAACAACAAAATGAACAACCTAGATGAAATGGACGTATTCTTAGAAAAATACAAGCTGCCAAAACTCAATCAAGAAGTATCAAACAACCTGAATAGGTCAATAACTACCAAAGAAATTGAAGCAGCAATAAAAAATCTTCCAGCAAACAAAAGCCCTGCTAAGGACGGCTTTACAGAGGAGTTCTACCAAGCATTCAAAGAACTAAAACCTATCCTCCTCAGACTATTCCAAAAAATTCAATAGGAAGGCACACTTCTAAGCTCTTTGTAGGAATCCAGCATAACCATAATTCTAAAACCAGATAAAGACACCACAAAAAAAGAGAACTGCAGGCCAATATCCTTGATGAACATAGATGCTAAAATCCTCAACAAAATTCTAGCAAATCGGATTCAGCAATACATTTGAAAGATCATACACCATGACCAAGTATAATTCATTCCAGGGAATGCAAGGATGGTACAATATCTGCAAATCAATAAATGTGATACATCACATAACCAAACTGAGAGACAAAAATCACATAATCATAAAAATTGATGCAGAAAATGCATTCGACAAAATCCAAAACCCTTTCTTGATAAAAACTCACAACAAAGTGGGAATAGAGAGATCATACCTCAACATAATAAGAGCCTTATATGACAAACCTAAAGCAAACATCATACTCAATGGGCTAAAACTAAACTAATATCCCCTAAGAACTGGAACAAGACAGGGATGCCCACTTTCAACATTCTTGTTCGATATAGTAGTGGAAGTGCTAGCCATAGCAATCAGACAAGAAGAAGAAATAAAAGGCATCCAAATTGGAAAAGAAGAAGTAAAACTGTCACTATTCGCAGATGACATGATACTATACATAGAAAACCCCAAAAACTCCATCAAAAAACTTCTGGACCTAATAAGTGAATTTTGCAAAGTATCAGGATACAAAATTAACATTCAGAAATCTATGGTCTTTTTTTAAAAAAAAATATTTTATTGTTTAAAGTATTACAAATAGTAGTACATATGTCTCCCTTTTTCCCCCATTGACCTTCCCCCAGCCTACCCTACCCCCTGGCACATGCCCTCAACACACCCTCCCCCCAGTGTCTTGTGTCCATTGATTGTGCTTATATACATGCATACAAGTCCTTCAGTTGATCTCTTTCCCCACCTCCCCAACACTCCCCAGCATTTAGGCTGTTTCCAAATCTTAGCTATTGTAAATTGTACATGCTGCTATGAACATAGGGGTGCATATATCCTTTCTGACTGGTGTTCCTAGGTTCTTAGGATATATTCCTACAAGTGCGATTACTGGGTCAAATGGGAGTTCCATTTTAAGTTTTCTGAGGAAACTCCATACTGTTCTCCACAGTGGCTGCACCAGTCTGCATTCCCACCAGCAGTGCACAAGTGTTCCTTTTTCTCCACATCCTCACCAGCACTTATCGTTTGTTGATTTGTTGATGATAGCCATTCTGAGGTGTGAAATGGTACCGCATTGTCGTTTTGATTTGCATCTCTCAGATAATTAGTGACTTTGAGCATGTTTTCATATGTCTCTTGGCCTTCTTTCTGTCTTCTTTTGAAAAGTATTTAGGTTTGTTACCCATTTTTTTATTGGATTGTTTATCTTCCTTTTGTTATGTTTTATGAGTTCCCTGTAAATGTTGGAGGTTAATCTTTTATCGGTGAAAACATTGGCAAATAGGTCCTCCCATGCAGTGGGCTTTCTTGTTGTTTCCTTGATGGTTTCTTTTGTTGTGAAAAAACTTTTTATTTTGATGTAGTCCCATTTATTTATTTTCTCTTTAGTTTCCATTGCCCTAGGAGTGGTATCGGTGAAGAAATTGCTTCAACATATGTCTGACATTTCGCTATCTGTAGATTCCTCCAGTATTTTTATGATTTCCTGTCTTATGTTTAAGTCCTTTATCGATTTTGAGTTTATTTTTGTGTAGGGTGTAAGTTGGTGGTCTAGTTTCATTTTTTTGCATGTTTCTGACCAATTTTTTCCAACACCATTTATTGAATAAACTGTCTTGACTCCATTGTATGTTCATACATCCTTTGTCAAATATTAATTTAGCATAGTGGTTTGGGTCGATTTCTGGGTTCTTTATTCTATTCCATTGGTCTATATGTCATTTCTTGTGCCAGTACCAGGCTGTTTTGAGAACAGTAGCTATGTAATACAGCTTGAAATCTGGTATTGTGATCCCACTTTATTTTTTCTCAGGACTGCTGCAGCTCTTCGGGGTCTTTTTTTATTCCAGATGAATTTTTGGAGAGTACTTCCTAGGTCTGTAAAATAGGCCATTGGTATTTTAATGGGGAGTGCATTGAATCTATAGATTGCTTTGGGTAGTATGGACATTTTAATGATGTTGATTCTACCAATCCATGAACATGGTATGTTCTTCCATCTGTTTATGTCTTCCTCTATCTCTTTTTTCAGTGTCCTGTAGTTTTGTGCATATAGGTCTTTTACCTAATTAGTTAAGTTTATTCATAGGTACCTTAATTTTTTTCGTGCGATGGTAAATGGGATTGCTTTTTTAGTCTGTCTTTCTCTAAGTTCACTATTGGTGTATAGAAATGCCATAGATGTCTTGGCGTTAATTTTGTATCCTGCTACATTGCCAAATTCATTTATTAAGTCTAATAGTTTTTGATGGAGTCATTCAGGTTTTTTATGTACAATATCATGTCATCTGTGCATAAGAACAGTTTTACTTCTTCTTTTCCAATTTGGATGCCTTTTATTTTTTCTTCTTGTCTGACTGCAATGGCTAATACTTCCAATACAATGTCGAACAGGAATGGTGAGAGTGGGCATCCCTGTCTTGTTCCTGTTCTTAAGGGAAATGGTTTTAGTTTTTGCCCATTGAGGATGATGTTGGCTGTGAGTTTGTCATATATGGCTTTTATTATGTTGAGGTATGATCATTCTATTCCCACCTTACTGAGAGTTTTTATCAAGAAAGGGTATTGGATTTTGTCAAATGCTTTTTCTGGATCAATTGATATGACCATGTGATTTTCTCTCTCAATTTGTTTATATGATGTATCATGTTTATTGATTTGTGGATATTGTACCATCCTTGCATTCCTGGGATAAATCCTACTTGGTCATGGTGTATGATCTTTCTGATATACTACTGGATTCGATTTACTAGAATTTTGTTGAGGATTTTGGCATCTATGTTCATGAGGGAAATTGCCCTGTAATTCTGTTTCAGTCTGTTGTTTTTATCTGGTTTTCGTATTAGGGTGATTCTGGCTTCATAGAAGGAGCTTGGAAGTGTTCCTTCCTCTTGAATTTTTTGGAATAGTCTGAGCAGGATAGGTTTTAATTCTTCCTTGAATGTTTGGTAAAACTCCCCTGTGCAGTTGTGTGGCCCCGAGGTTTTGTTTGCTGGAAGCTTTTTGATGACTACTTTAATTTCTTCTATAGTTATTGGCCTATTGGGATGTTTAGATTCTTCCTGATTGAGTTTTGGAAGGTTGTATTTTTCTAGGAATATGTCCATTTCTTCCAGGTTTTCCATTTCTGATGTTGTTTATTTGGGTCCTCTGTCTTTGCTTCTTGGTGAGCCTGGCTAGAGGTTCATCAATCTTGTTTATCCTTTCCAAGAACCAACTCTTGGTTTTGTTGATCTTTTGTATTGTTTCTTTGGTCTCTATGTCCTTTATGTCCGCTCTGATCTTTATTATTTCCTTCCTTCTGCTTACTCTGGACTTTTCTTGTTGCTCTCTTTCTAACTCTTTGAGTTGTAGGGTTAGGTAATTTATTACCATTTTTTCTTGTCTTTTGCAGTAGGCTTGTAGAGCTATGAACTTCCCTCTCAAGACTACTTTCTCAGTGTCCAATAGATTTTGAATTGTTGTGTTTTCTTTGTTGTTTGTTGCCATGATGTTTTTTATTTCTTCTTTGATCTCTCTGGTAACCCAGTCATTGTTTAATAGCATGCTATTTAATCTCCAAGTGTTTGATATTTTGGATTATTTTTATTGTAGTTGATTTCCAGTTTTATGCCATTGTGATCTGAGAAGATACTTGATATGATTTCTATCTTCTTGAATTTGAAGAGACTTTGCCTGTGACCCAATATATGGTCTATCTTTGAAAATGACTCATGTGTACTTCAGAAGAATGTATATTCTGTGGCTTTAGGGTGAAATGTTCTGAAGATGTCAATTAATTCCATCAGATCTACTGTGTCTTTTAGGATTGATGTTTCTTTGCTGATTTTTTGTTTAGAGGATTTTTCCAATGGTGATAGTGGGGTATTAAAGTCCCCTACTATGATTGTATTGCTGTCATTCTCTCTCTTGATATTCTCCAGAAGCTTTATACGTACTTCAGTGGTCCTGTATTGGTTGCATATACGTTTACCAGAATTATTTCTTCTTGTTGGATTGTTCCCTTTAGTATTATGAAGTGGCCTTCCTTATATCTGGTTATGTCCTTCACTTTGAGATCTAATTTGTCAGATATAATCATTGCTACCCCAGCTTTTTTTTTCATTTCCATTCACCTGAAAATCCTTTTTCCATCTCTTCTCTCTCAGTCTGTGTGCATCTTTTTTTCTGAGTCGGTTTTCCTGTAAACAGCAGATATATGCGTCATGTTTTCTTATCCAATTAGTTACCCATGTCTCTTGATTGGGCCCTTTAATCCATTTACATTTAAAGTTATTATTAATTGGTACTTGTTTGTCACCATTTTTATACTTTACCCCTCTGTTCCTTCTTCACTTCCTATTTCTTCTTTTTACATCAGACCCTTTAGCATTTCTTGCATTGCTGGTTTGATGGTAATAAACTCCCTTAGTCCTTTTTTGTCTGTGAAGCTCCTGATTTCACCCTCAATTTTGATTGATAGCCTTGCTCGGTACTGTATTCTTGGATTCAGACCCTTGGTTTGCATAACTTTGTATATTTCATTCCATTTCCTTCTGGCCTGTTGTGTTAATGTTGAAAAATCAGTCGCTAGTCTGATGGGGAATTCCTTTGTATGTAACTTTCTGTCTCTCTCTGGTCATTTTAAGATTTTTACTTTGTCGTTGGTGTTTGCAAATTGATTTATAATGTGTCTTGGTATCATTCTTTTGGGGTTCATTTTGTTTGGGACTCTGTGAGCTTCTTGGACTTGTGTGAGTTTTTTCTTTCCGATATTAGGGAAGTTTTCTGTCATTATTTCTTCAAACATGTTTTCTATTCCTTGCTCAGTTTCCTCTCCTTCTGGTGCCCCTATTATGCGGATGTTGTTTCGTCTTGTCCCAAAGTTCCCTTAGGCTCTCCTCCTGTTTTTTAAGCTTTTTTTCTAGATGCTGCTCTGCTTGAGTATTTTTTCCTACCTTGTCTTCTAGCTTACTGATACGGTCCTCTGATTCTTCTAGTCTACTCTTGATGTTTTCTATTGAGTTCTTTATAGCAGCAATGTCATTTTTCATTTCTTCTTGGTTCTTCATTTTCTCTTGGTTCTTATACATTTTGTTGAATTTGTCTTCCATTCTTTTCACCCACCTTATGACCATTTCTCTGAATTCTTTCTCTCACAGGTTGCTTGCCTCCATTTTGTTTACTTCCTTTTCTGGTGATGCCTCCTTTTCTTTCATATGCGGGCTGTTTCTTTGTCTCTCCATTATCTCTCTTCTCTGGGTGTTTGGGTTTTGTAGTTCTCTCTCTCCTTTTCCTATTTAAAATCTTACCTGCCCTTGAGAAGGTGCACAGCTCCTCTGATTCCTCGTATTCACGTTGCTTTGGATCTGGTGTTCCTGGGTTCGCAGCTGTTCCCTGGGTGGTGTTTTTTTAGATTCCTGGGACTTTTTAGGCTTCCGATAATCACCTATCTCCCCTTCAAGATGTTGCAGTTCCCACATTCTGTGTGCAGACAAGTCTTTTCATCACACCCACTCCTTCTCCATTCAGTGGCATCCAGGGCAGCTGCAACCTGTCCGTGGATTTAATAGACTGGCCCATCCTCCTGCTGCTCTTCCTCTTCCTCTTCCACACTCTTGCCTCCTCTAGCAGACTTGGCAAAGTGCAGCACCTGCTGCCCTGTGCACCTTGCTCCATCTCGCTGCAGCCTAGGGGCACTGGTGCAGTCACAGAACACTGGAGGGGACAGTACCCCGGGATTCATTATACCCACAGCAAGATGTTGCGAGAAAAAGGAGTGGGTTCCGGTAAACTTCAAAGACCTAGAACAAATTCTCCAAAAATTCATCTGGAATAAAAAAAGACCCCAAATAGCTGCGGCGATCTTGAGAAAGAAGCACAATGTCGGATGGATTATAATACCAGATATCAAGCTATACTACAAAGCCATTGTTCTCAAAACTGCCTGATACTGGCATCAGAACAGACATACAGACCAGTGGAAAGGACCTAAATAGACACTTTTTGAAAGATGACATTCAGCAAGCCAAGAGACATATGAAAATATGCTCAATGGCACTAATCATCCAAGAGATACAAATCAAAACAACAATGAGGTACCATCTCACACATGTCAGAATGGCTATCATCAACAATTCAATAAATGACAAGTGCTGGCGAGGATGCAGAGAAAAAGGAATACTTGTGCACTGCTGGTGGGAATGCAGACTGGTGCAGCCACTGTGGAAAACAGTATGGTGTTTCCTCAAGAAATTAAAAATGGAACTGCCATTTGACCCAGTAATTCCAGTCCTATGAGTATATCCCAAGAAAACAGAAACACCAGTCAGAAAGGATATATGCACCCCTATACCAGTGCAATTTAGAATAGCTAAGATTTGAAAACAGCCTAAGTGCCCATCAGCAGATGAATGGATTAGAAAACTGTGGTACATCTATACAATGGAATACTATGCTGCTGTAAAAAAGAAGGAATTCTTACCATTTGCAGCAGCATGGATGGAACTGGAGAGCATTATGCTAAGTGAAATAAGTTAGGCAATGAAAGAAAACTACCACATGAGCTCACTCATTTATAGATAATAAAGAACATTATAAACTGATGAACAAAAATAGATACAGAGGCAAAGAATCATTGAACAGACTATCAAATTACAGCAGGAAGGCTGTGGAGGGCTCGGGGTGGGGGAGGTAAGAGATCAACCGAAGGACTTGTATCCATGCATATAAGCATAACCAATGGATGCAAAATACTGGGGGGTAGGAGAGGCTGGGGGAAGGTCAATGGTAAAAAAAAAGGAGACATATGTACTATTCTTGGAATACTGTAAGCATTAAAATAAAATTTTAAAAATAAAATTAAAAAATAAATTCTAGGTGAATTAAAGATTATATATATATATATATATATATATATATATATATATATATATTGAATGGCCATATTATTATGATCTCTGAACGCATAATAATCTGTCCACTCAGTACATATATATATCTGGTGCATGAATTCGTGTGTGGGTGTGTGGGTGGGGGCCGGCCAGCCTGGCCAGGGGGAGGGGACATGGACGGTTGGCTGGCCTGCCTGCTGGTCGAACTCCTGGTCGAGAGGACAATTTGCATATTAGCCTTTTATTATATTGGATATACACTGCATGGCCACATTATTATGCATTCAGAGATCATAATAATCTGGCCACTCAGTATATATATATATATATATATATATATATATATATATATATCCAAATATTAAAACTTTAAAAAATTTGAAGGTGGAAGAATAATCTCAAGATAGGGACAATTTTCTAAAATAAGACCATAAATGAACACAATCCATAATGGAAACTGCTAAATCTGATTCCATTAAATGGTGAAATTTTGTAATGAATGTACAATAGTGGAAATCATGAAGAAACTTCTATCTAAGAGGTGAAAAAAGGGTGAAGCAAAGTACAAGTTTTTCTATAAAAGTATATGTGGAAACAGTATCACGTGACTGCACACAGCTCTGTTGTGTACCCTTGGGTGAATCTTGTAGTCCTTCTGGGGCCTGTTTTTCTGCCTAAAAAAGCAGGGATTTGAACTCATGGATCTCTAAATTCCTTTGAATCTAAATGCTGAGAGAAAAAAAGCAAGTGAAATTACCTGAGTTCAGAGCAATGGTCTCAATATTAATGCTTTTGGGAATGTCTATTCAATATCATGGGATGTGACAAGGAAATATGGAAAAATAATGTGGGGAGTTTTCAATCTAATATTAGTTATGTCTTAAAAGAATTTTTTTTTTTGCATTTTCAGGTCACTTAGGAAAGGGGAAATTTTCTAGAAAATGAAATAACCAGATGAACCACACACATCAACCAAGGATTATTATCAAGCTTATATAAAAAAAATAATCATTAGAAAATGCAAGCAGCCCATAGAAAATGGGCAAAGGATATTGACAGATAATTTACAAATTTAAAAAATGGCCCACAAACGTTTGAAAAGTTGCTCAAGCTCACTAAACAGGGAAATGCAAATTAAAATTAGAAAGAGATGCCCTATCAACCAACAAACTCACTAAGAAATTTAAGTTTGACTTTGGCAAATGTTGGCAAAAATATGGAGCACTGGTGAAAGAGTATGATTTTACATAACCATATTGCAGAGCTATTTGGCTGTATCTCTAAAGTTGAAGATGTACACATTGCACCTATCAATTTCATGCCTAAATAAGGGTCAGCAAACTTTTTCTGTCAAAGGCCATATAGCAAATTACTTGGGTTTTGCAGTTCATATGATCTTTGTCACAGCTACTAACCTGTCATTGTGACATGAAAGCATCCATAGACAATACATAAACAAATGGGCATGCTAGTGCTCAATAAAACAGACAACAAGCCAGATTTAGCCATGGTACAATGTTTCTTGATCTCTGCCTAGAGAAACAATCACATATATACACAAAGAAGGAGAAAGGAGACAGGAATAAGAATATTCACTGCCGCAATATTTATAATGGTGGAAGATTAGAAAAAAATCTAAATGTCTACTAGCAAGAGAATAGGAAAATGAAGTATGCAAAGACATAAAAATGGAATACAATAAAGGCAAAATAAATGAGCCAAATTATATTTAATGATATCGTCAAATGTTAAAAATGAGGTTGGGTTAAAAATGCAAATACATACAAAGCTTATAATATGAAAAACCATAGGGATAGGTTAGGGATGATTTTTATTTTGTTCATTGTGCTTTCTTATATGGCCTATTTATTAACAAGTAACAAGTATTCATATTATTTTTAAACCATACATACGTTCATTATAGAATATTTGGAAAGCACATCAAAATGCTCTATGCAAAAATTCTTTACCTTCCTAAAGAAACCCACAGCAAACATTTTTGGCATAGTTCTTTTCATTATATTTTTGTGTGTCTCTTGTCTGTCCTTTCATAGTTGAGATGGGACTATATATATATATATATATATATATATATATATATATATATATATATACTTCTACTATTTGCTTTTATTCATTTATTCTAAGCATTTCCCCATGTTATTTTAAATTTTTGTAAGCACTATTTCTATAGTTGTGTACTATTTGCATGTTCGTAAATCTAAAACTTTAAACCTTTTTTTCCTAGAAATTCTGGAAAATATTTACCTACCAAATTCATAATACAATCCTCAAATTTCAAAGCTTCTATACATTGACTGAGGATCAAGGAGGTATCTGTCAGTTCTGTCCTTGCCAGCATTACACAATTACTAAAATGCCCACTTGAGTAAGCATAATATTAAGTGGATTTATTAAGCTATATTTCAGAATGAATCAACGAGTCTGTCTCTATGCATTAACAAATCTTCTTTGGACTCACATGATCCTCTGGTAGAAAACTGGTACTTAAGAGGTTCTTTGTGCCCTTGGTTCAATAGGTTAGAAGCTGACAGTTGTCATTGTGTGGCCCCCATTAAGAGGTTCTTTGTGCCCTTGGTTCAATAGGCTAGAAGCTGACAGTTGTCATTGTGTGGCCCCCATCAGGAACATTGAACATGCTTTACACACCTCTCAACTACATGCAAGAAAAGGTGACACTTTGAAATATGGTTTTATGGTGTAATCATCCAGAAACTCATCAGTGCCCCATGGGCACCTTGACATTTTATTGCTGTGGAAATCATCATCTACCACCTAAAAATATGTCATTTGTTGCATCCAAATTCAGTAGCTCTGTCATTCCCTAGGTGTTATTTTTAAAAGTTATTGATGTCTTTCTGTGAAATAACATGTGATAAATATAAATAATATAGTTTGAAACTGATACTTCATTAATTCAATTGCTACTGTCTTTCATAATAGTACATATCCTTGGGTCATTTAAGTCACTTCACTTTCTTAAGCAAGATACAAACAGCTTTGCCTCTTTAGATTGTAACATAGACAGTAACAAAAAAATAAGACATTTGGAAATCTTATTTTGAATGGATCACTCTCTAACTTCCATCGATTTCTAAATAAGTCCCTAGACATCACTTGGCCTTGGTTATATCAACCTGCCCTCTTGCCCTCCCTCACCTTCCAACTTCTTTTGACTTACACATTCCCAGAATACTGATAGTTCTCTCTTGTTATTAGATTTTAGCCACTCCACTTACCTAACCAATAAACTATATGAGAGAAAGAACTGTCTTATTCATCCTGTAATCCCAGACAGTGCCTAGAATAGTGCCTGTGGCACATAAGTAGGACACAATAAAGCCTTGTTAAATTGAATTGCAAATAACCAATCATGCTTCTTAGCTCAACCCCCAAGATTGGCGGTGTGTGTGTATGAGGAAATGAGTTAGATCACACCAATTAATGATTTAAAATATTATCCTTCTTCTGAAGAATATTTCTGTTCTCCCAAAATTCATATATTAACACCTATTCTGAAACTATTTGGAGGTGGGGCTTTGGGGAGTTGATTAGATAGTGAAGAAATTAGTGTCATTATAACAAAGACTCCAAGAAGCACCTTCTCTCCTTCCACCATGAGAGGACCCAGTGAAAGGTCACCATCTATGAATAAGAATCTGCCATTGCCTTGATATTCAACTTCTGAGCTTCAAAAACTGTGGGAAGTGCATCTCTACCAAGCTATGCAGTCGATAGTATTTGTTATAGCTGTGGACTAAGATATTTCGCACATAGAATATGTGCTTTGCTTATGAAATGTGAAATAGGCTGGGTTATTTCTAGATCTCAATTCAAAGGAATGTGCAGACTTCTTAAGAACATATACCTCTCCGCTACATCACCAATAAGAAAACATGGTACATATTCTGGAGTACTTACTAGTACAAGCTTGTAATAGTACTGGTGTTGTCAACTTTAAAGGAGAATGTGGCTCACCCATAAATATCTCACAAGTCCTAATCTTCCTTAAACATCCCTGTCTGGAATTTATATTATTAGCATGGATAGTACTGCAGGTCTTTCTGTCCCTTGGATTTAGTTGCCAACTGCAACCAACACTAGCAAATTCATAGGACAGAAATAACGTGAGTATTTAGTATACTATAAGATTCTTGGGGGCTTTGTCCACTCCTCTATTCATAGTGTTTATTATTTACTGCTTTATGGTAGGGAAAAATATTTGAATATCTTTACCCCTCCCTCTAATATTTGGCCAAAAATGTGAGAGTGGGAGTGACTAACAGAACTTGAAATTCTTCTGAAGCCATTGTTTGACCTCAGGCCCATGTTTTCAGTTGCTGGCAATAATAACACCTGCACAGTCCAATAGATATGCAGTGGCCACACAGAAAAGGAGCTTGTGACGATGTTTCCCAAGGACTCAACAAAATAATAGGAGCATTAGACAATGGCAATATCACAAATCTCTCAGTTAATTCTTCACAATTTGTCTTCATAGCAAGTGAACAATGATACCAATACAAATGTTTTGATGTCTTCATAGACTCAGCGTGGTGGGGGCAGTAGACAACATGTTTTATATCTGTACCACATATATTGCTAGATGCAATTTCTCTGCTACAGATCAATGAAAGGAATGAGATTTTTCATTAGGCAGACCATATGCTTTTATTTACATGGAAACTGATACACTTCTAAATATTCACAATACATCCCTAGGTCTGTACCTACATTATTATATACGTTCCCTTGTCCTTGGGATGTCAATAGTACCAATTATGCTTACAAATAACTGTGAGGCTAATGGCAGAGTTCTGGCAAACTGTTTGCATTGTTTATGGTAGCAAAGACAAATTGCTTTAGGAGGCTGCTCTCCCAGACAATCTAGTTAAAATCAAAAGTGATGTGAATGCTAAAATGTATTTGTGGAGGTTAATTCATTAAAGCTGAAGAACCACCTTGGATAATTTACCCCCTTAGGGCTCTACTTATGTTATCTCCATGGTATTATTTGTGTGATCTCCCAGATCCTATCCTTAGGCCCTAGGCTACACTGCCAGTCACTGTTACAGGTGATGCCTTATGTTAACATTGTGTTTAACAGTTTTTTTCAAAGGTCATCCATATGCATTATTTCTTTTGAATATTCAGATTGGGATAGCCAGGGAAGGTATTCTCCTTATTTAAGAGGTTCTCAAAGTGAAGATCAGAGGGCTAGTAAAGTAATTAGAGCTAGTCAGAGATCTTTAGGAGATATAAATTTAAGGTTGGGCCAGAAAAAAATGAAGAGAAATTGGGAAATATTTTGAATCATCATAAAAACAATACATGTATATTTTAAGGCATTTAAATATTTTATAAGTGTATACATTAGAAAATAAAAGCAGACCCCCTCCCTCCCTCCAAATCCCTCTTCCTATGGATAACCATTTTGAACAGTTTGTTACATATCTGAACAATCTTTTTTTCTACAATATATATGTGGGTTTATGTGACTGTTATAAGTGTGTATACAAAAATAAGATAATATTATACATGAATAATTGAAATTTCATCTTAACAATATGACATGGACATCATGGCACAACTATAAATCTACCTCATCTCTACTAATTAGTAGAATGGATGTACCCTAGTGCCTTAAAGATAGTTTCCTGTTTTTTTGTTTTTGCTATTATAAACAGTGCTGCACAGTGCACTCTTGTTCACATATGTTGGCACACTTGAGTGTTTCCATAGTATAGTTTCATAGAGTTGGAATTGCTAGGTCAAAGTATGTATGCATTTTAGATTTCAATAGATAGTGTCTAAATGCCTTTCAAACAGGTTGTACCAATTTACAGTGTATAAAAGTGCCTCAGGGCTATTTTGAAGAAATAAGTGACAGGATGTGAGGACTGGCTGGATTAGGAGGGGAAAGAAGAGTCAAAGATAACGTAAAACTCTTAGGTCTGAGTGATGTAAAAAAATGATGCCACCTTTGACAGACACAGAGAAGTTTGAAGGGAGCTCAATTGAAGGGAAAAACAATAAAAGAGAGTAAAGATAAAAGAAAAGAAGGCCAAAAGACTAAGTCTCCAGGCTCCCTATGATAAGAAAGCATAAAGAAAAGCCATCAAAGGGAACAGAGGATGCACAATCAGAAATGTAAGAGGACAAATCTACAAGGAAAGAGTTCTAAAGAGAGGCTAATCCTTGTGACATAGCATAGAGGTAAGTAATAAAAGATAGCTTTGTATCTAGTGATCAGAAAATCACTAGTAACCTTTGAGAATGCAGTCTCAGATTGGGGAATTGTAAAAGAAAGTGATTTTTTTAAAGAAAAAATAATGGAAAGATCAGTTATTTCAGAAAGTTTGTAATGAAAGAAAAAAAAAGGGAGGGTGGTGAATGCCAAATTATATGTCCTCCTGCTCATTCAAACATTTGAAATTCCTATATTGGGGTCTTTCCACTCTTTCAAACTACAAGAGTTCTCTGGTGACATACAGACAGTCCCAGTGGAATGAACTCTTAAGCTTTCATTAGCTTAGAGGGAGCTAAGTAGTGCAGGAATGAAAGAAGAAAACAGCAGGAAGGTAAGGGATTGCGCAAAATAGAAACACTGAGGAAGAATTTATGGAAAGGACAACAATGTGGTGATTGTCATGGGGGTGGAATGGAATGAGGTGGAGGAGGGTATAGGGGGATAAATGGTGATGGACAGAGACTTAACTTGGGGTGATGAGCACACAATAAAATGTACACATGATGTGTTGTAAAACTGTACACCTGAACCTGTATAATTTTGTTAACCAATATCACCCCAATAAATTTAATAAAAAGGAAAAACAGAGCAGGAAAAGGGAGATGGGAGTAACACAGGAGAATAGTAAGATAGTAAAGACATGCTTCTTCTAGTTCAAATGCTTGCCTTATTTAAATTGCCAACCAATTAAGTAAATCATGTTAATATACACAACGCACTACTATACAACCATTTAAAACAATTGCACAATTCTATATTGACATGGAAAGATGTCTTCGAGATATATATATATATGAAGCTGGGTTATAAAATGCCAAGTTTGTGTATAGATGGTGGGATTAGGGTGACTTAAATTTTCTTCCTTATACTCTTCTATATTATTTAAACTGTAATCCCTAATCAATAAAAGCAATTTAAAGTGCCTTCCTAGCCCCAAGCTTTGGGAAAGGGCAATTCCCACTGTACTGGACAAACACAGATGATGGGCGAGGAGAGATGGGGTTAAGGTATGAGAGTATGTTTTTTCCAAAAAGATTATCAGGACAAATAAGCCACAGCTAGTAGCAAGATAATACAGGACATTTTGACAAGGACAATTTTTGAGGTAGGGATCAAGGATGAGATAAGAAATGAAGTGAAACAGGAATTGGATGGAATGAGAATGGATGAGCTTCAGAGATGGGATGGAGGTCAGACATAAAACGAGGCTGTCTCTGGCACACTGTACACAATTTCTTTTTTTTCGAAATAGGAAGATGTAATGTTTTGTTCTGAGGTCAAAATGTTATGTTTCTAATCAAAGGGACCCAACCCATGCCCTCAAATCAGATTTCTTGAATATGTTATGCTAATTCTCCTGGCATATTTTTAAAAAGCCACCAAAATTGAATCCAAGTGGACATCTCAAAAGTTTAATATCAGACACTCTCACTAAGCTATCCATGCCGTGTTCAAGTCTCCCAAGGTCATATTTGTTTCTCTGTTATAAAATGATATCTACCTTAGGAAAGCAGATTCATGAGTTCTAGCAGTAACTCTTTGCAGGTAGGGAATACTGCCAAGTAAAGGAACTGTCTATACTGAGACAAAAGCAAAGTCACTTTAGTCAGCTGCTCCATCTGCCTCTATTCAAGTAAGTCCTATAAATGGCCATTCTGCCTCCCCCAAAATTCCAGACATAACTTGTTGAAAAGTATCTAAGGAACTTGGCAGACACTTCTGTCCACATTTGAAATAGGGATGCTGAAGGAAACCAGTCACTTGGTAATTCATTGAGGACATGAGGTGTTGAAAGGATTACTCCATTTCAATAAAAAATGTTCCACTTAAATATATAGATTTTCTTGAGATTCTCCTTTACAGAGTAATTTTTAACCTGCTTTCATAAATATTCAATAGGTAACAGTCCTGGAGACAGAATCTCTGCCAGCGGTCATCATCTGATGCCTACAGTAGATTCACGGGTATGTCAAAAACTGTTAATCATGTAGGTCTTTGATTAATCCACTTTAATTATATCCATGGTCTACATTGCAAACCCAAGTGGATTTTCATTATGAAGGAAGAATCATTATATAATTGCCAGTGATGCAAAGTTAATGAAAATAACTCAAGTCTTATGGTAGACTAGCAAAGAAAGCAAAAGCTATAACAGGTGTTTAGTCAAAGTAATTTTCAAACTTCAGAACTGATTCTTTTATTTGCTTTTCATAAAGCAAAACCACAGCCCTGGAAATGCAATGAAAAAATATTATCCACCAAAATGAATTCAGATCACATAATTGCCCCTGAAGTATATGTATCTGCACTGAAAGGATATATACAAACACCTCCTAGAAAAGTAATGACTTTTAGTTTTTAAGTGCTTGCCTTAGAAATGATTACTTATTCAACCAAAGGAGTGGGGAGGGGGAACAAGTAATGAGTAATTGAAAATCATCTTGGGCTTAATTAATGCTGAAAAACAGCAAAAATGCACACACATTTCTATCACATATGCATATTCTGGAGCTCTGCTCCCTCATGCACCCTTCTTCCACTCAGCTTAGAACTACAGCATAAAGAAAACTATATCCATATGTACAGTTGACTCTTGTGCAATGCAAAGGTTAGGGATGCTGACTCCAATACAGTTGAAAATCAGTGTATAACTTTTGACTCTCCCCAAACTTAAACTACTAATAGCCTACTAATTTACCAGGAGCCTTTTCAAAACAAAGTCAATTAACACACATTTTGTATACTCCATGCATTATATAATGTATTCTTACAATAAAGTGATCTAGAGAAAAGAAAATGTTATTAATAAAATCATATGGAAGAGAAAATACCTTTATAGTATTTACTGAAAAAAATCCACATACATGTGGACCTACACAGCCCATTTTGTTCAAGGGTCAAGTATATACTCTTTTAATTCAAGCAGTGATCACTTATCTTGGTAATCCACATGGCTGCAGAAGTAAAAAACCTATGAGTCATCCTTGACATTGCCCTCTTCCTCGCTTCCAATATTCCATCTATTCCTAAGCTCTGTTGATTTTATCGCCTAAATATCTTTTGAATTCATATTCACTTTTCTCCAGTTCCACTGGCAACATGCTAGTCAAAGCTGTTAATATTTTGAATCCAAACCTGTATGACCAATTGCCTACATAACATCTCTTGGATATTTTAAAGTTAACACCTCAAACTGAATTGATAGTGATGGCTTCCAACCCCACCCCAACCTGGTCCACTTCAAGTGTCCTTCTTAGTGAATGGAACAACTAACCAGCCAGTTATGCAAAATAGAAAACTAGTTGTCATCCTAGAATCTCTCCTCTCCTCCCACATATAACTAAAATAAAATTTACCTCCTAAAAGCACTTAAATTCTTTCACTTCATTCCAGTTTTATACCCTAAAATACTCTAGAAGGCTCTAATTTGTCTATTCACATCCACTCCCCAACCCCATCTTTTTTTTATGTGCAGCACATATTTTTAATTGTGTCCTTCCCTATCTCTTGCTTAAGTCTTCACTGGCTACCAATGGCTCTTAGGATAAAAACAAATTTCTCCCAAAAATCTATAAAGCCATGAGTATTCTTGTTCCCCTGCCTATCTCTTCAGGTTTATTTTTGCACATTCTCCCTCTCACTTTCTTTGTACTCTGCCATCACTAGCTTTTTTATAAGCCATCCTACTTGCCATGCTTTCTTCCTTCTGCAATAGGAACTGTGTACATTTTTCCTGGAATGAAACCCTAATATTAAGTAATTCCTACTCATCTTTCTGATACCAATTCAATTATCATTTCATCCAGTGCCATCACAGTGCCCAACTCCAGGGTATGCTATTCATGTTGTAGTCTATGAAAATGGCACCTCTTGCAGCTGTAAAGTACACAGGCTGGTATAAGTCCTGATTTATTCTCTTCCTCTCTCTCTCAGAGAAAGCTTTTTTGATCTCCAAAAGCAGTTTATAGAACCATGTAGATTTCCTACTTACAACAGTCTTAACATTTGGTGATCACTTGATTAGGTTTTTCCTCCTCACTTCCCTATAAGACTCATAGAGTGAAGGCCTTATCAGTCTTGTCTATTGCTCTATATCCAATGTCTAGTACAGTGGTCAAAATGTTTGTGCTGGGCCCTCAAAATATTTGTTGATTGAAGATGGGGACAGAAATATAGAAGCAAAAAAAAGTTGCTTCCTCCCTTTTTTCCTGTATGTTATTGATTTTACTTTAATCATCACTATCTCTGTACCCTTTTGGTATAACATTTGATCTTTATGTAGTTGACAATTTTTCCAGTTTCCCTTGCAGATGAAGCAGATTGTTATAGGTCTCCAGGCCTCTCTCCACACACTGTATTACTTGGATCAGGGAGTTCTCTGGGGTCTCTTGCTTTTGCTCTAGCTGATAATGACTCTTATTTTGATTCATTCTCTTCATCAGCTGGTGGTAACAGATACATATTGTTGGTTTTTTTTTCTTTCTTGAGTATTGTTGAATGGGGGATAGATATTTCATAGGATCTTTGGCTACACTGTGTTATAGGGGCATTTCTACTTATTTGGCTGTCTTACCCAACTTAGTACTGTTTCTGTGCTTGAACTGGGTGGAGGGAATCATCCTTTCCTTTCTTTTGTGAGCACTTGGGGGATCAGCTATTCCATACTTGAGGCTGGTTATTCCCACTTGTTTTGGCTGGTCAATATCTATGCTAAACTCCTGTGATTTGCTGGTAATTTCAGCCATGTGGAAGCTTCTCAGTGGTCTTCTCTGGAGTTCTGATCTTCCTATATGTACCTTAATGAGGAGAAAAAGGAGCCCCACCCTTACCCTTTATTTGGTCATCAAGGCACTGCTCTGGCCAATGGTAGCCCTGGGATCACTTAGACATCACAAAGCACAACTCCTGACATCAATTACTTCAAGTCCAGCATTCATGATCTTTGTCATTGTCATCATCACCATAATTTCTTTCTTCTTATTGTACTTGCTTTCTAATGGAATTAGATCACTGGTTTAATATAAAAGGATATGATTCAGGAAGAGCCAAATGGAAGAGATGTATGGGGCAAGGTATGTGAAAAGAGGCCCACTGTGTTTCCATGCCCTCTCAGAGCAGTGCCATTCTCCCCAAATCTCCAGGTGTTTATCAACCCAGAAGTTCCAGTCTTCCTCTTTAGAATAGAATATTATTTACCTACCTCTAATCTCTTGTTTCTAATGAATTTATATATTTCACTATGCCATGCTCTAGTTAACATATTTATGATAATTTCTTACTCCCTTCCCAAATTATTTACTTCAGTTGGTATCCTTGAAGCTTGCAAGGTTTGCTTTTCATAGAAGCAGAAGTGAGTCAGGTAGGATAAGGAATCAGCATTTCCCTAGTACAGAATACTGAGCATATGGAAAGCATATAATAAATGAAGTCATTGTTGTCATTCATTCTTATATATTTTAATTAAGAAAATCCAGTGGAGGGGATTAAAAATGGCAACGGAGTAAGTGGATGCTGCATGGACATGCTCCCAGGAACAAACTATAATACAGAAAAACTTCCTGAATAATCAATGGAAGAGTCACTGGAGAGAACCTTGATAACTGAGCACAGAAAGTGGAGATCTCATAGAGACTGGTAGGAGGGGCAGAGGTGCGAAAAGGGCTGGCTTGGTTCCCACAGTCAAAAACTGAAGTTCCAGAGAGATATCTCAGCTGTGGGGGGTTGCCACTGAGAACTCTGGGACCTATTCCCCAATCTAGGTCCCCCAGCAGAGAGCACCAGAAATGAGAAAGGTGCCCACATAACATCTGGCTATGAAGAGCAGCAGGGTTGCTGTGTGCCAGGAAAACACAGCTGGAAATTCAGGCACCCTCTTAAAGGGCCAATGCACAAAATTCCTTGAGGAGCCACTCACCTTGTGCTCCAGCAGAGGGAGGGCAGAGTGGATTGGAACTGTGTGAGCAGAAGCCATGATTGAGGACTCAGGGATTAGAGCTCAGAAAGCAGACACCCACCGGTGTCCTGTGCTGAGTCATTCTCTAATGCAGCAGAGGACATGTTTCCCACACAGACATTTGTTATACAGGTGACCTTGCTTGGGGGGAGACAGTTGACCTACCCTATCAGAAAACACTTTGCCCCAAGGTGTGGAGTTCCTGAGGCCACTTAAGAGACTAAGAATAACAATTAGCCTCCAGGCAGAAGCAACTGCCCCACCCTGTTGGAAAAAAAACAACAAACTCTCACCACACCTGAGAACAATTGCCTGAAGGCAATTCAAGTCAGAATCTTATCAGTCTGTAGGCAGAGGCCATCTCTGGAGGCTTTGAGTCTTATCCTGATCTATATATATACTAGAGGCCTGGTGGATGAAAATTCATGCACTGGAGGGGGGTCCCTCAGCCCGGCCTGCCCCCTCTCAGAGTCCAGGAGCCCTCAGGGGCGGGAGGCGACCTGGCGATCAGGGAAAGTCGATGCCCCATCACACCTCTGCTGTGTCCACTGCCAGCAGCACAAACCTCAGCCGACCCTGGTTACCTGAGCCTTGGGTGACCCTGGGCGGCTGGGCAGCTGCCACCCGCGGCCTGCCTGTGCCTCGGGCTGGCCCTGGGCGGATGGGGGTTCAGGGACTCTGGAGGCAGGCCTTGCCGCATGCCTACCACACTGGCAGGGCTGAGGGGATTGGGTGCCACCATCTTGTGGCTATGGGCACCGCCATCTTTGAGGGTGAGTCAGTCAATTAGCATATTCCCTCCTTATTGGCTGTGGGCACTGCCATCTTTGAGGGGGGGCAGTCAATTTGCATATTCCCACCTTATTGGCTGTGGACATTGCCATCTTTGCGATGGTGTGAGGGTCAATTAGCATATTTCCTCTTTATTAGATAGGATATATATATATATATATTTATATATATAAACTTCTAGAGGACTTTAATAGAGAGACCAACAACAATACGGTCATAGTAGGGGGATTTAATACCCCGTTGACTCGTTGACTTCACTGGATAGATCTTCCTGACAAAAATTTAACAAGAAAATGGTGAGTCTAAGGGACACCCTAGATCATATGGATTTAATTGACATATATAGAAATTTCACGCCAACACAGTAGAATATACATTTATCGCAAGTGCACATGGATCATTCACAAAGATAGACCACATGTTGGGACACAAAACAATTCTCTACAAGTTCAAGAAGATTGAAATCATATCAAGCATCTTCTCAGATCACAGTGGAATGAAATTATAAATCAACTACAGTAAAAATACCCCAAAACATTCAAACACATGGAGGCTAAATAGCATGTCATTAACCCTTTGCACTCACTTGCTTTTTTCGATTCCTTTATTCTACTGCTAACCGTGTCAAGTCACACTCAACATCCGAGTGCAAAGGGTTAAACAATGAGTGGGTTACCAATGAGATCAAGACAGAAATAAAAAATTTCATGGAAATAAATGAAAATGAACACACAACAACCCAAAATCTCTGTGACACTGCAAAAGCAGTCATGAGAGGGAAGTTCATAGGACTACCGGCATACCTCAAAAAAAAAAAATCAACAATAAACTATTTAACCGTATAACTTAAAGAACCAGAAATAGAACAACAAGAAAAGCCCAGAGTAAGTAGGAGGAAGGAAATTATAAAGCTTAGAGCAGAAATAAATAACATACCAACTAAAAAACACACAATGAAACCAAGAGCTGGTTATTTGAAAGTGGAGAAGTAACCACTGACACCACAGAAATACAAAGGATTGTAAGAAAATGCTATGAACAACTTTATGTCAATAAGCTGGACAATGTGGATGAAATGGGAAGATTCTTAGAAAAATAAATCTCCTAAAACTAAATCAAGAGGAATCAGAAAACCTGAATAGGCCAATAACACCTGATGAAATAGAAGCAGTCATCAAAAAACTCCCAGCAAACAAAAGCCTACATCAGGACGGTTTCACAGGGGAGTTTTACCAAACATTCAAAGAAGAAATAACACCTGTATTCCTCAAACGGTTCCAAAAAAATTCCAAGAAGGAACACTTCTAAACTCTTATTATAAGGCTAGCATTATCCTAATTCTGAAACCAGATAAAGACACTACAAAGAAAGAATTACAGGCTAATATCCCTGATGAACATAGATGCTAAAATCCTCAACAAAATATTAGCAAATTGTATCCAGCAATATAGTAAAAAGATCATACACCATAATAAAGTGGGGTTTATTCCAGGGATGCAAGGCTGGTACAATATTTGCAAATCAATAAATGTGATACATCACATAAACAAATTGAAAGACAAAAAATCACATGATCATATCAATAGATGCAAAAAAAGTCTTTGACAAAACCCAACACTCATATTTGATAAAAAAAATCTAAGCAAAGTGGGAATAGAGGGAGCATATCTCAACATGATAAAGGCCATATATGACAAACCTACAACAAACATCATACTCAATGGGAGAAAACTAAAACCATTTCCCCTAAGAACAAGAACAAGAAAGGGATGTCCAATTGCATCACTCTTTTTCAACAGAGTACTAGAAGTCCTAGCCACAGCAATCAGACAAGAAGAAGAAATAAAAGGCATCCAAATTGGAAAGGAGGAAGTAAAACTCTCATTACTCTCAGATGACATGATATTGTACATAGAAAACCATAAAGAAGTCACCAAAGGACTACTAGATTTAATAAGTGAATTTGGCAATGCAGCAGGATACAAAATCAACAATCAAAAATCAATGGCTTTTTTATACAATAATAATGAATTCTCAGAAAGAGAAACTAAACAAACAATCTCATTTACCAATGCAAGAAAAAATTAAGATACTTAGGAATCAACTTAATCAAGGAGGTAAAAGACCTGTACTCAGAAAAGTACAGGACATTGAAAAAAGAGATAGAGGAAGACACAAACAAGTGGAAGAATATACTGTGTTCATTGATTGGTAGAATCAACGTCATTAAAATGCCCATAATACCCAAGGCAATCTACAGATTGAATGCACTACCTATTAAAATACCAATGGCATATTTCACAGAGCCAGAAAAAAATACTCCAAAAATTTACATAGAATCAAAAAAGACCCCGAATAGTTGCATCAATCTTGAGAAAGAAAAACAAAGTTGGAGGAATCACAATACCAGATTTTAAGTTATACTACTAGTATAACACCATCATAATCAAAATAGCCTTGTACTGGCACAAGAACAGGCATATACATCAATGGAACAGAACAGAGACCCCAGAAATTGACCCAAGTCATTATGCTTAATTAATATTTGACAAAGGAGTCAAGAGTATACAATGGAGTCAAAACAGTCTCTTCAATAAATGGTGTTGGGAAAATTGAATAGATACATGTAAAAAAATGATACTAGACCACCAACTGATACCATACACAAAAATAAACTCAAAATGGATAAAGGATTTCAACATAAGACAGGAAACCATAAAAGTACTAGAGGAATCTAAAGGCAGCACAATCTCAGACATATGCCAAAACAATTTCTTCACCGATATAACTCCTAGGGCAATGGAAACTAAAGAGAAAATAAATAAATGGGACTACATCAAAATAAAAAGCTTTTTCACAATAAAGGAAACCATCAACAAAACAACAAAAAAGCCCACTACAAGGGAGAATTTATTTGCCAATGTTATCACTGATAAGGGTTTAATCTCCAAAATTTATAAGGAACTCATACAACTTAACAAAAGGAAGATAAACAATCCAATCAAAAAATGGACAAAGGACCTAAATAGACACTTTTTGAAAGAGGACATACAGAAGGCCAAGAGACACAGTGGAGTCAAGCCTTCAGCATTCAGGCTTCTCTCTGGTGAAGCAGAGCCTTCAGTCTTCAGTCTTCAGTCTTCACTCGGGCAGAGCCTTCAGTCTTCACTCCTTGCCTGTGTATGCAAATTAACCTGCCATCTTTGTTGGGTTAAGTTGCATACTCACTCCTGATTGGCTGGTGGGTGTCACAGAGGTACAGTCAATTTGAATCTTTCACTTTTATTAATATAGATAGAGGAATATGTAAAGTACCCGGGACGCCCTCACAAGTAATGACCAGCAGGAGCGGGTTGGCTTGGCAGCGTCACACGAGGCCAGAGGATGTGAGTCTGCATCAAATAAAATAAAATGCGTTTACATGCCCTAAAGCACAAACATCCCAGCAGATAACTCAATGCAGGTTATTGTGTAATCAAAATGATTACACAACAAATCACAATGATTACATAATAAACTTATTTTCACTGAAAAAAATAACCTCTTCATTTAAAGATGCCCCAGTAAGGCTGCTGAGGCTTTCATCTGTCCCTTTCTACACTGAACATGACAGGGTTCAAGAAGGAAGGGTTCCAGTTTTGTTTTCTCAGCATCCAGGTAGGAGGCCTCCCTGGGGCGGCTCTCCCCTCCGAGCCCTGTGCAGGACAGGCACTCCACTATGGCCCAGGAGCCCCGAAGGTAGGCAGAGCGAAGTGCTTTCCCTCCAGGACCCCATTCTCCCTGGGAGTCTGGCATGGAGGGCGCTCTCCCTGGAAACCTGGAAATCTGCCTCCCATGGCAACTGTGCAGCAGCCAGGCCTGGTGAGCCGCAGAGAGAACAACCTACCCATGCAGATGTGTACACTGGTAGAGTGCACACAGCTGCCATAGTTGAAGTCATCCTCGATGGAGGACCAGGGGTAGTGGGGATCAGAGTCAGCCATGTTGGCAATGGAACCTCAGTTCCCCGCCAAATGACAAGAGCATACGGACCTCAACGTTCCTCGGTCACTTCCTGAGCAGCAGTCAGCCCCAACTGGGGATCAAACCCGAAACCTAAGTAGGTGCCCTGACAGAATGGAACCCAAACCTTTGCTGTGGCAGAGGAGCTCCAGCCCACAGCAGGGTCCAGGGCATACCAGAGGGGTTTTGTTGAGGGGCCCTGACAGGCAGCCCACAGTGCAGTGGGTTAGAATCTCCTCCTGATATAGCAAGGTTGCAGGTTGGATCCCTGGTCAGGGCACAGACAAGAAGCAACCAAAGAGTGTATAATAAGTGGAAAAACACACTGGTGTTTCTCTAGCTCCCTTCCTCTCTCTAAAATAATCAATAAAAATTAAAATAAAAAATAAACCCTCTGACTTGCAGAGTTGCTAAAACAGTTAGAAAGCAAAGGCCCATCCCTTCCCGTTCAATTCAACAAATACTTCATATCCTCCTTCAAAAATCACACTGGAGATGGGTGTTTGTTTGTTTTGGTTAATCCTCACTTGAGGACATTTTTGCATTGATTTTTTTTTTTTCAGAATGGAAGGGAGGGAGAAGGACAGAAACTAATGTGAGAGATATCAATTGGTTGCCTCTTGCTGAATCCCCGACCAGGGTCCCAGGTTGAGCCTGCAACCCAGGTACATGCCCTTGATCAAAATTCAACCTGGTACCCTTAAGTCCACCTGCAGAAGGACTATCCACTCAACCAAACCAGCATTTTTTTTCTTTTTAAGTCCTCCTCTAAGGATATTTTTTTTTCATTGATTCTAGAAAGAGAGGAAGGGGAGGGAAAGAGAAAGAGAAACATTGATCAGTTGCCCAAGCAATCTGACGGGAATGGAACCCACAACCTGTGTATGTGCCCTCACCTGGAATCGAACAGATGACCCTTTGGTGCGAGGGAGGACACTCTAACTACTGATCCACACCAACCAGGGCCTGGAGGTACATTTAAATTTTTTTTTTTTTTCAGATCTGGCCTGGCCAGGTGGCTCAATTGGTTAGAGTTGCAACCTGTACACCAAAGGATTTCCTGTTGGATTCAAGGTTAGGGAATACACTTAGGTTTAATTTAGATCCCAGTAGGTCAGCAGGAGAGTAGTTAGATCCCTGTAGGGAGCCGACTGGTATTTCTCTGTCACATGGATGTTTCTCTCTAAAAATCAATTTTAAAAACATCCTCAGGTAAAAATTAAAAATACATATACTGAGTGGCCAGATTATTATGACCTTTGAATGTATAATAATCTGGCCACTCAGTGTATATCCTATATAATAAAAGGCTAATATGCAAATTGTCCCTTCGACCAGGAGGCCGACCAGCAGGCAGGCCGGCTAACCACCCATGTCCCCTCCACCTGGCCAGGCTGGCTGGACCCCTCCCATGCATGAATTCATGCACCGGGACTCTAATGTATACTGAGTGGCCAGATTATTGTGCCTTCAGAGATCATAATAATCTGGCCACTCAGTGTATATACTAGAGGCCTGGTGCATGAAATTCATGCACAGGGGCGGGGGTATGTTACCATCAGCCCAGCCTGCACCCTCTCCAATCTGGGACCCCTCTCACAATATAGGACTGATGGCTCCCAACTGCTCACCTGCCTGCCTGCCAGATTGCCCCTAACCAGTTCTGCCTGCCAGCCTGATCACCAAATAACCACTCTCCTGCCAGGCTGATTGATGCCAAACTGATTACCTGCTGGCCAATTGTCCCTAACATTCCTCCCCTCCCAGCCTGGTCACCCCTAACTGCCCTCCCCTGCTGGCCCGGTCACTCCTAACTGCCCTCCCTTGCCAGCCTGGTTATCCCTAACTGCCCTTCCCTGCATACCTGGTTGCCCCCAACTGCCCTCCCCTGCAGGCCTGGTCCCCAACAACTTCACTTCCCTGCAAGCCCGGTCCCCCCCAACTTCCCTCCCCTGCAGGCCTGCTTACCCCTAACTGCTCTCCCCTGAAGGCCTGGTCCCCCCTGACTGTCCTCCCCAGCAGGCCTGCTCACCCTTAACTGCCCTCCCCTGCCAGCCTGGTTGCCCCCAACTGCCCTCCCCTGCAGGTCTGGTCACCCCCAACTGCCCTTCCCTGCAGGCCTGGTGCTCCCCAACTGTCCTCCCTGCAGGCTTGGTCGCCCCCAACTGCCCTCCTCTGCCACCCCAGTCACCCCTAACTGCCCTTCCCTGCAGGCCTGGTTGCCCCCAACTGCCCTCCCCTGCAGTCCTGGTTCCCCCAACTGTCTTCCCCTGCAGGCCTGGTCCACTCCTAACTGCCATCCCCTGCTGGCCCAGTCACCCCTAACTGCCCACCTCTGCAAGCCTAGTTGCCCCTAATTGCCCTCCCGGGCAGGGCTGGTTCCCACTCCCCCAACCTACCTCCCCTGCAGGCCTATGTCCCCACCAACTTCCCTCTGCAGCAGGCCTGGTCACCCCCAACTGTCCTACCCTGCAGGGCTGGTCTCCACAACTGCCCTCCCCTGCTGGCCTGATTGCCAACAACTGCCCTCCGCTGCTGGCCATCTTGTGGCAGCCAACTTGTGTCCACATGGGGGCAGCCATCTTTGACCACATGGGTGTGGCCATCTTGTGTGTTGGAGTGAAGGTCAATTTGCATATTGCCTCTTTGTTATATAGGACAGGATATTGAATGTGAACTGTAAATGAAAAATAAAATTTAGTGACAGGAGAGAGACAAAATAGCGGTGGAATAAATAGACGTGTCCCAAGACTTGTCCCGGAGCAGATAGAATGAACAGCTGAAATGAATAACATCCAACCAGAATTGGAGAAGGAGACTCAGCGGGTGAGACAGCTTGCAGCCGGGAAGGGCATAAGATCCCTGGATAAAGATAAACTCAAGGATCTGGGCAAGAGGGTCTGCCAGACTTCTGAGCTCAGAGGGTCAGAGGGAACCCACACAGCACCAAGCTGCATCTCTGGGGACAGGCACAGCGTCTGACTGGAAAGAAGGGCCACAGGACTGCTGGACCACAGGAGATTCCAGATCTGGGTCCACAGTCACAAAAGGCTGAACCCAGAGGGTGCAGGATGAAGGGCTGGCCAGACTGCACAGCTCCAGCAGGAGAGGAGTGCACAGAGGCCCAGTCTTTCCCCTCTCTGCGGCCTGAGCCTTCCTTTGCTGCACCTAGTTCATAGGACCTTTCAGATGCAGACACTTACCTGTGGCTGAGGTGAGGGAGAAGGTGTGGACTCTTGGAGTCTGGGGAGAGTAGGGGGTCCAGGAGAAGTGGCAGCAAGTCTGGTGCTGAGTCATACCTGAGCCTGGGACCTGGGCAACTATTTTGTCCTGAAGAGATAGCCCCTCCCTCCAGTTTCCAGGCAACCAATACAGCCATACCCAGATCCCAACCTGAATGGTACAAAGGATTTTAAAAAAATCTAAATAGTCCCAGAGAGTCCAAAGGGACTGGCCTAAAGACAGTACAGAAGACTGGGATCTTAAGCCAGCCAAAGGAGTGACACTTCACTTTTTCATTTTTATTTATTACTAGCAGCCCAGTGCACAAAATTTGTGCACTCGGGGGGGGGGGGGGGCGGTTGTCCAACAGCCTGGCCTGTTCCCTCTCGCAGTCCAGGAGCCCTTGGGGAATGTCTGACTGATGGCTTACACCCGTGGGAGTGGGCCTAAGCCTGCAGTTGGATATCGCACTGACCACCAGGAGGCAGCTCCTGTGTTGAGCGTTTGCCCCCTGTTGATCAGAGCATGTCATAGTGACTGGTCATTCCACCATCTGGTTGACTTGCATATTAGCCTTTTATTATATAGGATTTTTTAAATTATTATTTATTTTTTTTCTTCTTTTTTCTTTGTTTTCCTCTTTTTATTTGTTGCTTTATTTTCCTTTTTTTCACATTATTTTTCCATCACTCTATTTTCTTTTATTTTTATTTGCTATTTTTTATACCATTTTTAAAATCAAATTTTTTGTAAATTTATTATTTTTACTTTCTTCTCATTCTCTTTCTTCTTATCCACCCATCCCCTTTGTACTTCCTCTACACTGAACTGAGGACCTCCCCATATTCATCAATTCTTAACCTTATTTTTTATATATAAACTCAGACTCTACAGATTCTGCCCCCACCCTCTTTGCTGGGTGTTTGGTGTTTGTATTTTTTTGGTTTATCTATTGGTTCTGTGGTGTTTTCCATATTTTTTTTTCTTCTTTTTCCTCCTTTTTCTTTTCTCTCTTATCTTTTTCTCTCTCTTTGATATCATTTGTGCTCTCTTTTCTCTCCCCTAATTCTCTTTTCTCAGGTGGTTACTTATAGTGGGGTCATTGGTGTCATGAGTATATTCGTGCTTTGTTCCCTTTGTGTTGTGTCTTGTGGAGGTGAATTCTATCCTGTCTGGCCAGGAGCTAGAGAGCGAGCCACATTAACCAGACACCTGGAGAGGAAACTCCATCCACGAATGCGTAAATAACACCCCAGACACAATTACAGAGACAGGAAGAAGGCAGCAGTGAGAGAGAGAGCGTGAGTGAGGGAGGGAGCAAAAGAGGAGTGTTTGGTCATGTGGAGTGTATGTGTGTGTATCTGAGTAAGGCACAGTTAGATCCTGCAGGACCTTTGGGGGCAGGCTAACCTGGCTCGCCTAACTAGGCAGCCTCTGCTACCATTGCAAACAGTCCCGGGAGGCTGGCTTGTCCTCAGAGGCCTAGCCTTTTTGAAGAGGAGAACTGCTGTAACTGGGAGCCCAGCCTCACCTCCACCCAGGGTGCCCTCAAAGAACACCTGGGACTCTACAGCCACCCCTGCCAGGGACCTGCTACCTTGGCTGTGGTCCCATGGTCAATGAGTCTCCAGTCACCCTGGGCATAGGCTCCTGTGCATTCTGACACATGCTCCCCTTTGACTGGCCCAACACTTTAGCCCAGGGCACTGCAACCACATGATCAGTAGACATGTGGGCAGCCCGCTCCTGTCCAAGGAGCAGCAGTCCCACGAGCAGCCCGCCCTAGGTCTAAGAGCAGCAGCCTCATGTGACCTGCCCTTTCCAAAAAGCAGCAGCTGTGTTAGTGGCCTGCTACCCCTTGCAAGGAGCATCAGCCCCGCAAGCAGCCAGCCCCAGGCCTAAGAGCAGGATCCTCACGTGCCCTGCCCCTGTCCAAAGAACAGCATCTGTATAATTGGCCCACTCCTCCATTTGAGGAGCATCAACAACATGAGCAGCCCACCCCATCCGAGGAGCAGCAACCGCAAGAGCAACCCACTTATTATTGAGGAGCATCAGCCCCACACAGCCCGCCCCCATCTAAGGAGCAGCAGCTGTGTGCAGCCCGCACCCTGCACCTTTCGGAGGAGTAGCAGCTATGTGAGCAACCTGCCCCCATCCGAGGAGCAGCAGCTGTGTGAGAAGCCCGCCCCTGATAAGGAACAGCAGTGCCACAAGCAGCCCACATCCATTCGAGGAACAGCAGCCACCCAAGCAGCATGCCCCAGACCGAGGAGCAGCAGCCACACGAGCATGTCTGGTCACCCCCAACTGCCCTCCCCTGCAGGCCTGGTGCTCCCTAACTGCCCTCCCTTGCCAGCCTGGTTATCCCTAACTGCCCTTCCCTGCATACCTGGTTGCCCTCTCTCTTTGATATCATTTGTGCTCTCTTTTCTCTCCCCTAATTCTCTTTTCAGTCCTGTGGAGCCTACACTGGTCTGAGGAGGAGTAGCCACATGCAGCGTGCAACTGTCCGACAAGCAGCAGCTGAGTGAGTGGACCACCTCCATCCAAGGAGCAGCAGCCGACAAGCAGCTAACTCCCGCCTGAGGAGTAGCAGCCAGGGAAGCAGCCTGTCCCCCATCCGAGGAGCAGCAGCTGTGTGAGGAGTCTGTACCCACACGAGGAGCACCAGCCTGGCAAGGAACCTGCCCCTGTGCAAGAATTGGCAGCCTCACGAGCAGACTGCCCCTTCTGAGGAACAGCAGAAGCGAGCAGCTAGCCCCTATCCAAGGAGCAGCAGCCATGTGAGCAGTCCGCCCCGTCCGAGGATCAGCAGCCATGTGAGAAGCCCACCACTGTCCAAGGAACAGCAGCTGTGCGAGCAGACTCCCCCACCAGCCAGAGGAGACACCACTGCTGCGAACAGCACCCACCAGAGGAGCCGCTGCCAACTGAGGAGCAGCAACTTCAGCGACCGCCTGAGGAGCAACTGTAGCCCCAGGAGCCACTGCCACCCAAGAAGCAGCCCCTGCACGACGCAACATCTAGATCACTCAGTGAGACCAAAAATGGGTAGACAAAGAAACCCTCAAAGGAAAGAAAAGGAGGAATCTCCAGAAAAACAGTTAAGTGAAACAGTGGCAAGCAATAAGTCAGAAAAAGAATTCAGAATAAGGGTCATATAGTTATTAAAACTGATGGAGGAAAAAATCAACAACTTATGTAAGAATCAAGAAGAAATGGATGAAAAAAATCAATAACTAATGTAAGAATCAAGAAGGAATGAAGAGTTATATAGCTGCAATAAAAAACACAATAGAAAGTTTCAACAGTAGACTAGGAGAAGCGGAGGACCGAATTAGTGAATTAGAAGACAGGGAAGCAAAACAAACTCAAGCTGAACTGCAATTGGGGAAAAAAATTAAAAGACAGGAGGAGAGCCTAAGGGAACAATGGAACAATATGAAACGAAGCGACATACAAGTAACAGGGGTGCCAGAACAACAGGAAGAGGAACAAAGGTTAGAAAACCTATTTGAAGAAATAATGTCAGAAAACTTCCCTGATGTGGGGAAGAAAAATTCACACAAGCACAGAGAGTCCCAAACTAGATGAACTCAAAAAGACCCACACCAAGAGACATCATAGTTATGATGGCAAATGTTCAGGACAAAGAGAGAATCTTAAAGGCTGCAAGAGAGAGACAGAAAGTTACATACAAGGGAGCTCCCATTAGATTATCAAATGATTTCTCAACAGAAACACATCAGGCCAGAAAAGCATGGAAGGAAATTTACAAAGTGATGCAAACCAAGGGACTGAATCCAAGAATAATCTATCCAGCAAAGCTCTCATTCAAAATTGAAGGGGAAATAAGGAGCTTCACTGACAAAAAAAGGCCTAAGGGAATTTATCACTATCAAGCCGGCAATGCACAAAATGCTAAAGGGGCTGGTGTAAAAAAAAAAAGAAATAAAAATATAAGAAAGAACTCAGGCACAAAAAATAAAAATGGCTACAAACAATTACCTTTCAATAACTTTAAACATAAATGGACTAAATGCTCTAATCAAAAGACATCGAGTGAGTGAATGGATAAAAAAACATGACCCATATATTGTATATGCTGTCTACAAGAGACCCACCTCAAAACAAGGGACTCACACAAACTGAAAGTTAAGCGATGCAAAAATATCTTTATGGAAAATGGAAATAAAAAAAAAAAAGCTGGGGTGGCAATACTTACATCTGACAAAATAGACTTCAAAGTGAAGGCCATAACAAGAGATATGGAAGGCCATTTCATAATATTAAATGGATTGATACAAAAAGAGGATATAACCCTTACAAACATATATGCAACCAATGCAGGAGCACACAAATACATGAAAAAAAAAAAAAAAACCTCCTGGAAGATATCAAGAGAGAGAGATCGAGAACAATGCAATCATAGTAGGGGACTTTAATACACCACTGACATCACTGGATAAATCCTCTAGACAAAAAAACAGCAAAGAAACAGCAATCCTAAATGACTCACTAGAACAGATGGACTTAATTGACATCTTCAGAACATTTCACCCTAAAGCCACAGAATATATGTTCTTCTCAAGTGCACATGGGACATTTTCAAAAATAGACCACATATTGGGTCACAAGCAAAGTCTACCCAAATTCAAGAAGATTGACATCATGTCAAGCATTTTCTCAGACAACAATGGCATAATATTAGAAATAAACTACAATAAAAACAGCCCCCAAAATTAAAACACATAGAAGCTGAATAGCATGGTATTAAATAGTGATTGGGTTATCAATGAGATCAAAGAAAAAATTAAAAACATCCAGGAGACTAATGACAATAAAAACACAACAATGCAAATACTATGGGACACAGCAAAAGCAGTCCTGAGAGGGAATTTCATAGCTCTACAAGCCTACGGCAGAAAACAAGAAACAATGGTAATAAATTACCAAACCCTACAACTCAAAGAGTTAGAAAGACAGCAACAAGAAAAGCCCACTGTAAGAAGAAGGAAGGAAATAATAAAGATCAGAGTGGGGATAAATGGCATAGAGACAAAAAAAAAAAAAAACAATACAAAAGATCAACAAAAACCAAGAGCTGGTTCTTTGAATGGATAAACAAGATGAATGAACCTCTAGCCAGGCTCACCAAGATGCAGAGAGTGGAAACAAATAAACAAAATCAGAAATGAAAGAGGAGAAATAACAACAGATCCCACAGAAATACAATTCATTGTTAAAAGATATTATAAACAACTCTATTCCAACAAACTGGAAAACATGGAGGAAACGTATATATTCCTAGAAAAATACAACCTTTCAAAACTCAATCACTCAATCAGGAAGGATCTAAAAATTTCAATAGGCCAATAACTGTGGAAGAAACTGTAGCAGTCATCAAAAAGCTTCCAGCAAACATAAGCCTGGGGCCAGAGAGCATCACAGGGGAGTTTTACCAAACATTCAAGGAACAACTAAAACCTATCCTACTCAGACTATTCCAAAAAATTCAAGAGGAAGGAACACTTCCAAGCTCCTTTTATGCAGCCAGCATCACCTTGATACCTAAACCAGATATACACAATACAATGAAAGAGAATTACAGGCCAATATCCCTCATGAACATAGATGCCAAAATCCTCAACAAAATTCTAGCAAATCAGATCCAGCAATACATCAGAAAGATCATACAACATTACCAAGTAGGATTTATTCTGGGGATGGAAGAATGGTACAATATCCACAAATCAATAAACATGATACATCACATAAACAAATTGAGAGATAAAAATCACATAGTCATATCAATTGATGCAGAAAAAGCATTTGACAAAATCCAACACTCTTTCTTGAAAAAAACTCTCAGCAAGCTGGGAATAGAAGGATCATACATCAACATAATAAAAGCCATAAATGAAAAACCCACAGCCAACAAATGGGCAAAAACTAAAACCATTTCCCCTAAGAACAAGAATAAGACAGGGATGCCCACTCTCACCACTCTTCTTCAACATAATACTGGAAGTACTAGCCATTGCAATCAGACAAGAAGAAGAAATAAAAGGCATCCAAATTGGAATAGAAGAAGTAAAACTGTCCTTATTCACAGAAGAAATGATACTATATATAGAAAAACCTAAAGACTTCATCAAAAAAATATTAGACTTAATAAATGAATTAGGCAATATAGCAGGATACAACATTAACGCCAAGAAATCTATGGAATTTCTATACACCAATTGTAAACTTAAAGAAAGAGAAACTGAAAAAGCAATCCCATTTACCATCTCACCAAAAAAAATTAAGATACCTAGGAATAAACTTAACTGAAGAGGTAAAAGACCTATACATGGAAAACTAGTGGACACTGAAAAAAGAGATACAGGAAGACATAAACAGATGGAGTACATACCATATTCATGGATTGGCAAAATCAACATCATTAAAATGTCCATACTACCCAAGGCAATCTATAGATTCAATGCACTCCCTATTAAAATACCAATGGCATATTTCGCAGACCTAGAATGAACTTTCCAAAAATTCATCTGGAATCAAAAAAATAGCCACAGCCATCCTGAGAAAAAGAACAAAGTAGGTGGGATCTCAATACCAGATATCATGCTGTATTACAAAGCCACTGTTTTCAAAACAGTCTGGTACTGGCATAATAAGAGACATATAGACCAATGGAATAGAATAAAGAACCCAGAAATTGACCCAAGCCACTATGCTCAATTAATATTCAACAAAGGAGGCTTGATAATACAATGGAGTCAAGATGGTCTCTTCAATAAATATTATTGGGAAAATTGGACAGATATATGCAAAAAAATGAATCTAGACCACCAACTTACACCATACACAAAAATAAACTCAAAATGAATAAAGGACTTAAAGATGAGATGGGAAACCATAAAAATACTAGAGGAATCCACAGTCAGCAAAATCTCAGACATATACTGAAGCAATTTCTTCACTGATACTGCTCCTAGGACAATGGGAACTAAAGAGAAAATAAACAAATGGGACTACATCAAAATACAAAGCTTTTGCACAGCAAAAGAAACCATCAAGAAAACAACAAGAAAGCCTAATGCATGGGAGAACATATTTGCCAATGTTATCACTGATAAGGGCTTAATCTCCAACATTTACAGGGAACTCATACAACTTAACCAAAGGAAGATTCAACAACCCAATCAAAAAATGGGCAATGGACCTAAATAGATACTTTTTGAAAGAAGACAGAAGGAAGGCCAAGAGGCATATGAAAATATGCTCAGAGTCACTAATCATTCGAGAGATGCAAATCAAAATGACAATGAGGTACCATCTCACACCTGTCAGGATGGCTATCGTGAACAAATCAACAAGACTGGGAAAAACCAAGATGGCGGTATAGGTAAACACCTAAACTGCTGCCTCACTCAAGAATTTCAAAACTACAACTAAAAGACAACATGGACATCATCCAGAACCACAGGAAGGCTGGCTGAGTGGAAATTCTACAACTAGAAGGAAAGAGAAAAGCACACTGAGACTCAGAGGAGCTGCAGAAGTCAGAGGTACCTAGGCGCGTGTGCGGAGAGGGCTGGCAACTGAGTACGAGGCTGGCTTTCTCAATCGAGGGAGACAAAAGCTCCCGACAGTTCTGAACTCCAGTTCTGGGTGAGACTCTGGGGACCCAGACTCATTTGGGGAGAAACTGGACTGTCTGCCACTGGGAGAAACTCAAGGACGGCTTTCTCACAGAAGTGCTTGCAGCGATTACCACGGGACTCTGAGACCCAGGTGCCTCTTAGGGCAGGGCTGATGGGAAGTCATTGCTTTCTGCTCTGCCCTGAGACTCCTCCCCATCCAAGATGAGCACAGAAGCTTTTGCAAGACTTGTCTCATAAGGGTGTCTCCAGCACAGAAGTTCTCCCAGTGTAGACAGCTGATCCTCACAGCCAATTGGCCTGGAGGTCAATTCCTCCCAGTGATACCAACAGCAATCAAGGCTTAACTACAACAAGACTGTGCACACAGCCCACAAAGGGGTGCACCAAGAGTGTCCACCTCAGGTAACTGGGGAAGCTGAGCCACTGGTCCCTATACGGCACCTAGCACACAAAGCCACTCTAACAAGTCAGGGAAGCAGCCAAAATGCGGAGACAAAGAAATGGAGGAAAGCAAATGACTGGATATATAGTTCAAAACCACGGTTATAAGGTTTTTCAAGAATTTTCTGGAAAAGGCCAATAAATTTAGCAAGTCCCTTGAAGATAATGAAAAAGGGCCAACTAGAAATTAAGCATACACTGATTGAAATAAAAAATAATATACAGAGATCCAACAGCAGACTTGAGGATCGCAAGAATCAAGTCAAGGATTTAAATACAAAGAAGTAAAAAACACCCAACCGGAAAAACAAAAAGAAAAAATGAATCCAAAAATATGTAGATAGTGTAAAGAGCCTCTGGGACAACTTCAAGCATACCAACATCTGAATTATGGGGGTGCCAGAAGAAGAGGGAGAGCAAGATACTGAAAACCTATTAGAAGAAATAATGACAGAAAACTTCCCCCACCTGGTGAAAGAAATAGACTTACAAATACAGGAAGCGCAGAGAGCTGCAAACAAAAGGAATCCAAACAGGACCACACCAAGACACATCATAATTAAAATTCCAAGAGCAAAAGACAAAGAAAGAATATTAAAAGCAGCAAGAGAAAAACAGTTAGTTACCTACAAGGGAGCACCCATACGATTGTCAGCTGATTTCTCAACAGAAACTATGCAGGCCAGACGGGAGTGACATGAAATATTCAAAGTGATGAATAGCAAGAACCTACAACCAAGATTACTCTACCCAGCAAAGCTATCATTCAGAATTGAAGGTCAGATAAAGAGCTTCACAGATAAGAAAAAGCTAAAGGAGTTCATCACCACCAAACCAGTATTATATGAAATGCTTAAAGGTATTCTTTAAGAAGAGGAAGAAGAAGAAAAAGGTAAAGATAAAAATTATGAACAACAAATACATATCTATCAACAATGACTCTAAAACTCAAGTGAATTAAAAATCTGAGGAACAGAATAAACTGGTGAATATAATAGAATCAGGGCCATAGAAAGGGAGTGGACTGACAATTCTTGGGGGGAAAGGGGTGTGGGGGGTACGGGAAGAGACGGGACAAAAATTGTACACCTAGGATGAGGACAGTCGGTGGGGAGGTAAGGGCAGAGGGTGGGGTGGGAACCGGGTGGAGGGGAGCTATGTGGGGAAAATAGAGGAACAATTGTAATAATCTGAACAATAAAATTTATTTTTAAAAAACAAATTATCTTGCCGAAACCGGTTTGGCTCAGTGGATAGAGCGTCGGCCTGCGAACTCAAGGATCCCAGGTTCGATTCTGGTCAAGGGCATGTACCTTGGTTGCAGGCACATCCCCAGTAGGGGGTGTGCAAGAGGCAGCTGATAGATGTTTCTCTCTCATCGATGTTTCTAACTCTCTATCCCTCTCTCTTCCTCTCTGTAAAAAATCAATAAAATATATTTTAAAAAAAGAAAGAAAGAAAGAAAGAGTCTCCAGGAATCAGCCTGTGTGCTTAAAAAAAAAAAAAACAAACAAATTATCAAATGACAAGTGCTGGCAAGGATGTGGAGAAAAAGGAATCCTCATGCACTGCTGGTGGGAATGCAGACTGGTGTAGCCACTGTGGAGAACAGTATGGAGTTTCCTCAAAAAACTAAAAATGGAACTCCCATTGGACCCAGTGATCCCAGTTCTAGGAATATATCCCAAGAAACTAGAAACACCAATCAGAAAAGATATATGCACCCCTATGTTCATAGCAGCACAATTCACCATAGCTAAGATTTGGAAACAGCCTAAATGCCTATCAACAGATGAGTGGATTTAAAAAACTGTGGTACATCTATACAATGGAATACTTCGCTGTGGTAAACAAGGAGTTCTTTCCATTTGCAACAACATGGATGGAGATGGAGAGCATTATGCTAAGTGAAATAAGCCAGGCAGAGAAAGATAAATATCACATGATCTCACTCATTTATGGAATATAATGAAAAACATAGAGTGATCAACAAAAACAGATCCAGAGACAGAGTATTGATCAGACCGTCAAACCTCAGAGGGAAGGTAGGAGAGGGTGGGGGTAAGGGGGAGAGATCAACCAAAGGACTTGTATGCATGCATATAAGCCTAACCGATGGACATAGGCACCAGGAGGTTGAGGACATGAGTGGGGAGGTGGTGGTGGTGGGTGGGCAATGGGGCAATAAAGACACATATGTATTACCTTAGTCAATAAAGAAAAAAATTAAAAATAAATAAATAAATAAATTATATGTTTAGTTACTAGCAAAAAACAATTAGAAAATTACAAATTTAAAGCCCCACTTATAACAACACCAGAAAACATGCAATACTTAGTTACAAATTGAACAAAATATATGCAATATATAGGGTGAAAACTAGGAAACTTTGATGAGATAAAATAAAGAAGACCTAAATAAATGGAGAAATAAAATGACTCCAATGTTAAGATGTCAATTCTCCCAAAATTAATCTTTAATTACCATTCAATCTTAATAAAATGCCAGCAGACTTTAAACAATGAATCAACAAGCTGATTCTAAATTTTATATGAAAAAATACTTAAATAGCCAAAACAATTTTGAAGAACAAAGTTGGAAGACATTCAAATATGATTTGATGGCTTACTATAAAGTGATAGGAATTACTACAGTGTCATAGATTGGTTAAAGGACAGACACATAGATGAATAGAATCTTTTCCAGAAATAGAACCATGCATATATGGTCAATTGATTTTCTGCAAAGGTGCCAAAGTAATTCAATAGATAAAACATAGTACTATCAATAAATAGTGCTGGGATATTTGAACATTCATATGCAAAGAAAACAAAAGATCTTTGATCCATACCTCCATGTCTCATGCCATATAAAAATTTTACTTGAAATGGGTCATATACCTATGTATAAGACTTAAAATTATAAAAACAAGAGAAAATTTTTGTAACTTCAGACCAAAAATTTTTAATATGATCCAAAAAGCATGAACCATAAAAAGTACTTAGATGATATCAAAATTAAAAACTTTAAAAAATACATTGTTAAGAAAATTAAATGGCAAGCTACAGACTGGGAGAGTATATTTGCAAACCACATATATTATTCTGTATTTTAAGGATTAAATACTCAAAAAGGACACCATCATTTCTATTTTTTAAATGGGCAAAATATTTGAGAAAATTTTCATATATTGCAAAAGATGGCAAATAAGCACATGAAAACCTCAATCTAGTCCAATATTAAGGAAATTCAAATTAAAATCACAATGACATACCATTAAAGAACATTAGTGCTTATTACTAAAAATTTAAAAAGTTAACAATATCAAGTGCTGGTGATGATGCAGAGCTTTTTGGGATTTTCATATATTTTTGATCAGAATACAAAATGTGATAGCCATCTGAAAAACAATATACCATTTGCTTACACAGTTAAGGATACAGTGACCATATGACTGAACAATTCCACTCCTAGGAATTAACTTAGAGAAATGAAAAATGTATGCCCATGCAAAAATCTATACCTGAATATTTATATCAGCTTCATTCATAATTGCCCAAATTTGGACACAATTCAAAAATCTATCACTTGTATGGATAAACAATCTCTGTTACATCCATACAGTGGAATTCTACTCAGCAATGATAACAAATTACTAATACATGCAGAAACATGGATACATTTCAAATTTATTATGTGAAATAAAAGAATCCAAACTTGAAAGGTCACACACATACTATATGATTCTATTTATATGCCATTGTGGAAAAGGCACAGCTGTAGTTCAGAAAACAGATCAGTACTTCATGGGGGATTGACTACAAAGAGGCATGCATGAGGAAACTTTTGGGGAGTAATGACACTGTTCTATATCTTGATTATGGTGGTTACCTGACTGTATTTGTCAAAATTCATAGAGGTACACTAACACAAGTGAATTTTTATGTACAGTATACCATAATTATATCTTAATAAACCTGACTTTAAACAAAAGACCATACTAATCTCATCTAAGTTATATGGTCTTGCCACTCTTGAGATCAGTGATGTTTAAGATGTACTTCATGAAAACAAATGTTCCAATTTTTTCTTCTTGGTACCAACTAGAATAAGGTAAGCAGTTGAGACCCTATGGGCCTGTATGCTGATTGCTTTCCTGTTTTCTCAAGGAATTCAGGACATCACTTCAACTAGCATAGTCCAAGGCCAATCCTAATCATTGGTTTCAATTTATTTTTAATACAGCAAAAATTCTTATGTGTTTTAATTCTTTTTCAATATAGTAAAACCTTTGTTTTCTTTCCCAGAAGAAATCTTACATAAAACTTTACTATATTAGATGGATAAATTGTATTCCACTCTGTCATAAAGTAGGTCATTTTAACTCTCAGAGGAAGCAGAGCCTAGTATTTAAGAACACAGACCTTGGTGTGATACAAACCAAGATTTGAATCCAAGTTTACTTAGAAATGTGCCTTTGGATGAGTCATTAACTTTTTGAAACCTCTAGTTTCTTTTGTATAAATTGATTATAGCACCTATCTTATACAAGTTCATAGCAAGATTAGAGGTGATATATGGAAGGTGGCCAGTACAATATTTTTTCCTGCTTTACTGAGCTATGATTGCTAGGTAACATTGTGTAAGTTTAAGGTGTACAACTTGTTGATTTGATACACTTACATATTAGAAAATGGTTACTACCATAGCAATAGCTAAAACCTCCATCATATAGTTACCATATCCTTTTTGTGATGAGAACTTTTAAGATTTATGCTCTTGGCAACTTTCAATATATAACACTAGAGGCCTGGTGCATGGATTCATGCACCGGTGGGGTCCTTTGGCCTGGCCTGCCCCCTCTTGCAATCCAGGACCCCTTGGGGATGTCAGAGAGCCAGTTTCAGCCCAACCCCCACAGGCCTAATATGCTAAGTGCCCAGTCATCCAGTTGGCCATTCAACCAATCAAATAATAATATGTTAATAATATGCTAAGGTCACTCAACTGCTCACTATGACATTCTCTGACCACCAGGGGGCAGACGCTCCAACAGGTAGGTTAGCTTGCTGCTAGGGTCCTGCTGATTGGGACTGAGCGAGATGGGCCGGACACGCCCTAGAGCCCTGCCACGGTCCTTCCCTGGCTGGCCAACCTCCTGCATCCCTCCATGGCCCTGATCGTGCACCAGTTGGGTCCCTTGGCCTGGCCTGCGCCCTCTTACAATCCAGGACCCCTCAGGGGATGTCAGAAAGCCGGTTTTGGCCCGATGGCAGAATGACTGGTCACTATGACACGCACTGACCACCAGGGGGCAGATGCTCAACACAGGAGCTGCCCCCTGGTGGTCAGTGCACTCCCACAGGGGCAGTGCTGCTCGGCCAGAAGCCAGGCTCATGGCTGGCGAATGCAGCAGCGGTGGCGGGAGCCTCTTCCGCCTCTGCAGTAGCGCTGAGGATGTCTGACTGATGGCTTAGGCCCACTCCCCCAAGGGCTCCCAGACTGCAAGAGGGTGCAGGCCAGCCTAAGGGACCCAAATTTCATGCACCGGGCCTCTAGTATGCATATAAGCTCTTTGATTAATCTCTTCCTGCCCTCGCCCCTCCCCTCTTCCCTCTGAGATTCATCAGTCTGTTCCATGTTTCCATGACTGTGGTTTCTGTTCCTGTGTTTAGCATCTGCCCCCTGGTGGTCAGTGCACATCATAGCTACCGGTCCAATGGTTGAACAGTGGGATGGTCACTTAGGCTTTTATATATATAGAGAGTAGTGTTAACTATAATCACTATGTTGTACATTAGATCCTCAGCACTTATTCATCTTACTAGAAGCCCAGTGCACGAAATTCGTGCACGGCAGGGGGTTGTCCCTCAGCCCAGCCTGTACCCTCTCCAATCTGGGACTGCTGGAGGGATGTCCGACTGCCCGTTTAGGCCCAATCTTGGTGGGATCGGGCCTAAAAGGGCAGTCGGACATCCCTCTCACAATCCAGGACTGCTGGCTCCCAACTGCTTGCCTGCCTGCCTTCCTGATTGCCCCTAACCACTTCTGCCTGCCAGCCTGATCACCCCCTAACCACTCTGCTGCCAGCCTGGTTGATGCTTAACTGCTCCCCTGCCAGCCTGTTTGCGCCCAACTTCCCTCCTCTGCCAGCCTGGTCACCCCTAACTGCCCTCTCCTGCAGGGTTGATCACCTCCAATTGCTCTCCATTGCAAGCCTGGTCCCTCTCAACTGCCCTCCCTTGCAGGCCTGGTCCCTCTCAACTGCCCTCCCTTGCAGGCCAGGTGCCTCCCAACTGCCCTCTCCTGCTGGCCATCTTGTGGTGGCCATCTTGTGTCCACATGGGGGCAGCTATATTGTGTGTTGCAGTGATGATCAATCTGTATATTACTCTTTTATGAGATAGGATAGAGGCCTGGTGCACAGGTGGGGGCCAGCTGGTTTGCCCTGAAGTGGGTCACAGATAAGGGTGGGGGTTCCCTTGGGGTGTGGGGTGGCCTGAGCGAGGGGCCTGTGGTGGTTTGCAGGCCGGCCACGCCCCCTGGCAACCCAAGGGGAGGCCCTGGTATTTGGAATTTATTTTCCTTCTACAATTGAAACTTTGTAGCCTGGAGCAGAGCCAAGCCTGGGGCTTCGGCAGCCATTTCTGTGGCAGTTAATTCACCTTCTACAATTGAAACTTTGTAGCCTTAAGCAGGTGAGCCTGGCCAGGGTGTGCGGAAAGCTTTGCTTCCCCTGTTGCCGCCGGCAACCGTGGCCTGCTCTCTCAAGCTCCATTCTGCCGCCATTTGTTTGAATTTGTTTACCTTCTATAATTGAAACTTTGTAGCTTGAGTGGAGGCTTAGGCCTGCAACGGCTATGGAAAGCTTGGCTTCCTCTGTTACCTGGGAAACCTTGCTCACTGTGGTTGTAGCCATCTTGGATTGGGGTTAATTTGCATACTCGTCCTGATTGGCTGGTGGGCGTGGCTTGGCTGGTGGGCGTGGTTTATGTAGCGGAGTGATGGTTAATTTGCATATTACCATTTTATTAGAGAGGATACCTGAAAGTTTGTGCCCTTTGATAAACATTTCCCCACCTCCAACCCCTGGTACTCACCATTTCACTCTGTGTTTCTATGATTTGTGTGTGTGTGTGTGTGTGTGTGTGTGTGTTGTTTTGTTTTTAGATCCCACATATAAGTGAGGTCATAAAGTACTTGCTTTATCTGTCTGACTTATTTTACTTATAATAATGCCCTCAAGGTCTATTCATGTTAAACGACAGATTTTCCTTCTTTCCCATGGCTGAAAATGTTTGTGTGTATGTGTGTTTATGTGTGTGTCTGTGTGTATACCACACTTGCTTTATTCATCTGTTGACTAACAGTTAGATTGTTTCCATATTTTAGCTATTGTAAGTAATGCTGCAATGAACATGGGAGTGCAGATATCTAGTCAAGGTCCTTATCTCATTTCCTTCAAGTAAATAATCAGAAGTGGGATTGCTGAATCATCTGGTAGCTTTTTTTTAAAATTTTTGAGGAACCTCCATACTGTTTTCAATAGTAGTTGTGCCAGTTTACATTCCCACCAACAGTGCACAAGGGTTCCTTTTTCTCCACATTCTTGCCAATACTTGTTATCTCTTGTCTTTTCCATGATAGCCATTCTAACAGGAATGAGGTAATATCTCATTTTGGTTTTGATTTGCATTTGTCTGCTGATGAGTGATTTTGAGCATCTTTTATGTACCTGTTTGCCACTTGTATGTTTTCATTGGAAAACTATTCTGTTCCTCTGCCCATTTTTAATGAGATTGGTGGGTGTTTGTTTGTTTATTTTCTTGTTGTTTTGAGTTGTATGAGTTCTTTTTCAAAAAATATATTTTATTGATTTTTTACAGAGAGGAAGGGAGAGGGATAGAGAATTAGAAACATCGATGAGAGAGAAACATTGATCAGCTGCCTCCTGCACACTCCCTACTGGGGATGTGCCCACAACCAAGGTACATACCCTTGACCGGAATCGATCCTGGGACCCTTGAGTCCACAGGCCAACGCTCTATCCACTGAGCCAAACCAATTAGGGCAGTAGGAGTTCTTTATACATTGTGGATATTAACCCTTTATAAGATATACTAGTGCCCCGGTGCATGAAATTCGTGCACATTAAAAGGTGATTAATTAGAGGAAATAATTTAATATTGCTTTTTGCCCTTTCTCTATAATAGAAGTGTCAGAGATGAAAGAAAATTAGTAAAATGTATATGAAAACCTTCCTCTTGTCAGAGTCTGGGGTGCACCATGGGACCCAGAGTCAAGTCCCTGCCCACATACATGTGCCTCAAAATCATGTGAGAGCCAGACCTGGCCAGCCCCCCTCCCCATTGGGCTAGATCCAGACCCGGCCAGTCCCACCCATGTCAAGCCCCGCCAGGCAGGGGATGTAGCCTCAGGTCCCCTGGCCCAGCACCAGGATGGGGGGTGTGGCCTGAGGTCCCCCAGCACAGACCAGGGCGGGGGACATGCCTTGAGGTCCCGTGTCAAGCCCCGCCAGGTGGGGGAAACAGCCTGAGGTCCCCTGTCAAGCGCCGCTGGGCGGGGGGTGCGGTCTGAGGTCCCCTGTCAAGCCCTGCTGGGTAGGGGGTGCGGCCTGAAGTCCCCTGTCAAGCCCCACCCGGTGGAAGGTGTGGCCTGAGGTCCCCTGTCAAGCCCCATGGGGGCGGGGGAGGGCATAGCCTCAGGTCCCTGCTGATTGCTCGTTAAGGCTCCTTATGGGAACTTGGCCTCAGCTGTGGGTGCAGCCATCTTTGTGATGGAATGATGGTCACTTTGCATATTCCCTCTTTATTAGATAGGATGGTTTTCAAATATTTTCTCCCTTTCCTTAGGTTCCCTTTTTATTTTGTCAACTCTGTCTCTTGCTGCCAGCACAATATTAAACACTCAAAGGTAGTCTTATCATCTCTGCCCTCAACCCCCTACTTTTTTTTAAAATGGGATATGTTGTGAAATAGCTTTTATTTTATTTTTAAAATATACTTTTATTGATTTCAGTGAGGAAGGGAGAGAGAGATAGAAACATCAATGATGAGAGAGAATCATTGATTGGCTGCCTCCTCCACACCCCCTACTGGGGATCAAGCCCACAACCCAGGCATTTGCCCTTCACCAGAATAGAACCCGGGACCCTTCAGTCCATAGGCCAATGCTTTATCTACTGAGCCAAACCAGCTAGGGCTCAACCCCCTACTTTCACTTTATGTTTATCCATCTCAGTTAGGGCCTGGGTTTGTTTTTTTGTTTTTCTTTAAGGACTTCAAACAATCACCCATTGGAACAAATGGATATCTTTATTCAGGAGAGGCTGTGTTCTCTGGTCTGTCACCTTCATTTAAGTTATTCCAATACTCATTCCAACTGGGAGAAGAATTGCCAAACTTCTATGTGACTCACAGCACTAGGGGACCATTAGGGCATCTAGTGAAATCAAGTGTTAACTTCTGATACATGAAATGAGCACAGACTCATACACAGAAACACATATGTATACCAACAAAAACCATATATTTGAATATTCAAAAATTAAAGCAGCCATTACTACCAAGGAAGAATCCCACCCTCACATAAGTTGGGGCAAGGAGCTATCAAGACTACAAAGGAGATGACCAAATAAACAAGCAGATTGACTTGCCACTGTTATATAGATGCCAAAATTAGACAACACTCAGATCAGACAGTTTATGACTCACATAAAACAGCAGGAGCATATCAACGCTGATTCCCTTGCCTTTAAGTTCCACAGAGTGATGGTCTGAGACAGATGGAATCTATACATGCAGAACTACTGCATCTGAGGAACTCAGAGCCAAGGGTTCACACCTTTTAGAACAAGTGGTAAAGAAGTCAGTTTCTCCCTAACTCCCATCCCTCAGGGAACAAATAGTTGTCACACACTGTGTGGTCTTGATTCACTTAATTGCCTATATGACTGACTACAGGAACTGCTCAGTATCAGAACAGTTAAGCTTTGTAGCTTGACATACTCAGCAATGATGTTCAGGGACATGTTGGGGCCTTGGCAAACTGCCTCTCTGAACAGTTACAATAGCTTACAATTTAAGTGTCAGTCCATTTAACAGCATATATTTTCATAGGGAAAATAAATTTACTTAAGAACTGATATATACCTCTACCAGTAGTTAAAATCTAGTCCCATTTTGCCATTGTCAGCCGTACACAAACTTTTCACCAACTATTTATAGTTTTGACTCTGTTAGGATATTTATGGTCATTAACACAAAATGAAACTGAGGGAATGGCATCTAGGTGGCAGAGAAGGAAACTCGAGGTTCTTACTTCCTCACAGAAACATTAAATAACAACAATAGATGGTTAAAGTAAATGTATAAGGAGCTCTGTAAATCAAACAAAAGATCTACAGTTATCAAGCAAATGACCAATAAAAAAAAAGCCACATTCAAAATGATAGGAAATTTCATGAAGTTTTAACTAGTACTTGCTCCATCCTTTTCCCTGTACTGGAATGGCACCACTTGGGATAAATGGTAGCCCAGTAGGCATTCCCTGGTTACCTTTCTTGAACCAGAGAGAGCATAGTGGATGTAATTGACAACAATCTAATCTGTCTGGGGCTCCCTGAGGGATGAGACTTTGTGTCCCCTAATTCAGAATTCAGACAATCAAAAGTTCACAGCTTGGATTCCAGACTAGGAAAACAGTGTGCGCAGTTTTTAAAAATTACAGAGGGAACTTTAGACCCACAAACACCAACGGTAAGAGATCATGGACAAAAGAATATAATAAAAGAGCTAAAGCCCTGAGACGAAGCAGGGGTGTGATTCATAGGGAAATTAAGACTTTTAAAAAGCAACTAAGCATATGATGGAATTGAAAAAAGCACACATGTACAGAGAAGATGAATGCCCAGAATAGAATTGAGAAGACCTTAAGCCTCCATCCAAGGCTGATACTAAGACTTAAAACATACCCTGATAATTAATGAAAGTCTTCCTTTGCACAGAGCTAATCTGCAAAGATTGGGAGATATGTCTGCTTTTACAAATGTGCAATTTTTAAACAAAAGATCACAAGGTGTACAAAGAAATAGGAAAACATAACCCATTCAAAGAAACAAAATAAATATACAGAAACCATTCCAGAAGAAACACAGGCTTGGACTTACTAGAAAAAGACTTTAAAACAATTGTCTTAAAGATGCTCAGAGCTAAAACAAAACACAGAAAAAGCTAAAGGTGATCAGGAAAACAAGACCTGAAAACTGGTAATATCAACAAAGAGAATTCTAAAAAAGAATCTAACAGATCTGATGAACAAATGAAGAAACACTATAAAAATTTTCAAGAAGAATTAACACTGATCTTTCTTAACCTTCCCCAAGTATTCCCTGCTTTGAAGAAAAGGGAATACTTCCTAACTTATTCTGTAAGGACAGCATTACTCTGATATCAAAGCCAGACAAAGGTACCACAAGAAACAAAGGCTACAGACTGATATTCCTAATGAATGTTGATGCAAATATCCTCAACAAAATACTAGCAAATCAAATTCAGCAGCATATGAAAATAATTAGATGCATGACCAATTAGGCTTTATTCCTAGAATGCAAGCATTGTTCAGCGCGTGCACGCACGCGCGTGCACACACACACACACACACACACACACACACACCCTGCTAGAATAAGTTAATTTAGCAAAGTTTTAAGATATTAAATCAATGCACAAAAATCAGATGCATATCTATACACTAACTATGAACAATCCAGAAAAATTAGGAAAACAATTATAGTTCAATAGCATCAAAAAAAGAAGAAGAAGAAGAAAAAAACTTAGGAACAAATTCAAACAAAAAGGCAAAAGACTTTTCCATTGAAAACTGCAAAATGTTGACAAAAGAAATTAAAGGAAATACAAATAAACAGAAAGACATCCAAGTTTATAGACTGGAAGACTTACTATTGTTATGATATCAATACTACCCAGCATTATCTACATATTCAGTGAAATCTCTATCCAAATCCAAATAACATTTTTTTGCAGAAATAAAAAAAATCATACTAAATTTTATATAGAATTTCAAGGGACCCTAATAGCCAAAACAATCTTGAGAAAGAACAAAGTTGGAAAATTAACATTACCTGATATCAAAACTTATTAGAAAGCTACAGTAATCAAAACAGTGTGGTACTGACATAAAAACAAACATATAGACCAATAAAATAGGATAGAGAGCCCAGAAATAAACCTTCATAAATATGGGCAAATTATTTTTGACAAGGGTGCCAAACCATTCAGTGCAGAAAAGGACAGTCTTTTTTAACAAATGGTTCTGTGAAAACTGATTATGATATAAATAGCAAAAGAATGAAGTCAAACACTGACCTTATACCATGTTTAAAAATTAACTAAAAATGGATCAAAGACCTAAATGTAAGGGATAAAGCTATAAAATTTTTAGCATATAATATTCTTAGAAGGTCAAAATCTTCACAACATTGAATTTAACAATGATTTATTGGCTATGACACCAAAGGCACATGTTACAAAAGCAAAAATAAACAAATTGGACTTGACAAATTTGGAAACTTTAGTGCATTAACAGACAATATCAACATAGTGGAAAGGTAATATATGGAATGGAAGAAATATTAGCAAATAAGGGATTAATATGCAGAATAAATGAAGAACTCCTGAAACTCAACAAGAAAGAAGAGTTTGATTAAAAAATGGGCAAAACACCTTAATAGGAATATCTCTAAAGAAGATATACTAATGACCAAAGCACATAAATATAAGTTCAATATCATTTATCATTGAGAATGCAAATCAAAACCAAAATTAAATATCACATAATACCCATCAAGATGGCTACTATCAAAAATACAGAAAATAAGAGATATTGGCAAGGATGTGGAAAATTTTAAACTCTTCTGCCCTATTTAAAATACTGAGAAAGTAAAATACTGTGGAAAATAGTATGGCATTTCCTCAAAAAATAAAGAATAGAGTTACCATATGATCCAGCCATTCTACTTCTGGGTATATACCCCCCAAAATTAAAAGAATTATCTCCAAGAGATTTGAATACCCATGTTCATAGCAGCATTATTCACAATAGCTACAATATAGAAGCAACCCAACTATCCATGGACAAATGAATGGGCAAATGAAGCAAAATGTGATATAAGCCTTAAAAATGAAGGAAATTATGACACATGCTACATGAACGGATCATGAGGATGTTATGGTAAGTGAAATCAGCGAGCCAGAAAAAGAAAATGATTTCACTTATATGAGGTACCTTGAATATTTAAATTCATAGAGAGGAAGTAAAATGGTATTGTCAAGGCTGGAGGAGGGAAATGGGAGATTATTGATTAATAGGTACAAATCTCACATTGGGAGGATGAAAAAAGTTCTGGAGATGAATGGTAGTAATAATTGTAAATGAATTTAAAGCCACCAAACTGTACACTTAAAAATGATTAAAATGGTCAATTTTATGTATATTTTACCAGAATAAAAATCAGAAGCTGTTTTTTTCCCTTTTTTATTGTGGTAAAATATACATAAAATGTAGATAAATAGCATGCTAAAATTTTTCTGAGAAAGAGAAATAGGATATCAAATTTAAACCCCAAAAAGTTCTCAAAGTTTTCATTTTCATCAGTGCTTTATTTAATCCATGAGTTTACTACTTTTGATCTTAAATTTAATTGGGAAAATTTATTTTATCTATAAATTTATTTTAGCTCTCAGATTCCTATTCCAAAACTATCTACTATTCATGGTGGGTCTAAGTAGGCTTACAGTTGTGAGAATGTAAAATAGTTTATTCTTGTATTATTTTATTCATTAATTATCGTATTATTTTCCATTCAAACAACTGTAAACCTACCTTGCCACACCTGCACTCTTAGATTACTTCCTTTCCTGGAGAACAGCAATTGAAAACAGTCAAGTTTTCAAGTGTGATACCTATACTTGCCTACATCCTTGTCAAAATCCCCCTGTTTATTTTGAGTCAATTCAAGAAAACTTGATTGAGGACCTGCAATGTGCTTGGTCACTATGGGTACAAAAATGAATATGGCATGCATCCTGTTTGGGAAACTCAAACCGTAGGGAAGTGGATACAGAATACATAACATGATTTTTATACAAACCCCTCATTAAGCTAGGTGTTCTAATTTAATTGTGCACATAATGCAATGGGAGCATGAGGAGGGCAAAGGAGTTGGGTTGAATAAAACCTACCAGAGCAACTAGACAGGAAGCCCTAACCTTCCTTAGAAATGAATAGAAGGAGGAAAGTCTGGTTCATCAAATAGAGGATATCACATGTATATGGCAAGAATTATAAGATTAAGTCAGATAATATCTATGCTTCTCTCATTTCTAGAATCCCAAAAGTTGGAGCAATAAAGTAGAAGAGTGAGTAGCAAATGACAGCCCCAAATTTAGAGGAATTAAAGCTTTTAATGGGTAGAATGCCATATACACACAAAATTAGCATATGCTTTAAGAAATATTGATCTTTTAATATCATCTAAGCCACAACACTGAAAAAATTAAGAACTAATGAGTTAGAGGAAAAGACTTTCTAGAAAATCCTTGGTGGGAGGTGCTGTTTTTGTGAGTGTGTTTTTAAATAAAATTCTATAGTTTATACCAACATGTGTGAAGGTGCTAGTTCTCAGTCCTGTGAAGAAGTTATCAGTATGCTAGCTCTTTGTATACACATTTTCCAGCTTTACTCTTGATCCAATGATGAGACTAATATAGAATAACTATTTGGACCTTAAATAACCATTAAAAAGATTTTTAAAAAATCTTTATTGTTGAAAGTATTAGGTATGTCCCTTTTTTCCTCCCATTGACCCCTTCTAGCCTGTCCCTGCCCACCTGCCCCAGGCCTTCACCACCCTATCGTCTGTGTCTATGGGTTATGCATACTAGTATATGCATACAAGTTCTTTGGTTGATCTCTTTCCACCCACCCACTCACCCAACCCTGCCTTCCCTCTGAGATTTGACAGTCTATTCCATGCTTTTATGTCTCTGGATCTAATAGATTTGAAGGGACTTTGAAAATGTATGAAAATTTGTGGTATTTTAATTATTGAAATGAGTGCAGAAATGCTTTATCAAGATAAGAATCTGAGAGAGGCTTTTTAAATAAAACAAAGGCCTGTTTCTACATTACAGGGAAATAAAAATAATGAGAAATAAAAATATAAACTATATTGAAATTGGTTCTAAACACAGGTGACTGAATGGGCCACAAGGTAATAATAATCAAAGGGAATTTAATTTGGCATCATGGTAGGAGACAAGAAATCTATAAAATCAGAAAGTTCAGACAAATATGAAACATTAGGGGAGGAAAGTTAATAACCAAAGAACATGGAGAGTCTTTAAACATACCTAGTTTAAAATTGAAGGCAAATATTTGCAAAGTACTCAAATTACTAATAATCCTTCCTATTGCCCACCAAAAATGTCTAGTTACTGTCTGACCCTATTTTTCATACATAATATTTCAAACTTAGAATTCCTTAGGTCCTATCTATAACTCACTTTGATTCTAAGGGATCAAACACTGTCTTTCTTATACAGGGGAAATTTAAACACTTCTAGATGATTAGTTTGGCTGCTTCACATTGAAGATTGGCTGCAGGCTCAACTAAGACTTCATGGCCCAGTTCTAATGACCAAGCTCTATCTACCTTTTTCCCCACCCAGGTCTAGTAACTATCTAGAATTCTAATCTGATTTTTCTGGTCCTGGGAGCCTGTCCTTCTTTTTATTAGATGTCCTGCAACTAGGATTCCAATAGTTAATATCAGACTTGCTCATAGGCTGGGTGCTTATCATTTACTTGCTTGGAAACCTGCCCATGGCTAGCGGTAGCAATTTCTGATGCTTTTTACAAATTTTCTGCTATGCCTTGGCAAAAGTGTCTCATCTCTCAGGCTTGATCCTTAAGTTTGACCTTCCTATGGTCTAGCTGGCATCAGCACTAGCCCAGCCTGGGTCCTCATACTTTCTGGAGTAACCCAAATAATTTTTGAAGAAAGAGAGGCATGTTTAAAAGAATTTGTCCTGGAAGTGACATCAAGATGGTGGGATAAGAGCTTCTTAGCTCATATCCCCCCTAAGCAGTAATAATTTGGCAGTCATCCATGTACAAGAGTGCCTTTGTGGGTACTTGGGTTCCAAGTAGCAGATTGTGAAACTTGGGTAGAGTACAAGACAGAGGAGAAACATTTTGAAATAGCAGTCTCATACCCAGGTGGCTTATTCACTGACCAAGGTCTCAGCTACAGACCCAGAAACAGCTCTGTACCCCTGAGGACTAGGTTACTGTGCCATTTGGTCTTGGTCCTGTCACCAGCACCATATGCCAAGAGACCTGGAAAGAGTGTAAGCTTGACTCCAGTAATAGGCACACAGACCTTGGTCATGACTGTTGATCCTGAGGTGGCCCATGACCTGGTTCATGGGCCTTTCTTAGTCACAGTATAAAAGAAACTAGAGATAAGCCCAACAAATTCATTCCAGCTATAGGTTCTGAAGTGGTCCTGTACCCTCCCAGCTCCAGTTTTCAAGAAGTCCTGATGGCCCAGGGGCCCAGATGGAGGCATTCCCATATATGCCTGAGAATATTTTGCAAGGCCCTATACTTGCCACCAACCTTTCTAGGCCACAGTCTACAATCAGTCCTGCTGGCAGAGAGATCCAGTGGGAAATATTCCCTTTTGTGCCTGTTTCAATTCTGAAATTGTCCTATATTCAACTCCATCACCTCCCAACCATAGTCATGGACCAGTCCTGCCTATTCAGGGACCTGGCAGGAGACATGCCTAACCATGACTCCAGAGGCAGGTCTACAGATCTCAATCTTGGCTGTGGACCCTGAAGCAGCTCTGGGACTCAGTTACAGGGCTGTCTGAGCCATGGTCAGGGGTAGAGAAATACATTCATGCAATTGAAACCAAAAAAGAGAAGAATGGACAATATTTATAAAAGATATAAGTTTCAGCCAAAATTGGTCACAAGAAATCAGAAAGGTCCCTATATAGTGAAAAAGGAAGCAATTTATCAAGAGGATATAACAATTGCAAATGTATATACCCCCAATATCAGAGCACCTAAATAATTAAACCAAATATTAACAGAACATGCTAATAGACAATACAATAATACTAGGAGACTTTAATACTCAATTTTCAATATTGAATAGATCATCCAAATAGAAAATCAATAATAAAATAGAAGATTTAACACTTTAGACCAAATTCACCTAACAGACATATACTGAATATTTCATCCAAAAGCACCAGAATATACATTTTTTCAAGTGCACACAGAACATTCTCCTAGATCATAAAAAAGTCTCAATAAATTTAAGAATTTTGAAAGACCACAGTGGCAAGAAACTAGAAATTAATAACAGGAGGAACATTGGAAAATCCACAAACATGTGGAAATTAACATACTTCTGAACAACCAGTGGGTCAATGAAGAAATCAAAATGGAAATTATAAAGATAAATAAAAATAGTAACAATGTACCAAAACATAGAAAAAGGAATTCTAAGAGGAATGTTTATTGTGATAAAAGCCTACAGTAATAAAAAATAAAATATCTCAAACAAACAAACAATCTAACTTTACACCTCAAGAAATTAGAAACAGAACAAAATAGGCTCAAAGTTCACAGAAGAAAGGAAACAATACAGATTGCAGCAGAAATACATAAAATAGAGACTAGAAAGACAATGGAGAAAAAAACAATGAAAGAGTTGTGGCTTTTTAAATGCTAAATAAATTTGACAAATCTTTATCTAGAATAACCAAGGAAAAAAGGAAAGATTCAAATAAACAAAATTATAAGTAGAAGGCATTACAACTGATACCACATAAATACAAAGGATCATAAGAGATCGCTATGAATAATTATATACAAAAAATTAATAAAATAGAATATTGGACGCATTCTTAGACTCATACAACCAACCAAGACTGAACTACTGAAGAAATTGAAAATCTGAACAGACATATAATGACTAAGAACATTGAAGCAGTAATCAAAATCTTTCCAATAGAAATAAGCCCAGGACTAGATGGTTTCACTGGTGAATTCTATTAAATATTTAAAGAAGAATTATTGCCAATCATTCTCAAACTCTTTCAAAAAAATTGAATAGGGGGAAACACTACTAAGCACATTTTATGAGGCTAGCATAATAAAACACACTATAAGAAAAGAAAACTGAAGCCAATATTCCTAATATATATATATATATATATATATATATATAATATATATATATATATATATATATATATATCATCAGCAAAATATTAGAAAACTGAATTCAACAGCATGTTAAAAGGATCATACAACATGATCAAGTGGAATTTATACCTGAGATGGAAGGGTGGTTCAACATACCCAAATCATTAAATATGATACACCACATTAGCAAAGTGAAAGATAAAAATCTTATGGTCTGCTCAATATATGAAATAAAACAAAATTTAACAATCTTTCATGAAAAACCTCTCAACAAATTGAGTTTAGAAAGAGCATACCACAACATGGTAAAGGTCATTATGACAAACCCTAGCTAGCATCATGCTCAATAGTGAAAGGTTGAAAACTTTTCCTCTAAGATCAGAAGCAAGACAGGGCTGTCCACACTCAGCATTCCTATTCAACATAGTACTGGAAGACCTAGACAGAATAATGAAGCAAGTATAAAGAATAAAGGGCATTCAAATTGGAAAGAAGTAAAATTGTCTGTTGGCAATAACATGATCTTATATGTATAAAGTGCTAAAAACTCCATACCTAAGAACTATTAGAATAAAATAATTCACTGAAGTTGCAGGAATCAAAATCAACATTCAAAAATCAGTTGTATTTTTACATACTAACAATGAACTATCAGAAGTAAAAATAAGACAATTCCATTTAGAATAGCATCAAAATAATAAAATACTTAGGAATAAATTTAACCAAAGAGGTGAAAATCTATACACTGAAAACTATAAGACATTGATAAAAGAAATTGAATGAGACATAGATGAATGTAAAGATACCCTGTGTTCATGGACCAGAAGAATTAATAGCATTAAAATGTTCATACTACCTAAAGCCATATACAGATTTAATGCAATCCCTATTAAAATCCCAATTGTATTTTTCACAGAAATAGGAACAAAATTCGTATTGGAATCACAAAAGACTACAAACAGTCAAAAGAGTCTTGAGAAAAAACAGAGCTGGAGGCATGACACTTACTGATTACAAAATACATCACAAGGCTATAGTAATCAAAACAGTATGGTACTGGTATAAAAACAGACACATAGACCAATGGTATTGGTATAATTATGGACATATAGACCAATGGAACATAATAAAGAGCCTAGAAATAAATTGACTTATATATGGTTTCTTTTTTTCTTTAATATGACCACTATACTGAGGGACTAATAAATTGCAAATGTGACTTCTGTTTGTAAGGACTTATTAGGGGACTGGAAGAATTTCAAATATGAGAAATTCATCTTCACATAAAAATGCTGAGTAAGAAACTAAAGAGAAACCTTAGTGTATGACATATAGAAATATCCTTATCTATTTTTAGTGTAGTTAACACCTGACCCAGAAGAAAGCCCAAGAAATAACCATAAAAGGCACAACAATGTGACTACCTTCAGGACACAAAGATGACTGTATAGCCTGGGAAATTGTTAAGAGATGGTGTCTTTCACAGGCACGTGTTGCTTACATTGCACAACAGGACTCAAAGCATGTTCTCAGCAAGGCTAACTTCCAATCCCAGGAACTGGCCAGCACTATTTAGGTATTGTTTTTTTCTTCTAAGACAACCAGTGAGTCACCTGGACCCCAAGTTAAACCAAGCCCCAAGGCCAATTCCCTTAGCAGTGATTTCACAATTCCCTAGCATTGTTTTTGCTCCCAGAGCTCCCATCATTCTTAGCATTTTATCTGAATGTACACACTCGCCCTTAATAAACACTGAGTGGCCAGATTATTATGATCTCTGAACGCATAATAATCTGGCCACTCAGTGTATATCCTATATAATAAAAGGCTAATATGCAAATTGCCCCCTCAACCAGGAGTTCAGCAGGCAGGCCGGCCAACCGCCCATGTCACCTCCCCCTGGCCAGGCTGGCCAGATAAATTCATGCACCGGGCCTCTAATATATATATATGTGTATATATATATATATATATATATATATATATATATATATATATATACACACACACACATATACACTGAGTGGCCAGATTATCATGCATTCAGAGATCATAATAATCTGGCCACTCAGTGTATATTCCAGTAAAGTGCTCTCCACAACACATATAATCCCAACATCCCACCAACATAACACCACCACATCAGATTTTCCCAGATATCATTATTTGTGACTTACAACATGGCTTTCTGATCCATATAAATTCTAAAGCCCACAGAAAACCACTACCAGTATAGACAGTTAAGTACCAAGTAAGAGGGCTCAGAAGAATAAGGTTCTTTGTTTATTTTAGAAGAACATGAGTCCACTCCAAATCATCTTAAACAAACCTCATGCTAGGAAGGCTCTCAATAGCTTTTAAAACCTCCCACTCTCACTTTTGTTCCCCACCTCCACCTTCCACCACTTAATGATCTCAATAATATTTTAGCTAACAGATTATGCCATTTCCAAGAAGCAGTGACATTTGAACGCAGGGGATTTTATTTAACTTTTAAAAATAATTTAGTGTTTTCCAATGTTCTTGGCCCCCTAGCAGCAAAATAAAACAGAAGGTTAATGGCAAATACTTATACCATCAAGAGGTTTACTAATGAATTGATGTTATTTCTACCAACCCCTCAGCTTTGATTTCTTGGCACAACATCTGAAAAAGACCAAAATATTATGGCCTCAGAAAGGAGATTATATAGCTTTACTTTTTAAAAGTGAGTTATATCAGGTTTCTCCCATGCCCTTTAGATTCTTCTCCAAGATAAAGGGTCTCATTAGTAAAAGCCATATGTTTTGTGAGTCATGTCAATGTCATCAAGTCTTGTTTCTTTCAACTCTTCATATATCCCACAAGACACTGAAAACCAAATGGTTCCTGTAAAGGGCTATCCCCAGGCAAAATCATGAAGTGGGGAAAGTTTGTCTTCTCTTCTTTTTCGCTCCCTTTATACAATCTTCAAAACTGAAAAGAACAACTTACTTTGGATTGGATTTCAGGTCCCCAGGCATGCTATGAGAAAAGCTCAGATCATAGCATGTTTCTCTACTCTGCCTTCTCCTTAGAAAGTCCTCTTTCCACACGCATCTTCTGAAACACATTCCAAAGGCAAATATGCAGATTGTGGGGTTTTAGAGATCTACAGCTTTATAGGGAATGCAATGTTAGAACACCTACCTCCCTGCATGGAAGCTCTAAGGTTAAAACAACATCTGTGAGTTGATGCCTCTAGCCTTGCTAGGAGCATCCCAGCTATTACTAAATTTTAAGGGATTCACACTGCTAGGAATTTTAATGAAGTGAAACAAAATTATCTTGAAAGCAGAGTGTTAATGTGAAAATGGTAGTAATGGAAACAGAAGTAACACAGCCTAGAGGTTAAGAGCACAAGCTCTGGAGCCAGACAGACAGGGTTCAACAGCCAACTGTGCTACTTACCATGTGATCTTTGGTAAGTTATCCCAGCTCTCTGAATTCACATTTTCTCACCCATAAAATAAAGGTAATTTACTTCACAGGAATATTACAAGAATAGAGAAAATAGATACATACCAAGTACCTGGAACTCAATAAATGGGAATTACTCCACTTCCTGGTGGTATTATCTAGGTTAATTTACTTCTCTGTGTCAATTTCTTTATCTATAAACTTAAATAAATCACAAATGAGAAAATCAATGTGAAAAGGCTTTGTAGCCCTGGCGAGGTGGATCAGTTGGTTGGAGCATTGTCCTGTACACCAAAAAGTTGTGGGTTCAATTTCCAGTCAGGGCACATACCTACGTTGCAAGTTCGATCCCCATTTGGGGCACACATGGGAGGCAACCGATCAATGTTTCTCTCTTATCTCTCTCTCTCTCTCTCTCTCTCCCTTCCTCCCTTCCTCTCTCTCTCTCAAAATAAAATCAATACAAACATATCTTTTAGCGAGGATTTTTTAAAAAGGCTTTTTAAAGCCAAATGCAGTGGACAAACTAAAGGTTCGGTTATTAATAATGTAAATTTATAATCTGAAAACACCAATGATCAAAATAAAAGTTAGGACCTAATTTACTTCATGCTCTTGTTACTGGCTACCTAGATTAGATGTAACCTGCTGCCAATCTAATCATAAAATCCATCCTAAACAAGTCTCTTGCTAGTCCCACTCTGTCTCCCCTTTGTTAGTTCAGCATTAACACTGTTGTTTACCCTATTTGGTTTTGGCTTCTGCACAATCACCTTATGCATTTAGACACCTTTACCTCCTGATTTTGGCATCTGGATTTTTCACAGTACTCACTTAAGTTAACAAAATTTACAGCATTTTAGTCTGTTTCTACCTAGGATTCCAGACTTTTTTTTCCTTCTTACTATCCCTCCTGATTCCTGTATTACTAAAATGCTATCCATTGATCCTTGTCAGGAGTAGTTGGCCTGTTAATTTGAACTCAATGTGGGAAGACTACCATGTGATCTGGCAATCTTTTTGAATAAAGATGCCTTTATTACATTACAAATTCTTCCTGGGTACAGTACATTTTTATAGAGAATAATGTATGGCACACACCCTCAGGTTATGTGTAGCAAGATTTCAGATTCACTCATTACTGATGAGGTAAGGAACAGCTAGGATCTCAGGTAAAGATACATGCCTAAGACCTTTCTATGGACAACATACTTCTTTGGCCTATTGACAAGCTGGGGGTAGATGGAGAAGGCCTAGGCATGTATCTTAGAACAAAATAGAGAAATGCAAACTATTTTAAGACTAAAACATGAATCCATTTAACCTTAAATGTATTTGTCCATTTCAGGCAGTAAAATGTTTGATTAACATAGTTCCTGGCATATAATGGATAATCAATCACACATTTGATAAAGAAATTAATTATCTATTGAGTTTTTAAGGTCATATATAGATAAGAATTTCAAAAGTGCAACATTTTTTTTATGGCTTATAAATCACATTAATTCTCCTAACTTGTTTCAGTAACAAACACCTTGGGAAATTGTTGATGTAGCACAAAAGATATTGGGATTCTCTAGCAGTTTTAGGCTTTACTAATAAATCAAAACTGAATCAACACTTCTGATGAACAAGGATGGTGATTGCAAGAATGATGGATGCCTTTTTAGCCAGAAAATACAAAGCTCTTTTTTTTTAGAAGGAACTGGAAGTCATGAGAAGCCCTAAATTTCTTCCTCAGTTAACCATGATATTATTTTGTAAGTGATGTGTAATAGTGTAACTGAATGATTTTAAGACCCCCCCAAAATTTGTCATAGGAAGTGTCAAATTTTCATTATTTTTAAAGTCTAGTGAAGAAAGAAAACAAATAGATCTCACTTGAGTTGTTGCCTGTCAGTTTAAAACTCAAGACCCGTTTGTATCCTTAGGCAGACAGAAAATGTAATGCCATTGTTTAGCATAAAACCTGTGCAGTGATAGTTGGGATGAGCCAAGGGCAGGCTTCTCACCAGAGGCCAGAAATTTCCTTCTAGTTCCTTTTATGTTTATTTCCAAATCCTGTTATTTTTACACAAGTCCCTACCCTTCATTCATCTTTTCCTTTCTTTTTGTTCTACTTCATGCATTGAACACTGAGGATGTGGTTTAACAGAAATACTGAACCATAAAGTTCTCCTATAGCATACCAAATAGAAATCAAAACTATTAATGGTACCTGTTTCAATCATGGTTATATTAAACATATTTTCCTTTTCTGTTTTCTTATATAAAAATCTGTGCATTTTCTGCCACAAATCTGGGTTTATAATGACATTGCTTGTTAGATGATTTTAAGATAAAGAAAATATGTCTCTAGCAAAAATAAGTAATTTACTTAAGTAGTGGTTCCAGTAAATAACTTTAGGAGATAGTGGGGCAATAACAGCAAAGAGGAAGCAGCCAAGGAGGTATGTCTAGTCAAGTTACCAATACTATAAGCAACTTGAACTTAATCCCATGGGGAACCTCTGGATACTAGTAGAGAACACACACCCCTGTTGGAGCAGGAGAATATATGCACCAACCATCTGTCATCAATGATTAACTACTGCTCCTCAGGAGCATTAATTTTCCACCAGTGCCATTCCTGCTAGCAGAGAAGCCTTCCACAGCTTGGGACAATGCCTCAGGCATAGACACAAATCTTAAGGATGAGACTCATACAGATTGAGGGGACATGATGGAGTACCAACAACATTTACAACAGCAGCCAAAACTTACTAAATACCAAGTATTTTGGTAGGTTTGCATATAAAATTATTTTTTTCCAACTCTCATAATAACTCTGGAATTATTTATTTTGTTTTGTTTTAACTGATGGAGTCCCACAGCTATTAGAACTGAGAGGCAAATCCATAACTTTATTTTTTCCATCATTTACATTTTTTTTTAAATTTCTTTATTGATTAAGGTATTACATATATGTCCTTATCCCCCCTTGCTCCCCACCTCCCGATTCATGCCCTCACACCCATGTTGTCTGTGTCCATTACTTATGCTTATATGCATGCAGCCAAGTCCTGTGGTTGATCTCTCCCCCTTACCCCCACACTCCCCTTCCTTCCCTCTGAGGTTTGACGGTCTGATCGATGCTTCTCTGTCTCTGGATCTGTTTTTGTTCATTAGTTTATGTTGCTCATTATATTCCATAAATGAGTGAGATCATGTGATATTTATCTTTCTCTGACTGGTTTATTTCATTTAGCATAATGCTCTCCAGTTTCATCCATGCTGCTGCAAATGGTAAGAATTCCTTCTTTTTTACCGCAGCATAGTATTCCATTGTGTAGATGTACCACAGTTTTTTAATTCACTCATATGCTGATGGGCACTTAGGCTGTTTCCAAATCTTAGCTATGGTTAATTGTGCCACTATGAACATAGGGATGCATATATCCTTTCTGATTGGTGTTTCTAGTACTGAAAGTACTAGCCATTGTGATTAGACAAGAAGAAATAAAAGGCAACAAAATTGGAAAAGAAGAAGTAAAACTGTCCTTTTTCACAGATGACATGATACTCTACATAGAAAACCTGAAAGACTCCATAAAAAATTATTAGACTTAATAAATATATTCGGCAATGTAGCAGGATACAAAATTAATGCCAAGAAATCTATGGCATTTCTATACACCAATAGTAAACTTACAGAAAGAGAGACTAAAAAAGCAATCCCATTTACCATCACACCAAAAAAATTAAGATACTTAGGAATAGACTTAACTAAGGAGGTAAAAGACCTATATGTGGAAAACTACAGGACACTGAAAAAAGAGATAGAGGGAGACATAAACAGATGGAAGAACATACCGTGTTCATGGATTGGCAGAATCAACATCATTAAAATGTCCATACTACCCAAAGCAATCTATAGATTCAATGCACTCCCCATTAAAATACCAATGGCATATTTCACAGACCTAGAACGAACTTTCCAAAAATTCATCAGGAATAAAAAAAGACCCCGAATAGCTTCAGCAATCTTGAGAAACAAATCCATAACTTTAACTTAAACATTCATGATCAATTACATTACACTGCTTATAAAGAGGTAAGCATTTAAAATTATCTTTTTAATTATGCTTCATTAAGCCATTATTAAATAAATTTTCTTTTCCAGTGCCAATTTTTGCTTAGAGTAAGGAAATGTGTTCCCAAAGGACAAATTCTATGAGAAGAATTATCCAAACATAATCCACAATGTATAGATGGGATAACATGTTATTTAGACTATATCATTTCAACAATAATTAAGAGGTTTCTAAGGTAAATTCCAAGCATAGAGAACAATGTAGTTAACATTTGTTTCTTCTGCCTCTACTTAACCTCTTGGACTTCATTAAGGTAAGGCAGGGAAAAGCACTGTGATTCTTATGAGTCAAAAGGCAGGAGGGACCTAAGGAAGAATTCTTTAAAAAGCCAGGACAACACACATAAAAGGATTTGAGAAACAGAAGAATAAATTTAAATAATTATTAGTAACCAGTTTCCAATGAACATGTTCAGTTTTTAAGACTGAATATAACAAAGCTTCACAACTGTATACAAAGATAGTTAAATTATAAAACATGATAATCTACTAGTGTTTCTGAGAATCAAAGCATTTCAGAGCTGTGAGTGATCCTAGAGATGGTCTTCCTCTAACCCTCCTATGTTTCAAGTGAGAAAAATGAAACCCAGAAAGGCTTGCCCAAGTCATACAGCTAATTAGTGACTGAGAAAGGCATAAGAATAGTTCTAATACTGATTCAAGTTTTCATTGATTTGCTCATCTAATTTGATGAAGAATAAAATTTGTAGGTTCAAAAACATGCCCTCATAAAAAGAAACAAGAAAAGTTTTAAATCTATACTAAAACTTACCCTTTCTATCAACATGTCTTAAAGGAGCAGAAATGGTATATCAGTTAAGAATCCTTGCTATGATTTAGCAACCTAACTAACCACAGTAATAAATATTCATGAATATATTTGCCTAAGACTATGCAGATGACACAGTGAGAAAATGAGATATGTTAAGTAGAAAGATTTTGTATTCTTATGCCAGGTTTATTGCTGGACCTATAGAAAATGCATTTCAGTTAGGGTTTTTCTTGTGTGTGACCTAAATTTTCATGGGATTACAGCAGATCTTCATGAACAAAAAAGGTACAGGTGAAGAGAAACTCTCCAAAAATCTTCTTCACCATGAGAGAAAAAACGATAGCTCTGTGTCCATAGTCAAATCATATTTCCATCTCTATAATGGCCATCACCTTTTAACTCCCAGAACAAACAGCACAGGAGATATTGCAAATATAATACATTATTATTAAATACTAAAAATTTCCTTCAATTGAATATTCTTCAGAAGAAAGAACAGGGTCTCATATTTTACTACTATACACACAGGGCAATTCATGAGGCTTCAAATAGCTGACAAGAAAATTATCAATTCACTGGTAAAGAATAAAACAAGATTGTTTTGTCAACCAACTATGGAAACTTCTACTTTGGATTATATTCTTTTAATGGTTGGTATAACTAAACTTCTTCAGAATAAAATTAAGCTACACATCATAAAGACAGATATCAAATACTTCTTGAAAATAGCTTAATAATTTTGTAATTAGACAAACATATAATTGAGTGAATAACAAATGCAGATCTGGAAATTATGCAAATACACATCTTAGTTTCACTTGGAATAATATTTTCTCCTAATCTATATATATATAAGCCTAATATGCAAATCATTCCCTTGGGAGTTCAACCAGGAGACTGGGATTTTGATTACTCGCTATAATGTGAGCTGACCACCAGGGTGTGGTGCGGAATGAAGGGAGGCCTCGGCTGGCAGCCGGAAGGCCCCGGATCTGATCACTGGTCAGGCCTAGGGACCCTACCCGTGCATGAATTTTGTGCACCGTGCCTCTAGTGAGTTCATATTAGGAGAGATTCTGAACAATCAACAGAGATAGAGTAATACCCAACACAGCTTAGAAATGTACCAAGATATCTTTTAACTACCATATACAGTTCTTCCTTTTGACAAGCAACACCCACTCCAATAATTAATTAATATATTAATTCAGTCTTAGTGGTAAGGAACTAGCAAAATGCATAAAATAGAGGCTTCCTAAAGCTTTTAAGGTAATATTTTCCATAATGCACCAAATGTTTACAAATACACACACACACACACACACACACACACACACGCAACTATAATGGCATCCCAGTATATATGCAATGTAAAAGCAAAATGCCTGGGACTAGAAAATACATTTTTAATAAAAAATGTGAAAATATGCTGACAGGTAATCATGTCCTTTTTCCTATAACCACTCCTAATAGGGCAGAGGTAGATAATGCCATGGGAAAATCACCAGTTATAATAGTTGTTTTAGATCAGCAATTATTCCTCAGGAGGGTATGAACTTGCCACATTTCTAAAGTCCCCAAGTTTCAGCCAGCACGTGGTCCCTTCTAAGCAAGCTATCAGACTTACCTAGATGAGCATGGAGGCGCAGACTTTATCCTGAAAATACAACAACATGCAGATTCTGGACACAGACAGCCCTGGGTTCAAATTCTGGATCTGCCACTATATTAGGCAAGATAGTTTCAGTAATGCTGTGGTAAAAAAATAACCCCCAAATCTTAGTGGCCTAATGCAAAATAGACTTATTTGTCACTCAAGCTACAACTCTAACATGGGTCACTGGGTGGTTCTACTCCACATGGTCACTCAGAAATCCAGGCTAGCAGGGTTTTCAGTGTTTTGTAACGTCATCCTTCCAAGTCACCAAGGCAGGTGAAAGAGAGCTGGAGAGTTGCACACTAGCTCTTATCTGCTTCAGTATAGGAATGACAGACATCACTTCTATTTGCAGCCCATAGACCACAAATAACTTCATGGTCCTGCCTTGATAATGTGGGGAAGCACATGAATCTGATAAACAGTTAATATATTGTCCTTGGCCAAGTCACTTGACCTCTCTATACCTTAGTTTCCCTATATGTAAAATAAATTATGTAACAATAACTGTGTCAGAGCAGAGTGATGTAAAGGGCTAAATGAGTTAATATACAAAAAGTAGGCCTTACAGAGGCCAGCACATAGCTAACCGTTTTTTATCTGCTCTCCAGACTAGAGAATTAGTGACAGTGCCAGATATAAGACACTCTGAAAACAGAGTTTTAAGTGGCAAGAACATGTCCTGCTTATTCTCAAGAACTGGCTAAATTCCACATGTTCTTGAGTCAGTAAGACCAAATTCTTAGGACCCAGGAGACTATATGAATAGACAAATAAACAAACCACAGTAAGATAGGCATCCCCAATAAGTAGGGTTTTCTAGTATTGCTGATTTTCTGTTAGAAAGTATGATGACAGAATAAAGAAATACAAGTTTGAGTGCCAGATAAACCTGGGTTTAAATTCTGATTCTATCTGTTGTCTATAATTGTGAGACCTTAGTCCAGTCCATGACAAATTCTTTACAAGAATCTTACCTGCATTTCATTTGAAGAACACATGAGTACAAGTTTACTGTTTCTCTAGGAGAGGCACAAAAATGAGTTAATATATAAAGTAGAGGCCATGGCAGCACTCAACTAGGATTTTAGCTTAGTGCCTGATGTGAAAGGTTTGCTACTGGTGGGCTAGAACCATAGACATGGTACCCTACCCAAGGCATCTATAATTAGAAATGACAGATGGGAATAAAACCCAAATATCTTTAGTGAGTGGAGTTAAATACTTATAATTGCCAAGTCCAAAAGGTAAGAGACATGATTGTATTTGGAATAAAATCAAAATTTAGAAGGAGCAAGTCTGAAAGGAGTATAACTTTGGAAACAGGTGAGAAAATTTCACCATGATTGTTGAACATCACTCTCCTCATCTATAAACCAGAGACAATAATAACTACCTAGCAGAGTGGTCATGAAGAGTAAATGGAAATGATAAAAATACATGGGTGAGCAAAAGTAGGTTTACAACTTTTCATATGGAAATACATGCAGGTTATGTTTATTACAACAGCTTCATTAACTCAAAAGAATATTACAATGTAACAGTAAATCTACTTTTGCCAGTGCCTATAGATATACAATCAGCAGCTGATAACAAAAAATAAATGGTCATTCCTTTGTCTGCAAAGGTAGTTCAAACTTACTTGTAGAAACACAATTATATAAATAACCATTAGCTGCTCTCACAGACTGATGCAAAATGCTGTGAGCCTACATAATGGCAAAGTCTTCAAGTCTTATCTGTGGTCAATATCATGAGCAGAAAAAAAACACTGTGAGTTTCTCCAATACCATCAAGGTTTCTTTTCCCCTTCTCTTACTCTGGGCAATACCTTATTCTCTTTGTGGATGTCCTCTCTTCCTCTCATTTTTACCCATCTCCTTTAGTGAAGCAATGCTTCCCAATTATGCAAATGATAAATCACTCTCCGAAATAGCCAAGTTCACAGAAAAAGAAGGTTCTACTGGAGGGGAAAATACTCAATTCCAAATAATGCAACACATCTCCTAAAGAATTATCAATGTCAGGTGATAGTAATAGACTAGAGGTCAGGCGCATGAAATCGTGCGAGGGTATGGTCCCTAGGCAGAGCCTGCAATCAGGGCCATCTTCCCCAGCTGCCAGCAGCCAGCCCCTCCCCGTGCCACCCGCAACCACCCACCCTGGTTCCCAGTTTGCCATCAGGTGATGGGAGCCTGATGGCCAGGGTGGAGGGACCAAGAGGATGGGCCAGTCCCACCTGCTCGCCAGCCCCATCCCCGCCACAGGTTGCCCTCTGTGTGTGGGGCGACTGGCGTGGTGGGGGCCTTGGCCTGTAACCACTGGCATTCCCCGCCACCTACCCTGGTTCTCCTTTTGCCATCAGGCAATCAGAGCCTGCGGGCCAGGGGGAGGTATACTGAGGTCAGCTGTTCTGCCCACTCGCCAGTCCCACCCCCTGTCACCACCTACCCCAGTTCCCTGTTTGGCATCAGGTGATTGGAGCCTGAAGGCTAGTGGAGGGACCGAGAGGTGGGCCATTCCTGCCCACTCGCCGGCTCCACCCCCACTGAGGGTCACCCTCTGAGTGTGGGGCGATCAGCAGGGCAGGGCCTTGGCCTGGCACCGCCCACATCCCCCACTACATACTCCCAAATCCCCATTCTCTGTTGGACAATGAGAGCTTGACAGTGGGGAAAGGGACCTAGAGGTGGTCAGTGCACATCATAGTGACTGACGAGCTGTAGTTCTGGTTGTTCCGCCGTTATGGTCTCTGGACTTTTATTATATAGGATATTTTTTCATTGTTTAAAGTATTACATACGGCTTCTTTTTCCCCAATTGATCCCCCCACTCCCACCCTCGAGGGCAAGCCCCCACCATCCCAGTGTCAGTGTCCATTGGTTATGCTAATACTAGTATGCATGCATACAAGTCCTTTGGTTGATCTCTAACACCCCCTCCCCTGCCTTCTCTCTAAGGTTGGATGGTCTGTTCAGTGCTACCTTGTCTCTGGATCTATTTTTGTTCATAAGTTAATGTTGATCATTAGATCCCACATCTGAGTGAGATCATGTGATATTTATCTTTCTCCAACTAGCTTATTTCGCTTAGGATAATTCTCTAGTTCCATTCATGCTGTTGCAAATGGTAAAAGTTCCTTCTTTTTATAGCAGAGTAGTATAACATTGTATAGATGTACCACCATTTTTTAATCTACTCATCAGCTGAAGGGAACTTAGGCTATTTCCAAATCTTAGCTATGGTAAATTGTGTGGCCATGACCATAGGGGTACATATATCCTTTATGATTGGTGTTTCTGTTCTCTTGGAATATATTCCTAGAAGTGGGATTACTGGATCAAATGGCAGTTCCATTTTTAATTTTTGAGGAAACTCCATACTGTTTTCCACAGTGGCTGCACCAGTCTGGATTCCCACCAGCAGTGCACAAGGGTTCCATTTTCTCCACATCCTTGACAGCACTTGTTATTTGTCGATTTGTTGATGCTAGCCATTCTGACAGGTGTGAGATGGTACCTCATGATTGATTTAATTTGTACCTCTAGGATGATTAGTGACTTTGAACATGTTTTCATATGTCTCTCGGCCTTCTGTATGTCCTCTTTCGAAAAGTGTCTACTTAGGTCCATTGCCCATTTTTTGATTGGATTGTTTATCTTCCTTTTGTTAAGTTGTATGTGTTACCTGTAAATTTGGAGATTAAACCCTTATCAGAGATAACATTGGCAAATATGTTCTCCCATGAAGTGGGCTTTCTTGTTGTTTTGTTGATGGTTCTTTTTGCTGTGGAGAGTTTTTTATTTTGATGTAGTCCCATTTGTTTATTTCTCCTTAGTTTCCATTGCCATTGGAGCTGTATTGGTAAAGATATTGCTACAACATATGTTTGATATTTTGCTGCCAATGGAGTCTTCAAAGATTTTTATGGTTTCCCATCTTACATTTAAGTCCTTTAACCATTTTGAGTTTGTTTTTCTGTGTGGTGTATGTTGGTGATCAAGTTTCATTTTTATGTATATATCTGACCAAATTTTCCAGCACCCTTTATTGAAGAGACTGTCTTTATGTCATTGTATTCTCTTACCTCCTTTGTCAAATATTAATTGAGCATAATGGCTTAGGTCTATTTCTGGGTTCTCCATTCTGTTCCACGGGTCTATATATCTGTTCTTGTGCCAGTACCAGGCAGTTTTAAGAACAGTGGCTTTGTAGTATAGATTTATATCTGGTATTGTGATCCCTCCAACTTTGTTCTTCTTTCTCAGGATTGCTGTGGCTATTCGGGTTCTTTTTTATATTTCATATGAATTTTTGAAGAGTTTGTTCTAGGTCTGTGAAATATGCTGTTGGTATTTTAATGGGGATTGCATTGAATCTTCAGATTGCTTTGGGTAGTATGGACATTTTAATGATGTTGATTCTACCAATCCATGAACATGGTATGTTCTTCTGATTGTTTATGTCTTCCTCTATCTCTTTTTTTTTTCAGTGTCCTGCAGTTTTCCAAGTACAGGTCTTTTACCTCCTTAGTTCAGTTAATTCCTAGGTATCTTAATTTTTTGGGTTCAGTGGTAAATGTAATTTTTTTTGCTTCTCTTTCTGTGAGTTCAATATTGGTGTATAAAAAGCCATAGATTTCTGGGTGTTCATTTTTAATTCAGCTACATTGCCAAATTCATTTATTAAGTCTAGTAGGTTTTGATGGAGTCTTTGGAGCTATGTACAGTATCATGTCATCTGCAAATAAGGACAGTTTTACTTTTTCTTTTCTAATTTCGATGCCTTTTATTTCTTCTTTTCTGAATGCTATCGCTAGCACTTCCAGTACTATATCAAACAGGAGTGGTGAAAGTGGGCAACGCTGCCTTATTCCTGTTCTTAGGAGAAATGGATTTAGTTTTTGCCCATTGAGTATGATGTTGGCTGTTAGGTTTGTCATATAAGGCTTTTGTTATGTTGAGGTATGATCCCTCTAGTCCCACTTTGATGAGAGTTTTTATCAAGAAAGGGTGTTGGATTTTGTCAAATTCTTTTTGTGCATTGATTGATATGATTATGTGATTTTTATCTCTCAATTTGTTAATGTGATACATCACTTTTATTGATTTGCGGATATTGTACCATCCTTGCATCCTCAGAATAAATCCCACTAGGTCATGATCTTACTAATGTAATGCTGGATCCGATTTGCTAGAATTTTGTTGAGTATTTTAGCATCTATGTTCATCAAGGATATTCGCTTGTATTTCTCTTTGTTTGTGGTGACATTATCTGGTGTTGGGATTAGGGTAATGCTGGCTTCATCGAAAGAGCTTGGAAGTGTGCCTTCCTCTTAAATTTTTTGGAGTAGTCTGAGGAGGATACGTTTTAGTTCTTCTTTGAAAGTTTGGTAGAATTCCCTTGTAAAGCATTCAGACCAGGGCTTTTGTTTGCTGGAAGATATTTGATTACTGCTTCAATTTCTTCGGTAGTTATCAGCCCATTCAGGCTTTTTTATTTTTCCTGATTGAGTTTTGGAAGTTTGTATTTTTCTAAGAATATGTCAATTTCATCTAGGTTGTACAGTTTGTTGGAGTAGAGTTGCTCATTTTTATGATTTTTCGTATTACTGTGGGGTCTGTTGTTACTTCACCTCTTTCACTTACGATTATTTATTTGGTTCCTCTCTCTTTGCTTCTTGGTGAGCCTGGCTAGAGGTGCATCAATCTTATTTATCCTTTCAAAGAATCAGCTCTTGGTTTTATTGATCTTTTTTATTGTTTCTTTGTCTCTATGTCATTATTTTCACTTTGATCTTTATTTTTTCCTTCCTTCTGCTTACTCTTGGCTTTTCTTGTTGTTCTCTTTCTAATTCTTTCAGTTGTAGAGTTAGATAATTTATTACCATTTTTTCTTGTTTTTTGAGGTAGGTCTGTAGAGCTATGAACTTCCCTCTCAAGACTGCTTTCACTGTGTTGCATAGATTTTTGGATGTTGTGTGTTCATTGTTGTTTGTTACCAGAATGCTTTTTATTTCTTCTTGGGTCTCTTTGGTAACGCAATCATTATTTAATAGCATGCTATTTAGCCTCTAAGTGTTTGCTTTTTTTTCATTGTTTTAATTGTAGTTGATTTCTAACTTTATGCCATTATGATCTGAGAAGATGCTTGATATGATTTTTATCTTCTTTAATGTGAAGAGACTTTTCCTGTGTCCTAATATGTGGTCTATATTTAAAAATGTCGTGTGTGCACTTGAGAAGAATGTATATTCTGTGGCTTTGGGGTAAAATGTTCTGAAGATGTCAATTAAGTCCATCTGATCTAGTGAGTCATTTAGGATTAATGTTTCTTTGTTGATTTCTTGTATAGAGGATTTATCTAGTAGTGTCAATGGGGTTTTAAAGTCCAATACTATGACTGTATTGCTGTCAATCTCTCCCTTGATATCTTCCAGAAGTTTTTTTTTTTTTAATGTATTTGGGTGTTCCTTTATTGGGTGCATATATGTTTACCAGAGTTATGTACTCTTGTTGAGTTGCTCCATTTAGTATTATGAAGTGGCTTTCCTTATCTCTTGTTATGGCCTCCACTTTGAGGTATGATTTGTCAGACATAAGTATTGCTAACCCAGCTTTTTTTTTATTCATTTCCATTTGCCTGAAACACTTTTTTTCCATTCATCCACTATCAGTCTATGTGAGTCCTTTGTTCTGAGGTGAGTCTCTTGTACAAAGCATATATATATATATATATATATATATATATATATATATATAATGTTTTCTTATCCATTCAGCTTCCCTATGTCTTTTGATAGGAGCACTTAATCCATTTACAGTTAAGTTTATTATTGATAAGTACTTGTTTGTCACTATTTTTATTCTTTATGCCTGTATTCCTTCCTTCCTTTTTATTTCTTCTTTTACAGCAGTCCCTTTAGTATTTCTTGTTTGCTGGTTTGGTATTAATAAACTCCCATAGCCCTTTTTTGTCTGTGAAGCTCCTGATTTCACCTTCAATTTTTAAAGATAGCCTTGATGGGTATAATATTCTTGGAATCAGTCCCTTGTTTTGCATTACTTTGTATATTTAATTCCATTCCCCTCTGGACTGATGTGTTTCTGTTGAAAAATCATTTGGTAGTCTAATGGGAGATCCCTTATAGGTAACTTTCTGTCTTTCTCTGGACACCTTTAATATTCTTACTTTAGGTTATGCATGGAACTGGAGAGAATTATGCTAAGTGAAATAAGCCAGTCAGAGAAAGATAAATATCACATGATATCATTAATTTATGAAATATAATGAACAACATAAACTGATGTACAAAAACAGATCCAGAGACAGAGAAGCATTGATCAGAATGTTAAACCTCAGAGGGAAGGTGGAGTAGAATGGTCGTAAGGGGGTGAGATCAAACAAAGGACTTGGCTGCATGCATATAAGCCTAACCAATGGACAAAGACACTAGGGGTTGAGGGCATGAGTGGGGGTTTGGTTGGGGCAATGGGGTAATAAGGATACATATGTAATACTTTAATGAATAAAAAAATTATTACTTTTTTGTTGGTGTTTGACAATTTAATTATGATGTGTCTTGGTATCAGTCTTTTTGGGTTCATCCTGTTTGGGACTCTGTGAGCTTCTTGGACTTGTGTGAGTTTTGTCTTCCCAATATCAGGGAAGTATTCTGTCATTATTTCTTCAAACAGGTTTTCTATTCCTTGCTCAGTTTTATCTCTTTCTGGCACCCCTGTTATGATAATGGTGTTTCATTTCGTGTTGTCCAAAAGCTCCCTTAGGTTCTCCTCCTATTTTTTAAGTTTTTTTCCATTGCTGCTCTGCTTGGGTGTTTTTTCATATTTTGTCTCCTAGTTCACTGATGCAGTCCTCAGCTTCTTCTAGTCTACTATTGATGCTTTCTATTGTGTTCTTTATTGCAGCTATGTCATTCTTCAATTCTTCTTGATTCTTCTTCATTTCCTCTTGATTCTTACACATTTTGTTGAATTTGTCTTCCATCCTTTTTATTTTTTTATTTTTTTATATATTTTATTGATTTTTTACAGAGAGGAAGAGAGAGGGATAGAGAGTTAGAAACATCGATGAGAGAGAAACATCGATCAGCTGCCTCTTGCACACCCCCTACTGGGGATGTGCCCACAACCAAGGTACATGCCCTTGACTGGAATTGAACCTGGGACCTTTCAGTCTGTAGGCCGATGCTCTATCCACTGAGCAAAACTGGTTTCGGCTGTCTTCCATCCTTTTTAGCATCCTTATGACCATTGCTCTGAATTCTTTCTGTGACAAATTGCTTGTGTTCTTTTTGTTTACTTACTTTTCCAGTGATTCTTCCTTTTCTTTTGTATGGGAGCTCTTTCTTTGTCTCCCCATTTTTATTTCTCTCAGAGTCTCTGGTTTTGTGGCTCACTCATACCACATTGACCAGAGGGCACAAAATACAACTCGACAAGACATGACAAAGAGGGAACAAAACATAAAGGTATTCATGACACCGATAACTCCAAATAAAGGTGACCACCAGAGGAAAAATAATTAGGGCAGAGAAAACAGTGCAAAAATGCTATTGAGAAAAGGAAAAAAGGTAAGAGAGAAAAGAAAAAGAAGAAAAAAGAAGGGGAAAAAGATATGCATAGGGGTAGAAACTTCCACAAAACTAAAAACTAAACCAAAAAATGCAAAAACATACACCCAGAAAAAAAAAGGTTGGGGGGGGTGCTGAATCTGAAGAGGCAGAGCTTATTTCCAGAAGGTAAGGTAAAATAATTGAATGAATGGGGGGATGGCCACGATTCAGTATAGAGGAGGTAGAAAGAGAATGAGTATATAAGAAGAAAAGTAAAAAACAAAATACTCAATAAAATAATAATAATAAATAATAATTAAAATATATATTTAAAAATATATAAAATTTTCCCTTTCTATAATCTATCTATCTATCTATCTATCTATCTATCTATCTATCTATCTATGATCTATCTATCTATTCATCTATTTTTGGAAAAGGAGAATAGAGTAGAGAGCAGGTAGGCCTGAGTTTGGTGAGTGACACTAATTAGGATATTAGTAGAAGAAGAGAGCAAGCAAGGAGAGGAAAAACAAACACATAAAATAAAAAACAAACAAACAAACAAACATCAAGAAAAAATTGGCTAGTAAAGAAAGAGAAAAGAGAAGGGTGCATGGACTTGTAGCAGGGGAGAGGAAATTAGATATATGAGCAAACCAACAGACTACTCTAATAGTAATGTGTCAATAAAGCAAATAAAGAAGATCAATTTTTAACTGTGAGCCAAAAGAAAGGAGAGAGAAAAAAACTAAAGCAAGAACAGGAGAAGAGGAACAGGATGTAAAAGGGAGAAGTGAGGAAGAAAGGTTGGCATAAATGAAAAAATGAGCTAGAGTAAAATAATGATAAAATTAAAAATAAAAATAGAATGTAGAACACTAATCCAAAAATAAGAAAGGACACTTTCCAAAGAGGACAAATAGAAGGCCAAGAAACATATACAAACATGCTCAAAGTCACTAATCATCTGAGAGATGCAAATCAAAATGACAATGCAGTACCATCTCACACCTGTCAGAATGGCTATCATCAACAAATCAACAAATGACAAGTGCTGGAGAGGATTCTGAGAAAAAGCAACCCTTCTTCACTGCTGGTAGTAATGCAGACTGGTGCAGCCACTGTGGAAAACAGTATGGCGTTTCCTCAAAAATTTAAAAATGGAACTGCCATTTGACCCAGTAATACCACTTCTATGAATATATCCCAAGAAACTAGAAACACCAATCACAACGGATATATGCACCCCTATGTTCATAGCAGCACAATTTACAATAGCTAAGATTTGGAAACAGCCTGAATGTCCATCAGCAGATGAGTGGATTAGAAAACTATGGTACATCTACACAATGGAATACTACGCTGCTATAAAAAAGAAGGAATTCTTACCATTTGCAGCAGCATGGATGGAACTGGAGAGCATTATGCTAAGTGAAATAAGCCAGGCGGTGAAAGGAAAATACCACATGATCTCACTCATTTATGTATAATAAAGAACATTATAAACTGATGAACAAGAAGATAGATACAGAGGCAGAGAAGCATCGAACAGACTGTCAAATTACAGCAGGAATGCTGGGGAGTGTTGGGGGAAGGGGGTAAGAGATCAACTGAAGAACTTGTATGCATGCATATAAGCATAACCAATGGACATAAGACATTGAGGGGGGGGTGAGGGCATGTGCCAGAGGGTAGGGGAGGCTGGGGGAATGTCAATGGGAAAAAAAGGGGACATATGTACACCTATTTGTAATACTTTAAACAATAAAAAAAGCCTAGGTGGCATCACGCCCTCACGCGACACCGCCACAAGATGGCCGCCATTACGTCATCACAAGTTGGCTTCACAAGATGGCCGGCAGAGGATGTAAGTTGGGAGCGAACAGCCCAGAAGGTGAGGGCAGTAGGGGGCGATCAGGCCAGCAGGGGAGAGAAGTTGGGGGCGACCAGGCCTTCAGGGAAGGGAGGGCAGTTGGGGGCAACTTTGCCTGCAGGGGAAGGCAGTTTGGGGGACCAGGCCTGCAGGGGAAGACAGGTAGTGGTGACCAGGCTGGCAGGGGTAGGCAGTTAGGGGCGATCAGCCAATCAGGGGAGGGCAGTTGGGTGAAAACAGGCTGGCAGGGTAGGGCAGTTAGGGGCCATCAGGCCGGCAGTGGAGGGCAATTGAGGGTGATCAGGCCAGCAGGGGAGTGCTTAGTGGGTGATCAGGCTGGCAGGCAGAAGCAATTAGAGGCAATCAGGCACACAGGCAGGTGAGCAGTTAGGAGCCAGCAGTCCAAGATTGTGAGAGGGATGTCAGAATGCCAGTTTAGGCCCAATCCCATATTGGAGAGGGTGTAGGCCGGGCTGAGGGACACCCCCTGCATGAATTTTGTGGTGCACTGGGCCTCTAGTATTAAAAATCTATACTAACAAAAGAGAAAGATGCAAATTGACCATCCCTCCATGATGCCTACCAGCCCATCATGAGTGAGTATGCAAATTAACCCAACAAATATGGAGGGTTAATTTGCATATGCAGGCAACAAACGGTCGGGGGCGGGGCGGCACCAAGCAGCCTTGGTCCCGGGGATAGGCATCAAGCCCGCAGCCTCCTGGGACCATTGCCACCTGGAGAGGCAAGGGCGGCCACGCCCAGCCATGTCCACAGGCTCCAAGGACCATCGCCAGCCCCAGGAGGCAAGGGTGGCCATGCAGCTTGACAGCAGACAGCAGGGCCTGCTTGGCCATAGCCGCGGTGACCCATGAGCAGACAAGTGGGCCTGCAGGCAGTACCCAGCAGCGCCCGCTTGGCCGTTGCCGTGGTGTAGAGCAGGCAGGCCCCGCAGAGAGGAGAGAATCATGGAAAGCGGGCCAAAGCTGTCAGTAGGACATTCCCTGAGGGATCCCGGATTGGTGAGGGTGCAGGTCAGGCTGAGGGACCGCCCCCCCATGCAAGAATTTCATGCACTGGGCCTCTAGTCCTATCTAATAAAAGAGTAATATGCAAATTGACCATACCTCTGCTACACCCAGAAGCCATGCCCACCAGCCAATCAGGAGTGTGTATGCTAATTAACCCAACCAGGATGGCTGTGGCCTCGGAGAGAGCAGGAGGCTTGGGTTTCAGAGGGAGAGCCAGATTGGAGAGGGTGCAGGCTGGGCTGAGGGACACACACCCCCGTGCACGAATTTAGTGCACTGGGCCTCTAGCAATTATAATAATAATTTAAAAAATAAAGAAAAGAGAAAAATTCTAGTTTCTAAAGTAAAATATAAAAAAAAATAAAAAAGTGAAGTAGTGAAGTTCTTTCACTTCAGCTGAGTTTTAAAGTCCCATGGGGGCTGGTTTAAGACTCCTCTCTACCATTCTGCCTTCCACGTCTCAGCTTCCTGCTAGATATTCAGCACCATGTTGAAGCTCCCAGTGATCCACCACTCCTCTGTGTCAGAGGCCACAGCCTTGGTTTCAGACAGGTGTAATCAATCTGCCCACTTTGTTTTTCTGCCTGCTTTCAGTTGTATTTACACAAGCGTCTATTTCTGACATGGCCTCTAGGTGGTGATGTTTCCGTATTATTTTCTGGGACCAAATGGCCCCTCAACCCAGTCCCCGGGAGCTCCCTGGGGGTATTCAGAATCTTTGTTTCCCTACTGAGCTCAAGGCTGGGTGCCACTGCACTACTAGGAGGGGTCCGGTCTTCAGGAGAAAAATGTCTGTTTAGGGTTGGAGGGATTGGACTGTCCCAGAGCTGGATTCCTGATTGCCTCTCCCTATTTTGCTCCCCAGCTTCCACAAAACCCCCTTCCCCTGCACCACAGCCTCGGTGAGTGTAATTGAAAGATCCTATGCACTGGGTTTAGTGAGTAAAAGCAAGAAAATTATAAAGTCAGAGCAACCGTGCCACAGCGGGTCTCTCCCTCCCCCACCCTCCACCCCCACCACCGCATGGCCAGTGCAGAACTTCAGGCTGCCTTTCTGGGCACAGCCTCCCATGGCTGTGGGCTTAGATCTAGAATCCCCTGCTGCCAGCCGGCCTATGGATCCCCTTCCTCATTCAAGGGCTACAATGACCCAAGGGCCGCAGATTTGGTGGGGCACAGTCTACCTCTGAGACTCTCGTCCCAGCTGCATGTGTTTCTCCCTCCAGTCCAGATTCCCAATCCCACCTCTCTCCAGGCAACCTCTGACCTTTCTGTCCATGGATTGTATCTCCACCTGTGTTTAATTCATCTATTCCAGGTGGATATTATTTGATTCAGCTGTTCCTTTTATCTGCTTCGTGAGAAGACGCAGGGCCCATCCGCATATTCGGCGCCACTTTGTCTCCCCCTGGACGAACTTTTTAGGCACCCGCGGCTGGGGAGGCTGGAGTCTCAGTGCTCGTGGGTTCACAGCCGAGGCAGCTTGTCCCTGGCCAGAATGGCTGTAGGGTCCTGGGTGGTGTCCAAGGTCTCCCCAGGTGGAGGTGAGCCTGGGCTCCCAGTCACAGCCAGTCTCCCCTTCAAGATGGCATGGTCTCTGTGGCGCCGGCTGCCCTGGGATAGATTTCAGTGGTAGTAGAGGCTGCCCATCCAGGGGAGTCTGGTCTGCCAGTCCCAAAAGCCCTGCAGAATATGACTGCCCCTCACACACACACACACACACACACACACACGCCCCACACATCCATGCACTCCCCTTTCACTCCCTGACTCACACTCTTTCTCTCACTGCTGTCCTGTAGGCCACCATCTTGGATCCTCTGTAGCTTTATTTTGATAAAGACATGCTGAATACAAAGAGCAGACACTGAATAACTGCACAAATTAATAAGCATAAATCAAATAAACCTATTTTTCTTGTTCTCCAAAAGTGAAATATTTCCTATTGCATACACCAAACAAGTCAGTACAAGACTAATCTTAATAGATATTAATCTATATATATAAAAGCCTAAGTGACCATTACCACCAGTCAATTGAACAACTGGTCGACCAGTCACTATGATGTGCACTGACCACCAGAGGGCAGACACTTAATGCAGGAGCTGCCCCCCTGGTGGTCAGTGCACTCCCACATTTAACCTCCCACGGCCCCTCTCCCTGACCAGCCGGCCTGATCAGCCCCGATTGGGACTGGGCAAGATGGCCCTGATCGGCTCTGATCGCCGGCCAGGTCGAGGGGCCCCCACCTGTGCACAAATTCGTCCACCGGGTCTCTAGTAGAGAGAATAAGATAATGTCATTTGAATGAGTAGATTCATATATCAGCCCGATCTTTGTCTAAGTACATATACTTGGAAGAACTTCCATTTCACACACATCTTGGAAGTTTATAGTTATAAGAAAACCAAACTAAAGGCACTTAGGAGAACGGCTTGTAGTGAGTGCCCTGTTCATCTCCACACTCATAGTACAGCACACTTTCCATGGCTTGTCTCCTTACCTATACTCTGAACTATAATAGAATAATTCTAGGGTTGCAGTATTGTGAGCTTTCCTTTCAAGATATCAGGGAATTTCTATGGCTCTTGTTGGAATTGTATTTAGTTTATTCAAGGGAGAAAGAGCAAATGAAACATCTCAATTTAATAAGAAATTGGATTCATACCAACGTGTGTGTTTGATTACATGATTTTATTGATTAACTTGAAAGAAAAAGACATTATTTTGTTTTTCCAATTAAGTATCTGAGGAAATAATTATTTCCACCTTGTCATGGAGGATCTAAATGCTTTAAGTGAATCACCTTCATTAACTTAATTCCAGGTTTGGCAATAATAGAGGAATAAAAGACCCAAATGATACCCAAGATTACAATGGTTATGAACTGAAATGTACTCCTCTTTAAAGCAGAGAATATTCAAAATTTCCAAATGGAAGGAGTAACTTTCAAAACTGTTTACATTTATATTACATAATGTTACATTACATAATTTACATAAATGATTCCATGCACAAAATACTAATGAGAACTTGGATTAGACTTTTTCAAATTGACAAGTTTGCAGCTAGACTGATGGGATAAATGAGCTCAGAATTTACATGCATAAACTAGAGAAAATAATAATTACCTAGCAGATTGGTCGTAAAGGTTCAATGACAATAATACATATAAAGCACACAGGGGGATCACCAGCTGTTAATAGGAAATAAATGGCCGTTCCCATGTCTTCAAAGGTAATTCAAAGCAATCCTTAAATTTTTGACATTTCAAGAAATGAGTTTTTAAACAATAGCTCAATTATTTAGCAAATGGATTCAGTGCAAGGCCAACTTGTACCCCCTATATTATTTTAACCAATAATCCAAGAATTCGTTTCCATTCCTAATTTCATATTTTCAACAAGATAGAACAGAGCTGTCCCATCCCCTCCACTTCCTATCAGCATTCCACTTTTTTCTACCCAGCTGCCAATTCTGTTTCTTCTTTCTATTGGCCACTATTCTCAGCTGGTTACCATAATTTCTACAATATATCAACTGATAATAAATTCTTCTATTTCTCTCTTAAAAGAATTTGGATGACAGAAAAACAACCTCTCAGCCAAACACATCCATTTTTAAAAGTGGAAACAATATAATTTGTGGGAAGGTTTCTGTAACTTCCCTCATTTTTATCCCAGTATCAGAGCTAGGATAAGGTTCCTAGATGGGCCAAGGTAATGAAGGGCCCATGCAGTCTGCTCTGAGATGCCTTGTATGGTTAAGTTTTCCCACCTCCCCAAATACTAGCTCTGCCTTTATGTTTGAGGGGCTTGATGTAACTATAATTTGCATTTTAGCTTATTTACCAACCACCTCTTCAAACCTGGCCAAGAAAACTAAATTGGCAAGTGAATTAATTGATCTAATTATATTAATTCACTTGACAATTTAATTTCATATAAGGATTTCAAACCATACTCCTTCCAAATAGGGCTAACTGTAGTTTCTATTAGAAGTAGCTAAAAAATCTTAGTTCCTACTTATAAATTCGGGGGAGGAAGAAGGGAATATTACATAAATGTCTACCATGGGCACTCATGTAGTGACACATTATATATTTATTTTTAAATATATATATTTTTTAAAGTTTAAAAGAAATCTTTATTGTTGAAAGTATTACATGTGTCGCCTTTTTTCTCCCATTGATCCCTTATTGCCCGCTCCCACCCCTCACCCCAGGCCTCCACCACCCTATTGTCTGTGCCCATGTTATATATGCATACAAGTTCTTTGGTTGATCTCTTCCCACCCACCTCCACCTTCCCTCTGAGATTCAACAGTCTGTTCCATGCTTCTTTGTCTCTGGATCTATTTTGTACAACAGTTGATGCACTCTTTCTTGATGCTCTCATTCCCGTTGATCTTAGCAAGCAAGTTGGCTGGTGTTAGCAGGAAAAAGTGGTCTTGGTACAGATCTCTCCCAGGTGGTTCAGTGTCTCCTCACTGATGTTGATTTCCTATGTCTGGGCATGGATTTTAATGACCTGTTTCATTTCCTGTGGAGTGTACAGCATGGTCCGGGTGATCATTTCTCAGTTCAGAAGGTTGAGAGGGATGCTATGAGGAGAGGTGATATCCTCAGCGCCCCTGATGACACAGTTGTCTCAGTTAGATGCAAAGATGACAATGGAGGCAATAGAAGATTCCTGGGCCCAGTGCAGGTAGGTGAAGCACTCAATGTCCAGCATGTGGACCTCATTAACAAAAAGCATACCTGGAACCAGCACAGCAATGTCCTGATTAATGTCCTTGTTCACCACCTTGTTAATCTCCCTTCAAAGTTTGCTCATGATTTCTGAATTCTTTTTCTTGTCCCCACTGGGCTGGGTGTTGGCCATGTCCAAGTCATGCAAGGTAACGTCCTGGATGGGCTCTTTCTTCCTTGTACACATCCCCCTTTGGCAAGAGGACATACTCTTCAGCTTCAAGGTTGAATTCTGTATCATAGGTATCACATCTGCCCTGCCTCTTTATGGCTCCACTGTTGGCTTCAATGTAAATCACATCTCCAGCCTCCACTCTCTCTTTCTGCAAACTTTCAAAAATGCTGGGGAGAGCATTATGCTAAGTGAAATAAGCCAGGCAATGAAAGAAAAATACCACATGATCTCACTCATTTATGAAAAATAAAGAACATTATAACCTGATGAACAAAAAGATAGGTACAGAGGCAATAAAGCACCAAACAGACTGTCAATTTACAGAGGGAAAGCAGGGGAGTGTTGGGGAGTGGGGGGAAAGAGATCAACCAAAGGACTTGTTTTCATGCATATAATCACAACAAATGGACACAAGACACTGTTGGGGGGGATGAGGACATGCAACAGGGGGTAGGGGAGGCTGGGAGAAGTTCAATGGAAGAAAGAAAGGAGATATATGTACTACTACATGTAATACTTTAAACAATTTTAAAAAAAGCCAAAGGAACCAAACAATTAAATATATTTTTATTGATTTCAGAGAGAAAGGGAGAGGCAGAGAGAGATAAAAACATCAATGATGAGAGAGAATCACTGATCAGCTGCCTTGTGCACCGCGCCCCCCCCCCTTACTGGGGATCAAGCCTGGAACCCGGGTATGTGCCCTTGACCAGAATCAAACCGAGGACACTTCAGTCTGCAGGCCAACACTCTATCCACTGAGCCAAACTGGCTAGGGCTGTAGTAGCACTTTAAATATTACACATAAAAGTGCTCGGATCTGGCCTATTCCATTGATACTTTCAATCATCTCTCAATCCCACTTACTTGCTTGCAGAAGTTATATCTAAAAACTGAAATGTTGATATTTTCCCCTTAGGCTTTCTTTGAAAAAGACCAAAAAATTCTTCCTCAAATCGGGATGTGTGGGAAGGGAACTTGAAGGCAGCCACAACCCCCTGGTTGCTCTTTCTTGAAACACTGCGTAGCATGGGTAAATCTGCCAGACTTGTCTGCCAAGCAAGTATCTTCAGTATCAATCCTTTCTTTTCACTCTTTTTGAATAATATTGTGTATCTCTTAGCAACGCCTTGGCAATAGCTTAATATCCTTTACAACATGTTTCAGTAAGAATTATTCAATATTTGTCCAAAGAATCAAATCTTATAAAGAGTAACATACTTTAAGTAAGCAAGGTTTTTAAAAGTGATACTGCAGAGCCTCATTGCTCTAAAGGGTATCTGAAAAGGCATTACTGCTCAGGTAGCCCACCTCTAATGTAATTAAAGTTGTTTCATTTATATCTATTTTATAAATTGAAATTCTTAGGAAGATGTGACAAAAATGAAAAAAAAACTGAAAAACTGATATATAACACATATACATATATATATATATATATATATGTGTATATATATACATACACACACACACACACACACATATATATATATATATATATATATGTGTATATATATACATACACACACACACACACATATATATATATATATATATATATTTCCCCATCCGCATTAGGTGATCAATGTATATTTTTAATGGAATTTTCCATTTTGATATTGCTCTACCATACACTAAAGTATAACACAACACAAACCCAAATAGGCACTTCTCCGCCAACATCAAGCTATCTTTCCCAGGCCACCAGTTAACTTTAATAGGGCTCATTAACCACCTGCAGAAATAGTATACACTTTAAAAAATTTCTAGGTCCTAAAATTAATTCTTCAAAGTCCAGATCATTGTTGACATAAGAATTGTGGGGGACTTATGAAAAGTGATGGATGAATAACTATTTTTACCATAGTTACTCACTTGACAGTATAGAGACCTAGCCAATGCATGGCCTTTGATCTAGTTTGCCTATATTAGTGAGGTGTGTGTGAAGTTGTGACATCTAATAGATCCAAAAGAAGGAGAGTTGTGCTAACTCTAGGCAACTAGTACCCTAGGGTAGAATAAATGCTTGAACTGAAGGTAACACTGAAGACACTGCCTTAAGCAGGTGAATAATATACAAACATTCCATGATATGAAATGTGAGTTACAGAGTATATTACAGTTTAGCCTGCTTAGGCTGCCAAAACAAAACAACAGATTGGGTGGGTGAAACTACAGTTTCTCAGAGTTTTAGAGGCCATAAATCCATGAACAAGGTGCCAAGTGAACACACACACACACACACACAGAGAGCATTTTTGTGTTTCTTCCTCATTTTATAATGACACCAAAGCCATCAGATTAGGGCCCTACCCTTATGACCTCATTTAATCCTAATCCTACCTAATAAAATAATAATATGCAAATTAACCATCACTCAGCTACACCCACAAGCCACGCCCACCAGCCAATCAGAGCGAGTATGCAAATTAAGCCCAACCAAGATGGCTGCGGCCACAGAGAGCAGGAGAGAGGCTTGGGTTTCCCCGGCAATAGAGGAAATCAAGCTTCTGAAGCCCTGGCTGGCCTAGGCCTCCATTCCAGGCTACAAAGTTTCAATTATAGAAGGTAAACAAATCCAAACAGAAATGGCAGCAGCCAGCCACGGAACGAGGCTGGCCACTAAGGCCTCCGCTTGGGTCACTGGGGGGCGTGGCTGGCCTGCAAATCACCACAGGCCCCTCGCCCAGGCAGCCCCATGCCCCAAGGGAACCCCCACCCTGATCTGGGACACTCTTCAGGGCAAACCAGCTGGCCCCCACCTGTGCACCAGGCCTCTATCCTAAATAATAAAAGAGTAATATGCAGATTGACCATCACTCCAACACAAAAGATGGCTGCCCCCATGTGGTTAAAGATCCTGCTCCCATGTGAACACAAGAGGGCCACCACAAGATGGCCAGCAGGGGAGGGCAGTTGGGAAGGATAAGGCATGCAAGGGAGGGCAGTTGTGGGCAATCAGGCAAGCAGGGGAGGACAGTTGGGAGGCACCAGGCCTGCAAGGGAGGGCAGTTGAGAGGGACCAGGTCTGCAAGGGAGGGCAGTTGGCGGTGATCAACCCTGCAGGGGAGGGCAGTTAGGGGTGACCAGGCCAACAGAGGAGGGAAGTTGGGGGCAAACAGGCTGGCAGGGGAGCAGTTAGACATCAATCAGGCTGGCATGGGAGTCGTTAGGGAGTGATCAGGCTGGCAGGCAGAAGCATTTAGGGGCAATCAGAAAGGCAGGCAAGCGAGCATTTGGGAGCCAGCAGTCCTGGATTGTGAGAGGGATGTCCGACTGCCCACCGGGATAGGGTCTAAACAGGCAATTGAACATCCCTTGAGGGGTCCCAGATTGGAGAGTTTGCAGGCTGGGCTGAGGGACACCCCCCGACCCCGTGCACTAATTTTGTGCACCAGGCCTCTAGTTACTTTGTAAAGTCCCCATACCAAATACCAACACATTTGAGATTAAGGCCTCAAAATATGAATTTGGGAGGAACATAATTCAGTCCATCACAAAGAGTAATACTGAGACTTACCACTTCATTACCCTTATCCATGGACCATGGACACAGTCTGGAGACAAGACTCAAAATATAAGCAGAATTGTGGAATGACGAAAGGAACATTCCCTTGCTTAAAATCTCTCCTTCACACTACTGTTATGATACTGACCACTTTTCCCTCCTTCTTCCCTTAAAATTCAAATCAGTCTTATCCTCTTGCTTCAGAAAAGGAAGAAAGGACTGAAATAGAAAATAAAATCTTTCTCCAAAAATCATTTAAATGAATACTTACTACCAGAGAAGGGAATGGTGGCTCACCAGCTTTTCTCTTCAGGGTTCTACTGTTAAAAGATTCTACTACACATTAATTCATCAAATTCACCAGTTGTCATTTTAGGAAGGTACAGAGTCTGGTCTTGAAAATATGAGAACCATGTTTGCATGTTTCAGGAGTTCAGGAAGTATTGTAGTAAATTCTTATGCAGGTAAGAGGGAAGATTCTCCTAGCGCACTCCCAAATGGGGGGCCTTGAATCTGGTAGAGCCAGAGAAGGAAAGGCTCAGCTATCAGACCAAAAGGGGCAGTTGAAAGGTGGCATAAAAACCCAGTGGCAGGAGAGACACAAAATCAAACTACCCAAGTTACCTGTTAGCCTAAGGAATATTCTGCATGCTAAATAAGAATATGAGTTAGTGAAACTCAGAACTCCAAACCAAAATAACCACTGGGGCCTGCTCAAGTAGCAAAAGTTACCATCTCCAAAACTGAGGACCTAGTATGTACTAAATACATATATGCTAAATTGAACTGAAACTTGGACTCACTGTGCCTGCATCTTTGGCTTAGATACTTCATGGCATTTACCAGTACTTATGGTTGGTTGCTTATCCTATCTAATAAAAGAGTAATATGCAAATTGACCATCACTCCAACACACAAGATGGCTGCCCCCATGTGGTCAAAGATGGCTGCCCCCATGTGGACACAAGATGGCCACCACAAAGATGGCCAGCAGGGGAGGGCAGTTGGGAGGGACCAGGCCTGCAAGGGAGGGCAGTTGGGGGCAATCAAGCCTGCAGGGGAGGGCAGTTAGGGGTGACCAGGCCAGCAGAGGAGGGAAGTTGGGGAGACCAGGCCTGCAGGGAAGGGCAGTTGGGGGGGGGGGACCCAAGCCTGCAGGGCAGAGCACTTGGGGGGGACCAGGCCTGCAGGGGAGGGCAGTTGGGGGGACCAGGCCTGTACAGGATGGCAGTTAGGGGTGACCAGGCCTGCAGGGGAGGGCAGTTAAGGGCAATCAGGCTGGCAGGGGAGCAGTTAGGCATCAATCAGGCTGGCAGGGGAGTTGTTAGGGGGTGATCAGGCTGGCAGGCAGAAGCAGTTAGGGGCAATCAGGAAGGCAGGCAGGCAAGCAGTTGGGAGCCAGCAGTCCTGGATTGTGAGAGGGATCCCAGATTGGAGAGGGTGCAGGCTGGGCTGGGGGACACCACCCCCATGTACGAATTTCGTGCACCGGGCCTCTAGTCTGTTATAATCTAACAATGTATATGTTAACTAGCTTGTCTATATACCTTGCATATCTCAAAAGTAAGGACATATATAAAAAATAAGGAGCATTTTTTTTATGATGACAGTGTACAGTTAGTTATCCTAGGCACTATTGCCTTCATTTTCCCTTTGAGGGGTGAGGAAGAAAAAGAAAACCTTGCCTTTCTATGAAACATTTACATTACTGAGGATTTTTCATTATTTCTCACAGATTGTTATACACACAATTTCAAAACACAGAGGGGCACCAAATCATGGAACCCTTATTTCACCAGCCCTTGTCTGAGAGATGTAGGAGTGTGTGTGGGTGTGGGGGGCGGCGGGGAAAGGACCTATCATTCACAGCTTCAAGCCATTGCCATATATTTGGAACTTGAGGTGACCAAGAACAAATCTAACCCACCAGAGGCTTTCTTTATGATTTCTCTTTTCCTCTATTTAAGCCAACAGACAAAGCCCTGCATACCAATTCCCCAGCTGCTCATGGTGCCAAAGAAATTTCAACACCAAAATCCATGTGGCCCTGGAGAATAAGAAACAGCACATGCATTTGTCGCTGTTTGATTAAAGCTCAAGTGCTGCATCTTAGAAAGCTCTTGCCCTTTAGAAAGCTCCAAGTCCCTTAGGCCATGTGTGCCTTCGATTGCCAACCCTTCAAAAAGCCTGAGATTGCCTCTTCTGCCTCATCAAAGGCTGGAGAAAAAGGGTGAGGAATTTTAACCCCAGTTGTATTAACATACCACCACAAACATTTCAGGAGAACTGGAGATGTGACCTTTGCATATGCAGATTATTTTAGAAAAATGCATGTACATCTTGGTTGTTGAGACATTTATAAACATATATTAAAATATATGATAAGCCTTTTCCTTATGTCAGGGATGTGCCATTTGCAGTATGAATAACATAAGTAGAACTTCAAAATGACAGGGTTGTCTGATATTTCAGCAGGAACTTTCCAGTTAGTAGTCTTTGTATTTTATTTTATTTTGTTTTATTTTTATTTTTTCCCATTTTTTAATTAAGGTATTATATATGTACATATCTTACCATTGCCCCCCCCACCCCACTCCCATACATGCCCTCACCCACCAGTGTTTTGCGTCCATTGGTTATGCTTATATGCATGCATACAAGTCCTTCGGTTGATCTCTTATCTCCCCCACCTCTCCCTAAACTTCCCGCTGTAATTTGACAGTCTGTTTGATGCTTGACTGTCTCTGTATCTATCTTTTTGTTCATCAGTTTATAATGTTCGTTATTATCCACATGAGTGAGATCATGTGGTATTTTACTTTCATTGACTGGCTTATTTCGCTTAGCATAATGTTCTCCAGTTCCACCCAGGTTGCTGCAAATGGTAAGGATTCCTTCTTTTTTATGGCAGCATAGTCTTCCATTGTGTAGATGTACCATAGTTTTCTGATCCAGTCAACTGCTTACGGGCACCTAGGCTGTTTCCAAATCTTAGCTATTGTAAATTGTGCTGCTATGAACATAGGGGTGCATATATCCGTTGTGATTGTTGTTTCTAGTTTCTTAGGAAATATTCCGAGGAGTGGGATTACTGGGTCAAATGGGAGTTCCATTTTCAGTTTTTTTGAGGAAACTCCATACTGTTCTCCATAGTGGCTGCACCAGTATGCATTCCCACCAGCAGTGCACGAGGGTTCCTTTTTCTCCGCATCCTCGCCAACACTTGTCGTTTGTTGATTTGTTGATGATAGCCATTCTGGCCGATGTGAGATGGTACCATATTGTCATTTTGATTTGCATCTCTCAGATAATTAGTGACTTTGAGCATGTTTTCATGTGTCTTTTGGCCTTCCTTCTGTCTTATTTTGAAAAGATTCTATTTAGGTCCATTGCCCATGTTTTTATTGGATCATTTATCTTCTTTTATTAACTTGTATAAGTTGCTTGTAGATGTTGGAGATTAAAACTTTATCAGTGATAACATTTGCAAAAATGTTCTCCCATACAGTGGGCTTTCTTATTGTTTTGTTATGGTTTCTTTTGCTGTGAAAAAGCCTTTTATTTTGATGTAGTCCCATTTGTTTATTTTCTCTTTAGTTTCCATTGCCCTAGGAGCTGTATCAGTGAAGAAATTTCTTCGGATATGTCTGAGATTTAGCTGCCTGTAGATTCCTCTAGTATTTTTATGGTTTCCCATCTTATGTTTAAGTCCTGTATCCATTTTGAGTTTATTTTTGTGTATGGTGTAAGTTGGTGGTCTAGTTTCATTTTTTTGCATGTATCTGTCCAATTTTCCCAACACCATTTATTGAAGAGATTGTCTTAAATCCATTGTATGTTTATGCCTCCTTTGTCAAATATTAATTGAGCATAGTGGTTGGGTCGATATCTGGATTCTCTATTATATTCCCTTGGCCTATATGTCTGTTCTTGTGCCAGTACCATGCTATTTTGAGAACAGTGGCTTTGTAATACAGCTTGAAATCTGGTATTGAGATCTCTCCTACTTTATTCTTCTTCCTCAGAATTACTGTGGCTATTTGGGGTCTTTTTTTTCCAGATGAATTTTTGGAGAGTGCTTTCTAGGTCTGTGAAATATGCCGTTGGTAATTTAATGGGGAGTGCATTGAATCTATAGATTGCTTTGGGTAGTATGGACATTTTAATGATGTTGATTCTACCAATCCATGAACATGGTATGTACTTCCATCTGTTTATGTTTTCCTCTATCTCTTTTTTCAGTGTCCTGTAGTTTTGTGCATATAGGTGTTTTACCTAATTAGTTAAGTTTATTCATAGGTATCTTAATGTTTTTGGTGCGATGGTGAATGGGATTGCTTTTTTAGTCTCTCTTTCTGTAAGCTCACTATTGGTGTTTAGAAATACCATAGATTTCTTGGCGTTAATTTTGTATCCTGCTACATTGCCAAATTCATTTATTAAGTCTATTAGTTTTTTGATGGAGTCTTTTGGGTTTTTTATGTACAATATTATGTCATCTGCAAATAAGGACAGCTTTACTTCTTTTCCAATTTGGATGCATTTTATTTCTTCTTCTTGTCTAATTGCAATGACTAATACTTCCAGTACTATGTCAAACAGGAGTGACGAGAGTGCACATCCCTGTATTGTTCCTGTTCTTAGGGGAAATGGTTTCAGTTTTTGCCCATTGAGTATGATGTTAGCTGTGGGTTTGTCATATATGGCTTTTATTATGTTGAGGTATGATCCTTCTATTCCTTCCTTGTTGAGTGTTTTTATCAAAAATGGGTGTTGGATTTTGTCAAATGCTTTTTCTGCATCAATTGGTATGACTATGTGATTTGTATCTCTCAATTTGTTTATGTGATGCACCACGTTTATTGATTTGCAGATATTGTACCATCCTTGCATTCCTGGGATAAATCCTACTTGATCATGGTGTATGATCTTCCTGATGTACTGCTGGATTCGATTTGCTAGAATTTTGTTGAGGATTTTGGCATCTATGTTCATGAGGGATATTGGCCTATAATTCCTTGCATTTTGTTGTCTTTATCTGGTTTTGGTATAAGGGTGATGCTGGCTTCATAGAAGGAGCTTGGAAGTGTTCCTTCCTGTTGAATTTTTTGGAATAGTCTGAAGAGGGTAGGTTTTAGTTCTTCTTGAATGTTTGGTAAAACTCCCCTGTGAAGCCCTCTGGCCCCGGGCTTTTGTTTGCTGGAAGATTTTTGATGACTGCTTCAATTTCTTCCATAGTTATTGGCCTATTGAGCTGTTTAGATTCTTCCTGATTGAGTTTTGGAAGGTTATATTTTTCTAGGAATATGTCCATTTCATCTAGGTTGTCTAGTCTTTTGGAATAGAGTTGTTCGTAGTATTTTTTAACAGTCTTTTGTATTTCGGTGAGGTCTGTTGTTATTTGACCTCTTTCATTTCTGATTTTGTTTATTTGGGTCCTCTCTCTTTGCTTCTTGGTGAGCCTTGCTAGAGGTTAATCAATCTTGTTTATCCTTTGAAAGAACCAGCTCTTGGTTTGGTTGATCTTTTGTATTGTTTCTTTGGTCTCTATGGCATTTATCTCTGCTCTAATCTTTATTATTTCCTTCCTTCTGCTTTCACTGGGATTTTCTTGTTGCTCTCTTTCTAACTCTTTGAGTTGTAGGGTTAGGTAAGTTATTACCATTGTTTCTTGTTTTTTGCAGTCGGCTTGTAGAGCTATGAACTTCCCTCTCAAGACTGCTTTCGCTGTGTCCCATAGATTTTGGATTGTTGTGTTTTCATTGTCATTTGTTGCCATGATGTTTTTTATTTCTTCCTTGATCTCTCTGGTAACCCAGTCATTGTTTAATAGCATGGTGTTTAGTCTCCATGTGTTTGATATTTTGATTGTTTTTATTGTAGTTGATTTCCACTTTTATGCCACTGTGATCTGAGAAGATGCTTGATATGATTTCTATCTTCTTGAATTTGAAGAGACTTTGCCTATGACCCCACATATGGTCTATCTTAGAAAATGACCCATGTGCACTTTAGAAGAATGTATATTCTGTGGCTTTGGGGTGAAATGTTCTGAAGATGTCAATTAATTCCATCTGGTCTAGTGAGTCATTTAGGATTGATGTTTCTTTGCTGATATTTTGTTTAGAGGATTTGTCCAATGGTGATAGTGGGGTATTAAAGTCTTCTACTATGATTGTATTGCTGTCAATCTCTCCCTTGATATCCTCCAGGAGTTTTTTTTTTTGTGTGTATTTGGGTGCTCTTGTATTGGGTGTGTATATGTTTACCAGAGTTATTTCTTCTTGTTGGATTGCTCCCTTCAGTATAATGAAGTGGCCTTCCTTATCTTTTGTTATGTCCTTCACTTTGAGATCTATTTTGTCAGATATTAGTATTGCTACCCCAGCTTTTTTTCTTTTTCATTTCCATTCACCTGAAAAAGCTTTTTCCATCCCTTTACCCTCAGTTTGTGTGCATCTTTTTTTCTGAGGTGGGTTTTTTGTTGACAGCAGATATATTGTTCATGTTTTCTTATCCAATCCATTATCCTATGTCTTTTGATTGAGGCATTTAATCCATTATACATTTAAAGTTATTATTGGTACTTATTTGTCGCCATTTCTATTTTTTACCCCTGTGTTCCTTCTTTGCTTCCTATTTTTTTTTTTTTTTTTTTTACTGCAGACACTTTAGCATTTCTTGCATTGCTGGTTTGGTGGGAATAAATTCCCTCGGTCCTTTTTCATCTCTGAAGCTTCTGATTTCACCTTGCTGGGTACAGTATTCTTGGATTCAGACCCTTCCTTTGCTTGTCTCTGCATATTTCATTCCATTCCCTTCTGGCCTGATGAGTTTCTGTTGAGAAATCAGTCGCTAGTCTGATGGGGGTTTCTTTGTATGTAACTTTTTGTCTCTCTCCGACCACTTTTAAGATTCTTTGTCGTTGGTGTTTGCCAATTTAATTATAATGTGCTTTGGCGTTAGTCTTTTGCAGTTCATTTTGCTTGGGACTCTGTGAGCTTCTTGGATTTGTGTGGGTTTTTTCTTCCCTATATTAGGGAAGTTTTCTGTCATTATTTCTTTAAACAGTTTTTCTATTCCTTGCTCAGTTTCCTCTCCTTCTGGAAACCCTATTATGTGGATGTTGTTTTGTTTAGTGTTGTCCCAAAGTTCCCTTAGGCTCTCCTTCTGCTTTTTCATTTTCTTTTCTAGAAGCTGCTCTACTTGGGTATTTTTTCCCACCTTGTCTTCTAGCTCACTGATGCGGTCCTCTGCTTCTTCTAGTCTACTCTTGATACTTTCTATTGAGTTCTTTACAGCAGCAATGTCATTTTTCATTTCTTCTTGGTTCTTTTTCATTTCCTCTTGGTTCTTACTCATATTGTTGAATTTGTCTTCCATTCTTTTCAGCCACCTCATGACCATTTCTCTGAATTCTTTCTCTGACAGGTTGCTTGCCTCTATTTCGTTTACTTCCTTTTTTGGTGATGCCTGCTTTTCATTCACATGCTGGCTGTTTCTTTGTCTCCCCATGGTCTCTCTTCTCCGGATGTCTGGTTATGCAGTTTTCTCTCTCCTTTCCATGTTGGAGTGTCGAGTTCCTCTGAATCCACGTGTTTGCACCAATGCGGACTGGTGTTCTGGGGATCGCAGGTGTTTGGTGGTTGCCACAGTTGTAGATTTTCAGGCTTCCAATAAGATCCACTTTCCCCTTCAAGATGGTGTGGTCTCTGCATCTGAGCTTGTAGCTCTGGGAGGGGACCCAGCTGCAGTGGGGGCTGCCCAGTCAGGGGAACCCTGTCCAGCAGTCCCCCACCTTTTCCTGAAGTATAGCTGTCCCTTAACTCGCCAACAAATACGCCCCATGCAACCCTCAGCTGTTCTTTCTTTCTGCTCCAGGACCATGCTCGGGACCCATCTGTCTATTCCACCGCCATTTTTCTTCCTCAGTCAGTCTTTGTACTTTAGAGCAGCTTTTATTATTATTATTATTTGTTTTAGTTTACAGAAAAACTGAGTGAAATGTACAGGGTTCCTATACACCCTCTCAACACCCTCCCCCACCCACTCCACCCCACACAGTTTTCCCTATTGTGAACATCTTGCATTAGTATGGTATATTTGTTACAACTGAAGAACCAATATTGATACATTATTATACTAAAGACCATATTAGAATTCACTCTTCATTGTCATCCATTCTATCAGTTTTGACAAGTGTAGAAGGACATGTCTTCCCTGTTATAGCATCATACAGAAAGTTTCACTGCCCTAAACATACCATGTGTACCACTTATTAATCCCTCCCTTTCCTTCAACCCCTGGTAAGTACTGATTTTTTCACTGTCTCCAGAGTTTTTACTTTTTCAGAATGTCTTAGTTGAAAAAAAGGTATGCAGCCTTTTCAAATTGGCTTCTTTCACTTAACAATATGCATTTATGGTTGCTGCATGTCTTCATGGCATAATAATTTATTTATTTTTATTGCTAAATATTACATTATTTATAAATGTGCCACAATTTACCATTCACCTACTGAAGGACATCTTGGTTGCTTCCAAGTTCTGGCATTTAAAAACAAAGCTGCTATAAACATCTGTGTGCAGGTTTTTGTTTGTATGTAAGTTTTTGACTGCTTTGAATAAATAGTGAAGAGTGCAATTAGATTTTATACATATATAGCCAAATTTTCAAAAGTGGCTGTGCCATTTTTCATTTCCACTAGCATTAAATAAAGTTCCAATTGCTCCACATTCTCACTAGCATTCACTGTTCTCAGTGTTTTGGATTTTAGGATTTTACTACATCTGTAGCAGTTATCTTGTCATTTTAATTTATAAGTCACTGATGACATATGATATGGATTATCTTTTCATATGCTTATTTTTCATCTGTATATCTTCTTTGGTGAGGCATCTATGCAGGTCTTTTGACCACTTTTTAATTGGATTGTTGTTTTTATTGTTGGGTTTCAAGAGTTCTTTGTATATTTTATATACCAATCATTTATCAGATATGTATTTAGCAAAGATTTTCTCTCTATCTGTGACATTTCTTTCTATTCTCTTAACAGTATCTTTAGAAGAGCAGATTTTAATTTTAATGAAGTCCAAATTTTGAATTTTTTTCTTCAGTGTACTATGCTTTTGATATAATATCTAGAAAAGATATCACTAAACCCAAGGTCACCTAGATTTTCTATTTTATCTTTTAGATGTTTTAAATTTTATATTTAATTCTATAATCCCTTTGAGCTATTTTCTGTGAACGATGTAAAGTCTGTGTCTAGTCTAATTTTTTTTTGCATGTAGATATCCAGTTGTTACAGCACCATTTATTGAAAAGACAACACTTTCTCTATTTGGATTTTCTTTGTTTTTCATTTATTACTTTGTCAAAGATCAGTTTACTATATTTGTGTGGGTCTATTTCTGGTCTCTCTATTTTTGTCCCATTGGTTTGTCTATTGACCAATACCACACTGTCTTTGCTACTGTAGCTTTATAGTAAGTTTTTAAGTTGAGTAGTGTCAGTCCAAGTTTTTTCCCCTTTCTGTATTATGATGACTGTTTGGGGTCTTTTGCCTTTCCATATAAACTTTAGAATCTGTTTGTCAATATTTACATCATAACTTACTGAGATTTTGGTTGGGATTGCCTGAAATCTATAAATCAACTTGGAAACAACTAACATATTGATAAGACTGAGCCTTTCTTAGTTTTGGAGCTTTCCACATTTAGATCTTGTACATATTTTGTTAGATTTATAGAAAATTATTTCATTTTTGCATAAATGTAAATGGTATGTTTTAATTTCAAATTCCAATTGTTCACTGCTGGTATACAGGAAAGCAATTGACTTTTGTATTAACCTTGTATGCAACAACCTTACAATACTTGTTTATTAGTTCCAGGGTTATTTTTTTTAAGAATTTTCTAGAAAAACAATAATGTTATCTGTAAATAACAGGTTTATTTATTCATTCCCAACATATATACCTTTTATTTCCTTTCCGTATCTTATTGAATTATGTAGGCCTTCCAGTATGATGTTGAATGGAATTGGTAAGCAGGAATGTCCTTGTCTTGCTACATACTGTTCTCCTCACAGGCTGCACCAGTCTGCAAAGGATGTCCTTGTCTTGCTCCGGATCATAGCTACAAAGCATATAACTTATCACCATTATGTATAATGTTAGTTGTATGTTTTTTGCAGATGTTCTTTATCAAGATGAGGAAGTTCTCTATTTCCAGTTCGCTGACAGTTTTATCATTAAAGATGTAGAATTTGTCAAATGTTTTTTGCACACCTATAAATATGACCACATGATTTTCCTTTTCTAACCTATTGATGTGATGGATGTTATTATTTGCCAACAAAAATTTTGAAACCTAACACTTTATAATAATACTAGAGGCCAGGTGCACTAATTCGTGCATGGGTGGGGTCTTGTCACCCAACCCAATGGGGGCCCATTGGGCTGGGCAGGGCTAGCAGGGGAGAGGATGCAGGAGGCTGGCAGGCCGGCCCCACCCCTGATTGGGGTGGGAGGGCAGATAGGGAGTGGGGCCGATGTAGGGGGCTGAGGGCAGTTGGCCAACTGCCCTGCCCCTGATCAGGGTGGGGAGGCTGATTGGGGGTGGGGCCAGTCAGGGGGAGGAGCTGTGGGCACTTGCGGGGGGTGTGATCTGGGCCGCGATTGGGGCACCCATCTGGCTGGTTGTTGTCTGTGGCAGTGTGCGTCATACAACAAGTCATTCTGGTCATTCTGGTTGTTTCGTCATTCGTATCACTTGGTTTTTATATATATAGATAATGTTGATGAAATCATAGCATATATTTAGGCATATCAGGCAGCCATTAATCAGGGTTTCAAAAAGTATTTAATAACATGATAAAATGCTAACATAATAAAAATTGAAAGAGTAGGGTATAATAGCCTGGTGTGTATAAAATACACAAACACATTTCTCCATATGTTATACCCACACATCACAAACAAAAATTTTTAAAAATTGAAAAACATGGCACATAATAGATGAAGAGAACACTTGTTTATAGTAAAAGAAATGAAGCAAGAAGTCAGAGCATCCCTTTGTTCAGTGTCAGCTGGGAAAGTGAGTGCTGGGTGACCTATATTTTGCCACTTTGCAAATTTCCATGAATAACCAGGAAAGCACTGAGTATTGATTTTATTTTATTTTATTATTACTCTTTTCACTTTTTAAAAGTATTATTTTTTCTTTAATGATTAAGGTATTACATATGTGTCCTTATTGCCCCATTGCCCCCCAACCCCCCACTCATGCCCTCACTCCCCTGGTGTCTGTGTCCATTGGTTAGGCTTATATGCATGCATATAAGTCCTTTGGTTGATCTCTCCCTCTTACCCCCACCCTCCCTTAACTTCCCTGTGAGGTTTGACAGTCTGATTGATGCTTTACTCTCTCTGGATCTGTTTTTGTTCATCAGTTTATGTTGTTCATTATATTCCATAAATGAGTGAGATCATGTGATATTTATCTTTCTCTGACCAGCTTATTTTGCTTAGCATAATGGTCTCCAGTTCCATCCATGCTGTTGCAAATGGTAAGAACTCCTTCTTTTTTACCGCATCATAGTATTCCATTGTGTAGATGTACCACAGTTTTTTAATCCACTCATCTGCTGATGGGCACTTAGGTTGATTCGAAATCTTGGCTATGGTGAATTGTGCTTCTATGAACATAAGGGTGCATATATCCTTTCTGATTGGTGTTTCTAGTATCTTGGAATATATTTCTAAAAGTGTGATCACTGGGTCAAATGGGAGTTCCATGATTAGTATTTTGAGGAAACTCCATACTGTTCTCCATAGTGGCTGCATCAATCTGCAATCCCACCAGCAATGCACGAGGGTTCCTTTTTCTCTGCATCCTTGCCAGCACTTGTTGTTTGTTGATTTGTTGATGATAGCCATTCTGACAGGTGTGAGATGGTACCTCATTGTCGTTTTGATTTGCATCTCTCAGATAGTGACTTTCAGCATATTTTCATATGTCTCTTAGCTTTCCTTCTGTCTTCTTTCGAAAAGTATCTACTCAGGTCCATTACCCATTTTTTTATTGGGTTGTTTATCTTCCTTTAGTTAAGTTGCATGAGTTCCCTGTAAATGTTGGAGTTTAAACCCATATCGATGATAACATTGGCAAATATGTTCTCCCATGCAGTGGGCTTTCTTGTAGTTTTGTTGATAGTTTCTTTTGTTGTGCAAAAGCTTTTTATTTTGATTTAGTCCCATTTGTTTATTTTCTCTTTAGTTTCCATTGCCCTAGGAGCTGTATCAGTGAAGAAATTGCTTCGGATATGTCTGAGATTTAGCTGCCTGTGGATTCCTCTAGTATTTTTATGGTTTCCCATCTTATGTTTAAGTCCTTTATCTATTTTGAGTTTATTTTTGTGTATGGTGTAAGTTGGTGGTCTAGTTTCATTTTTTTTTTGCCTGTATCTGTCTAATTTTCCCAACACCATTTATTGAAGAGACTGTCTTGATTCCATTGTATGTTCTTGCCTCCTTTGTCAAATATTAATTGAGCATAGTGGCTTGGGTCAATTTCTGGGTTCTCTATTCTTTTCCATTGGTCTATATGTCTGTTCTTGTGCCAGAACCAGGCAGTTTTGAGAACAGTGGCTTTGTAATACAGCTTGATATCTAGTATTGAGATCCCTCCTACTTTGTTCTTCTTTTTTAGGATTGCTGCAGCTATTTGGGGTATTTTTTTATTCTAGATGAATTTTTGGAGAGTTTGTTCTAGATTTTTGAAATATGCCATTGGTATTTTATTGGGGATTGCATTGAATCTATAGATTGCTTCCTGTAGTATGGACATTTTAATGATGCTGATTCTACCAATCCATGAACATAGTATGTTCTTTCATTTGTTTATTTCTCCCTCTATCTCTTTTTTCAGTGTCCTGTAGTTTTCCACGGATAGGTCTTTTACCTCCTTATTTAAGTTTATTCCTAGGTATCTTAATGTTTTTGTTGCGATGGTAAATGGGATTTTTTTTTTTAGTCTCTTTTTCTGTAAGTTCACTATTGGTGTATAGAAATGCATAGATTTTTTGGCGTTAATTTTGTATCCTTCTACATTCCCGAATTCATTTATTAAGTCTAATATTTTTTGATGGAGTCTTTGGAGTTTTCTATGTATAGTATCATGTCATCTGTGAATAATGACAATTTTAAATCTTCTTTTCCAATTTGGATAACTTTTATTTCTTCTTCTATAATTGCTATGGCTAGCACTTTCAGACCTATGTCAAACAGGAGTGGTGAAAGTGGACATCCCTGTCTCATTCCTGTTCTTAGGTGAAATGGTTTTAGTTTTTTCCCATTGAGTATGATGTTGGCTGTACGTTTGTCATATAAGGCTTTTATTATGTTGATATATGATCCCTCTATTCTCATTTTGCTGAGGGTTTTTAATCAAGAAAGGGTGTTGTATTTTGTCAAATGCTTTTTCTGCATCAATTGATAAAACTATGTGATTTTTATCTCTCAATTTGTTTATGTGATGTAATATGTTTATTGATTTGTGGATATTGTACCATCCTTGCATCCCGGGAAAAGTCCTACTTGGCCATAGTGTATGATTTTTCTTATGTAATGCTGGATGTGATTTGCTAGAATATTTTTGAGGATTTTGGCATCTATGTTCATGAGAGATATTGGCTTGTAATTCTCTTTCATTGTGTTGTCTTTATCTGGTTTTGGTATTAGGGTAATGCTGGCTTCATAGGATGAGCTTGGATGTGTTCCTTCCTCTGGAATTTTTTTGAATATTCTGAGGAGGATAGGTTTTAGTTCTTCCTTGAATGTTTGGTAAAGCTCCCCTGTGAAGCCGTCTGGCCCCGGGCTTTTGTTTGCTGGAAGCTTTTTGATGACTGCTTCAATTTCATCCATAGTTATTGGCCTATTGAGATATTTAGATTCTTCCTGATTGAGTTTTGGAAGGTTGTATTTTTCTAGCAATATATCCATTTCCTCCAGGTTGTCTAGTTATGGGTATTTATTTTAGCGTTACAAATCAATTTCCACAACTAAAGGAATTCATAAATATGGAACCCATAAATAATATGTATGAACTTTATATATTCTTATTCATATATACATATAAATAATGATGTTGCAAATTGTATAAAATGGGAAATAAAATATATTTATAGTAAATCTATTACAGGCCATTGTAATTTGTATTCTTTTTACTTTACTGTAGTTTTGCAAATTTTCTTTTTTTATGTGAAATATTTATTGCAAAGTCAACAAAAATGGAGATAATTTTTCTAAACCTAAATGTTATTTAAAAATGGCTAATTATGGTATGTTACTCTCCTAATATAGAATACTATGCATTTTTAAAGATTACAGTACTCCCTTTATCTGCTAGGATAAATTTCAAGAGTCCAGTGGATGCCTGAAATCACAAATAGTACCAAATCCTATACAGGCATAATGCGGAGATATTGTAGGTTTTGCTGCAGACCATTGCAATAAAATGAATGTCACAATAGAGCTAGTTACACAAATTTTTTTATGTTTTCCAGTGTGTATAAAAGGTATGTTTATACTATAATCCAGTCTATTAAGTGTACAATGGCATTATATCTAAAAAACAATATACATACCTTAATTAAAAATACTTGATTGCTAAAAAATGCTAACCATCATCTGAGCCTTTAGTAAATAGTAAATTATTTACAAGTGGAGGGTCTTCCCTCAATGTTCATGACTGCTGACTGACCAGGGTGGTGGCTGCTGAAGGTTGGGGTGTCTGTGGCAATTTTTTAAAATAAGACAATGAAGTTTGCATCGTGGATTAACTCTTCCTTTCACGAACAATTTCTCTGTCACATGTGATGCTGTTTGATGGCATTTTACCCACAGAACTTCCTTCAAAAGTGGAGCTAATCCTCCCAAATCCTTAGTTGCTTTATCAACTAAGTTAATGTAATATTCTATATCCTGTGTTGTCATTTCAACAACCTTCACCGCATATTCACCAGGTGTAGATTCCATCTCAAGAAACTGCTTTGTTTGTTTATTCATAAGAAGCAACTCCTCATCTGGTAAAGTCTTACCAGGAGATTGCTGCAATTCAGTCAGTCTTCGGGATCCACTTTTAATTCTAGTTCTCTTGATATTTCTACCACATCTGCAGTTACTCCTTCCACTAAAGTCTTGAACCCCTCAGAGTCATCCATGAGGGTGAGAATCAACTTCTTACCAACTCCTGTTAATGTTATTTTGACTTCTTTCCATAAATCATTAATGAGCTTAATGACATCTAGAATAGTGAACCCCTTCCAGAGGTTTTCAGTTGACTTTTCACAGATCCATCACAGGAATGACCATCTATGGCAGTTGTAGCTTTATGAAATGTATTTCTTAAATAATAAGATGTAAAAATCAAAATTAGTCCTTAAATCACAAGCTTAAGAATGGATGTGGGGATAGCAGGCATGAAAATAACATTAATATCATTGTATATCTCCAGCAGAGCTCTTGGGTGGCCAGGTGCATTGTCAGTGAGAAGTAATATTCTGAAAGAAATCTTTTGTTTTGAGCAGTTCTCAACAGGGGGGAGCGGGCTTAAAATATTCAGTAAACCATGTTGTAAACAGATGTGCTGTCCTCCAGGCTTTGTTGTTCATTTTACAGAGCAGAGGCAGAGTAGATTTAGCATCACCCTTAAGGGCCCTAGGATTTTTGAAATTGTAAATGAGCATTGGCTTCAATACAAAGTCACCAGCTACCTTAGTACTTAACAAGAGAGTCAGGCTATTTTTTGAAGCTCTGATGCCAGGCATTAATTTCTCCTCTCTAGCTATGAAAGTCCTTTCTCCAAAATAAGGCTTTGTATCCATTGAAAATCTGTTATTTAGTGTAGCCACCTTTATTAATTATCTTAGCTAGGTCTTCTGGATAAGTTTTTGCAGCCTATATATCAGCAATTGCTGCTTCACCTTGCACTTTCATGTTATGGAGATAGCTCTTTCCTAAAACCTCGTGAACCAACCTCTACTGGCTTGAAACTTTTTTAAAATATATTTTATTGATTTTTTACAGAGAGAAAGGGAGAGGGATGGAGAGTTAGAAACATTGATGAGAGAGAAACATCGATCAGCTGCCTCCTGCACAGCTCCTACTGGGGATGTGCCCGCAACCAAGGTATATGCCCTTGACCAGAATCGAACCTGGGACCCTTCAATCTGCAGGCCTATGCTCTATCCACTGAGCCAAACCGGTTAGGGCCGCCTTCAAACTTTTCATCTGTAAATTCCTCTCCTCTTTCAGCCTTCATAGATTTGAAGAGAATTAGAGCCTTGCTCTCAATTAGGCTTTGATCTAAGCGACATTCTATCCAGACTACTAAACTTTCTCCATATAAACAATAAAGCTGTTTTCCTTTTTTTTAAAAAAAAATCATTTGTTCACCAGAATAGCACTTTTAATTTCCTTCAAACACTTTTCCTTTGCACTCATAACTTGGCTATTTGGGAAATTCTTTGTTTTTAGTTTATCTTTATTGTTGAAAGGATTATAGATATAACCTTTGTTTGTTTGTTTTTCCCATTCAGCCCCTCCATCCTGCACCCACCCCTCCCAGGCCTCACCACTGTATTGTCTGTGTCCATGGGCTATGCATATAAGTTCCCCAGTTAATCATTCCTCATCACACCCTCCTTTCCTTTGAAAGTCATCAGTCAGTTCCATCTTCTACGTCTCTGGACCTATTTTGTTCATCAGTTTATTTTGTTCATTAGATTCCACATATGAATGAGATCATGTGAAACTTATCTTTTTCTGACTGGCTTACAACCGCAGCAAACTTGAGAAAGAAGAACAAAGTTAAAGACATCACAATACCTGATATCAAGTTATACTACAAAGCCACTGTACTCAAAACAGCCTGGAATTGGCACAAGAACAGACATATACATCAATGGAACAGGACAAAGAACCCAGAAATAGACATAAGCATTATGCTCAATTAATATTTGACAAAAGAGGAAAGAAAATCTAATAAGCGGTAAATTTCCAAAGCATATAAGGAACTCATACAACTTAACAAAAGGAAGACAATCCAATAAAAAAAAAACAACAACGAGCAAAGAACCTAAATAAACACCACTCCAAATTGGACATACAGAAGGCCAACAGACATATGAAAAAAAATGCTCAAAGTCACTAATCATCTGAGATGCAGATTAAAATACAATGAAATATCAACTCATACCTGCCAGAATGGCTACTATCAATAAATCAACAAATGATAAGTGCTGGTGAGGATGTGGAGAAAAGGGTACCCTTGTACACTGCTGGTGGGAATGCAGACTGGTGTAGCCACTGTGGAGAACAGTATGGAATTTCCTCGAAAAATTAAAAATGGAACTCTTATTTGACCCAGTGACCCCACTTTTGGAATATATCCTAAGAAACCAGAAACACCAATCTGAAAGGATATATACACCTCTATGTTCATAGCAGCACAATTTACAATAGCTAAGATTTGCAAACAGCCTAAGTGCCCTTCAGCAGATGAGTGGAATAAAATACTGTGGTACATCTACACAATGGAATACTATGCTGCTATTAAAAAGAAGGAACTTTTACCATTTTCAACAGCATGGATGGAACTGGAGAGCATTATGCTAAGCGAAATAAGCCAGTTTGAGAAAGATAAATATCACATGATCTCACTCATATGTGGGATATAATGATCAACTTAATTTGATGAACAAGAATAGATCGATCTAGAGACAAATGGTAGGGGGTTTAGAGAGCAACCAAAGGACTTATATGCATGCATATTAGCATAAACAATGGACACAGACACTGGGGCCTTGAGGGGCTTGCCTGGACTGGGAAGGAATGGGGGAGGGGGTCAATTGGGGGAAAAAGGAGACATATGTAAAACTTTAGACAATAAAAAAAGTTAAAAAGAAAATAAAACATGTATTTTCTCTGCCCCATTGTACAATGACTAAATAGCAATACTGGATTATGAAGCATGAGAAGGCAAATAAAAAAACGCTGATCAGAGGAGAAACCAAGATGGCAGGATAGGTAAACACCTGAACTTGATGCCTCGCACAACCACTTCAAAATTACAACTAAAAGACAAAATGGGTATCATCCAGAACCACGGGAAGGCTGGCTGAGTGAAAATTCTACAACTAGAAGGAAAGAGAAAAGCACACTAAGATTTGGAGGAGGAGCGGAGGTGCAGAAGTGAAGTGCAGAGGTACACAGGCACGCGCGGGAAGGGCTGGCAACTAAGTACTCAGTTGTCTTTTTCAATCGGGAGAGAGACACAAGCTCCTGACTGCTCTGAACTCCAGTTCTGGGCAGGACTCTGGGGACCCAGACTCATACGAGGAGAAACTGGATTGTCTGGCATCAGGCGGAACTCGAGGGCTGCTTTCTCTCAGAGTTGCTTGCAGCGATCATTGTTCCTGCAAGGTGCCATGGGACACAGAGACATAGGACCTCTTCCAGGCAGGGCTGATGGTCAGCCATTGCTGTGTACTCTACTCTGGTGATTCCCTGAGACCCCGCCCCACCCAATTTGTGTGCAAATGCTTTTGCATATGAATGGCCTGGCCCTTTGCAATATGAAACCTAAGGCACTGCAGCTGGGTCAAAGAGCCTCAGAGCTTCCAAAAGAAGACCCAAGGCTTGACAGCAGCTTGCATTGCTTCACAGCTGAGCCTCATCTAGGCACCTCCAAACCCCAAACAAAGAGAAGGAATCTGCAGATCTCTCTGTAGCTCTTGCTGGTGGCCTCTCTCCTTGGAGATCCAAGAGCCAATGTACCCATTGGTCAGAGAGAGACCATCCAGACTACAATTCTTCAGATCCATAAGAGACACACTCAGGGGGCAGACTCAGTGAGCACCAAAGCCCCACTTAAACAAGTCTTGCCCCATAAGGGCGTCTCCAGCACAGAAGTTCTCCCATCATAGACACAACTGATCCTCACAGCCAATTGGCCTGGAGGTCAATTCCTCCCAGTGATACCAAAAACAATCAAGGCTTAACTACAACAAGATTGTGCACACAGCCCACAAAGGGGTGCACCAAGAGAGTCCACCTCAGGTAATTAGGGAGGCTGAGCCACTGGGCCCTATAGGACACCTAGCACACAAAGCCATGCTATCAACACAGGGAAGCAGCCAAAATGTGGAGACAAAGAAACAGGTCACAAATGAAAGAAATGGAGGAAAGCAAATGACTGGATATAGAGTTCAAAATCATGGTTATAAGGTTACTCAAGAATCTTCTAGAAACCGCCAATAAATTTAGTGAGACCCTCGAGGATATGAAAAAGGACCAACTAGAAATTAAGTATACACTGACTGAAATAAAGAATAATATATAGAGATCCAACAGGAGACTAGAGGATCCCAAGAATCAAGTCAAAGGTTTGAAATACAAAGAAGCAAAAAAACACCCAACTGGAAAAGCAAAAAGAAAAAAGAATCCAAAAATATGAAGATAGTGTAAAGAGCCTCTGGGACAACTTCAAGCATACCAACATCTGAATTATGGGGGTGCCAGAAGAAGAGAGAGAGCAAGACACTGAAAACCTATTTGAAGAAATAATGACAGAAAACTTCCCCCACCTGGTGAAAGAAATAGACTTACAAGTCCAGGAAGCGCAGAGAACCCCAAACAAAAGGAATCCAAAGAGGACCACACCAAGACACATCATAATTAAAATGTCAAGGGCAAAAGACAAAGAGAGAATATTAAAAGCAGCAAGAGAAAAACAGTTACCTACAAGGGAGTACCCATATGACTGTCAGCTGATTTCTCAACAGAAACTATGCAGGCCAGCAGGGAGTGGAAAGAAATATTCAAAGTGATGAATAGCAAGAACCTACAACCAAGATTACTCTACCAAGCAAAGCTAGCATTTAGAATTGAATGTCAGATAAAGAGCCTCACAGATAAGAAAAAGCTAAAAGAATTAATCACCGCCAAACCAGTATTATATGAAATGCTAAAGGGTAGTCTTTAAGAAGAGGAAGAAGAAGAAAAGGTAAAGACAAAAACTATGAACAACAAAGTGACAACAAATACATATCTATCAACAAGTGAATCTAAAAATCAAGTGAATAAAATGTCTGATGAACAGAATAAACTGGTGAATATAATAGAATCAGGGGCATAGAAAGGAAGTGGACTGACAATTCTCAGTGGAAAGGGCTGTGGGGGGTGTGGGAAGAGACTGAACAAAAATTGTACACTTATGGATGAGGACAGTGGCGGGGGTGGGTAAGGGCAGAGGGTAGGGTGGGAACCCGGTGGAGGGGAGCTATGGGGGGGGGTAGAGAAACAACTGTAATAATCTGAACAATAAAGATTTATTAGTAAAAAAAAAAAAAAAAAAAACAACGCTGACGATCTAAAAAAAAAAGTGCCCATCAGCAGATGAGTAGATTAAAAAAAGCTGTGGGACATTTATATAATGGAATACCACACGGTGATTTAAAAAAAAAACACACACACAAAACTATTACCATTTGCAATAGCATGGGTGGACCTGGAGAGTATTATGCTAAGCGAAATTGGCTATTTGGCACAAGAGGCCTAGCTTTCAGCCTATCTTGGCTTTCAACATGCCTTCCTCACTAAGGTTAATCATTTCTAGCTTTTTATTTAAAGTGAGAGACATGTGACTCTTCCTTTCATTTGAACACTTAGAGGCCATTGCACAGTTATTAATTTGCCTCATTTCAATATTGTTAAGTCTCATTGAGTAGAGAGCCTGAGGAGATGGAGATGGAGAGAGAGCTGGGAACAGCTGATTGGTGGAGCAGTCAAAACACCAACATTGATTATGTGGGCATGGTTTGTGGCACTCCAAAACAAATACATTAGTAATATCAAAAATTACTGATAACCATAATAAATACACTATTAATGAAAACGTTTAAAATATTGTGAGAATTACCAAAATGTGACAGAGACATGGAGTGCACAAATACCATTGTGAAAAATGACACTGATAGACTTGCTTAATGCAGAGTTGCCACAAACTTTTAATTAAAAAAAAAGCAACATCTGCCAAGTGCAAGGTATGCCTGTATATACTGTGTTTTTTTGCTATATATACATACACTTGATGACTACTCTTTGGGATATCCAAATTGCCAGCATCACTACTTTTGTCCTTTGGTGCCATTATTAAATAAAATAAAGGTTACGTGAATACAACCATTGGGACACAGTGATAATTGATCTAATCACCAAGACAGCTACTAAGTGACTAACAGGCGAGGTGCATATACAGTGTGGATACACTGGACTAAGGAATGATTCATGTCCTAGATGGAATGCAACTGGATGGCACAATATTTCATCATGCTACTCAGAACAGCGCATAATATAACCCTGACAAATTATTTATTTCTGGAGTTTTCACTTAATATTTTTGGACTATAACTGAAAATGTGGAAAGCAAAACCACAGATAAGGGGAATATAATATATTTAAGAAGAAATTTTGGTAATATAGAAAATGATTATGCTATATCGTTAATAAAAATGTACAATATCAAACTGTACTAGTATACTGGTATACATTGGGTTCTCAACTCTATCAAGAAATACCTGTCATGACATAGATCAAATGTCAGGAGAATTTCTTTCTAGGAGGTGAGGTAGAATTATGAGCAGTTGTTATTCTTTTCCCTATACATTGCTGCATTTTCTAAACCCTCTTAAAAATAGAAAAAAATTTACTGGGTCTAATAACTAATCAAAATCTCAGAGGTCTAGGCCATTTTTTTAGTGTAGGATGCCTATAAGTTCTAAATTGCTTTCCATGAAAGATATGCATGTTCAGGTACATTTTAGGTTTAATAATCTGTTTTTCCAATATTTTCATAATGAACATGGAGTGATTTTATAATAAACCAAAAACAATAAAAAAGATAATTGTACTGGGAAATATTACTAAGATGTTAACGGTATGCAGACAGGACTTTGAAACTGAATTAATTCATGCAACCATTTCAAGGTAACATAAATTGAGAGAATAGTTTATCTGTATCTCTATTCCCATGGAAGTGAAAAATATGTGAGCATAGGTCAGGCTCAAAGAGTAGAAGAGGTTGATGGTAAACATTTGCTTCCTTAGACTACAGAGCTGCAGCATGTTAACATTCCTTACAAGTAAATATATTGATTTTGAAAGTATGTGTACATTTTATTGAATACACTGTATATTTGGGTATGCTAAAAAGCCTCTTTTAAGGTTATTAAATGGTAAAACACATCAAAGAAATAAAGCTTCCAAACAGATGTGCAAACTTTTGTTAAGACAAAACTCTTCTTTAACCCAGGAGTACATTATTTTAGACTGGATTTTATTTAACAGGATAATTTTCTTGTTAAGATTTCTTTGATTATAGCATAGAACTTTTCTTCAGAGACCCCACGTAGACTCGAACAGAGAATAAATGATATGAGTTGATTCAGAACCCCTTAAGCTGTTAAAATCTGACAACAAGGAGCAAATAACAATCTATGCAGCCTACCTCTGGCATTAGTAGGGCATATGCTATAAAAGCATTTCAAAACAATTTTAAGGTGTAAAAAAGATGGAAAATCAAATTATTAAATGAAATAACATCAACATGTCAGTCTTATACTGTTGACACCTGTCACACATTCTGACAATATACCTTTAGAGTAGCTGTCTAGTGTTCTCTTACCTCCAGTGTCAACTTTTGTTTATAAGAAGTGTGATTATTGATATGTTCCAGACAAGAGATAATGATGGTTTGAACAAGAATAGCAATTTTCAAGACAGTGAGGACTAATCAGATTTGCTGTACTTTTTGAAGGTAGCCCTAATGGAATTTTGTATATGCACATCAATACATACTAACACAAAATGTTAACAGTAGATATCTATGATTTTTGGAGTTATAAGTGATCTTCAGTTTTTCTTTGTGCCTCTCTATATTAACTAACGACTTTTACTCTGGTAAAAAAAAGTTTCATTTTGGGATGTGGTAGAGTATATAATAAAAAAAATCAACCACTGAAGCCAATTAATAAAAATATAGTACCAAATATTTGCAGCCATTTGGTAGTTGTCTTTGCTGTCAGGATCACAACTTGGGATACCCTGGTGAGAAGGTGGGGTGGACACTGGGCAGTGAGACTGGCCAGTCCAAGGAAAGCCCAAATCCTGAGACTGTGCAGATTTCCTGTACTATGTCACAGCACAATAATTATAGAAGAGAATCCTGATAAGAGGCTGAAACACTGTGGAAGCCTAGCAACAAACAACAAGCAGAGGTTAAAGCCTGCAACATGGGGAGTATCCAGTGGTAGGCAAGATTTCCTAATAAAGGAGTAGTTCAGCTTCAGATGAATGTGGCAGTAGGCAGAGGCCCAAGTAGGCTGGTGGTGGCATAGCACAATATGGCAGAATACAAGCAGTCAGTCCTCACCAAACCCATGGGAAGCCTGATAACTCTCTGTCCCTAGCCAAACCACAAATTCCTTGGAAGAGCAGTAGTTCCTGGAGAAAATATAATATTATTTATTGACAATCACAACCTTTCCCAATGATTTTATGATTCTTTAACCCTTAAAAGCACAATGAGGCCTGCCTCATTTGAAAGGCTAGTTTTTGAAAGGCTAGTTGGAGGATATCTGGGTTTCTAAGAGGTATAAAGAATGGCATTCATTTTAGGCTTTCTTGTATACAGCATGCTCACCAGCAGTCTTTCTTTAGTATACCACAAAACACCAAAAAATCCCACATCATCTGTTATATTCTACCTGAAATCTTGATTCCAAGTTCCTTGATAACAGTCTTAATCATCTTTAAATCCACAATATGTCCAATGTCCAGTTCATGGTGGGTGTTCCATAAGTATTTGTTGAAAGAAGGAATATATGAATGAGTAAACCAGATAGCAACAGAAATTCTGCTTGGTGACATTATGAGAACATTGTTATTTATATTATACTCTTATCATGTACTTATATATAAATTGCACATTTATCTCCAGAATATCATCAGCCCAAACTTCTTAAATTCTGAGTTGGAAAATAACCTGAGGAAATTTCAGCTAATCCAACCAAATTGTTTCCCAAGTTCTTCCTTCTATTTTATATACATTGATACTAATCAGCTTGAGCCAACCTGGTGCCCAGCAGTTTGTCAAGGCTGATGTGAGTCATCAGTGCCCTTCTAAAAAAATATGACTGAATTTTCTTTTAATCTGCACAGCATAGAATTTCCTACCTGAAACAAGTGACTGAAATCCAAGTCAGTGTAATGGGAACTAATGAATCATTTCTCAAATTCTAGCATTATTAGAAGGTGAACAGACTGATCCTTGGAGACCTAGGATCTAGCACCAACTCTGTCACTAAATAGCACTCTGACCTTAGACAAGTCACTTCCCCTCTCTGTGCCATCGCTTACCGAACCTGAAATGGATAGGTAGAGTCAGGAGCCCCATAAAGTCCCTTTAAGCTTTTAAGGTTGTATAAGGTACATAAGGGCAGGGATCCAGAGGCTAGCAACTCATGGACACTCAGCAAAATTTTCTAAATGGAGGAATAAAGGACATCCAAATACAACTAAAACTATAGACACTATCTCTTCCCCAAAGTAGAAAGGACCTTAGTGAATGAAAGACAAAAGAGTCTGAACATGTTAAAAACTGAAACACAAGCCCTTGTAGTTGAAAGGCATTTCTATGGGGACTCAAGTGCTGTCTGTCAAAATTCAGTGACACAACCACAACACATGAAAAATAGCTCTCTGACTAAAAGGTGTAATGAACTAAGAACATTCTTCCCTAAAGCATATGGGATGAGCTTCTGCCACGTGATTAGGATAAATGCATCTTGTGTAAAGTTAAGCACTTTTGTTGGTAATATCTAGTTAACATTTTCATATCTGGAGGCATCATATAGTTCACAAGAGTAATATTTTATTTAATTATATTAAATGTCCCCTCAGATGCCTCTATTCCTATGGCGGCATCTGAAGGAACATTTAATTCTGAAAATTTCAATCAATTTTCAGAATTTTGTATAGTCTTTACATTTTTCTATAATCTAAACCATTTATTCAAATTTTCTTTTTCCTCCTCCAAACAACAATTCATAGTCAACAATGAGCATTTTGAGTAATATCCTCATCAAAATATTATAGCTACAATTCACAGAATATTTACTTCATACCATATATTATTCTGAACATTTTAGATACATCACTTTATTTAATGCTCACAATGACCCTTTGGATTAGTTATCACTACAACAATTTTACAGATGAGCAAATGAAACTCAGAAAGGTTACAGAACTGGCACAAGGTAGTCATAGCTCACATGCAACAAATCTGGGACATAGGTGCCAGACTCACTGGTTGCAAAGTGCAAGTTCTTAACCATTATTTCATACTGCTCAGTAACCCATTGGTGTTGGGCTATTTTTTTTCAATAAGTATTCACTGAAGACTAAGTTCTGGACACTGTGCAACATGTGGTAATAAAATAGTGAACAAGACAGAGCCAGTCCCTCCCTCACACTGCTTATAGTGGAGAAGATGAAACAAACAGTAGCAGTGTGATGATTGCTGTGATGGTGAATGAAAAGGATGTAGGAGATCACAGAGAAAACATGTTTTAAATGGAAACAACTCTAAAACTCACCATTTAGTAGGATAAACCTGCCTCAAGTTTGTATATACAGGGACTGAGTTAATGAATTAAACTTGTCACACACACACACAAGTGGATTTTCTTAAGCCATAATTTTCATTGGATAATGAATATTTCCCTCCCACTCAGGATGACCCTGACCATATCCTCTTGCTAGACAGTTCCTGCAGCCTACAATTAATGAAACAAAGGCTTTAGCCACTATTTCCCCTTTGAAAAACCTAGTAACTTAATCTATAGAACACTTGTGAAATATGCATGTAAACCTGAACACAATTATTCTCTAAATTATCAAACAAATTTTCATAAAATATTAGCAAAGTCATGGGAATGTTTTAAAAGACAAGGGTAATGTCAATGATTGTCTTTGGTAGTATCTGCAGAATCCAGTATAATGATAAAAGTCCTTTTCCGATTTCATTTAGAGGTTTGAAATGCCCACTTCTAGTCATATACACTGAGTGGCCAGATTATTATGATCTCTGAATGCATAATAATCTGGCCACTCAGTGTGTGTGTGTGTGTGTGTGTGTGTGTGTGTGTGTGTGTATTAGAGGCCCGGTGCATGAATTCGCGCATGAGTGGCGTCCAACCAGCCTGCCAGGGGGATGGGACATGGGCGGTTGGCCGGCCTGCCTGCTGATCGAACTCCTGGTTGAGGGGACAATTTGCATATTAGCCTTTTATTATATAGGACTAGAGGCCCGGTGCACGAAATTCGTGCACTGGGGGAGGGGTGTCCTTCAGCCCAACCTGCACCCTCTCCAATCTGGGATCCCTTGGGGGATGTCTGACTGCCTGTTTAGGCCCGATCTTACAGGGATTGGGCCTAAACAGGCAGTCAGACATCCCTTTCACAATCCGGAACTGCTGGCTCCCAACTGCTTGCTTGCCTGCCTAATTGCCCCTAACCACTTCTGCCTGCAAACCTGATCACCCCCTAACCACTCCCCTGCAAGCCTGATCGATGCCTAACTATTCCCCTGCCAGCCCGATCATCCCCAACTGCCCTCCCCTGACAACCCGGTCACCCCCAAATGCCCTCCCCTGCATATTCCCTCTTTATTAGATAGAGTTTTTTCTTTAACATATTGGACAGCCATAACTGGTTTGGCTCAGTGGATGGAGCATAGGCCTGCAGACTCAAGGGTCCCAGGTTCGATTCTGGTCAAGGGCATGTACCTTGGTTAGGGGCACATACCCAGTGGGGAGTGTGCAGGAGGCAGCTGATCAATGTCTCTCTCTCATAGATGTTTCTAGCTCTCTAGCCCTTTTCCTTCCTCTCTGTAAAAAATCAATAAAATATATGTAACATAAAAGAAACATATAAGACTTCTCCATATCTGCCTGGCTGGTGTGACTCAGTGGTTGAGACCACAGGCTGCCGCCACTGGGAGGGGGATCTTGCCATGGGGGTGCGTGACCCTCGCATGCTGAGACCCCAGCCCAGGCTACGGCCATTGGGGTGCACACCCCTCGCAGGCTTAGACTGAGCCCAGGCTATGGCCGCTAGGAAGGGGATCGTGCTGTGGTTGTGCACGTCCCTCGCATGCTGAGATCCCAGCCCAGGCTAAGGCCGTTGGGGTGCACGCCCCTCACTGACTTAGACTCAGCCCAGGCTATGGCCACTGGGAGGGGGATCGCGCCATGGGGGTGTGCGACCCTTGCACTCTGAGACCCCAGCCCAGGCTATGGCTGCTGGGAGGGGGATTGCGCCATGGGAGTGCGCGCCCCTCTAATGCTGAGACCCCAGCCCAGGCTAAGGACATTGGGGTGCACGCCCCTTGCAGGCTTAGACTCAGCCCAGGCTATGGCCGCTGGGAGGGGGATTGTGCTGTGGGGTGCGCGCCCCTTGCAGGGTGAGACCCCAGCCCAGGCTGCCGCCGCTGGGCGGGAATCATGGTGTGGGGGCGCAGGCACCTCCGAGCTGGACAACCTGCGCTGCCAAGGCTGGGCAGACTGGGGGACTCCAGCAGGGGTGAGAGGACTGGGCGCCACCATCTTGTGGCCATGGGCGCTGCCATTTTGTTGCAGAGTGATGGTTAATTTGCATATTACTCTTTTATTAGATAGGATATACACTGAGTGGCCAGATTATTATGCGTTCAGAGATCATAATAATCTGGCCACTCAGTGTATATGCAGGTATTTGGCTACTTGGTTCATGAACCTGAAGAGGCAGAATCTATTTTGGAATCTTAATACAAAATATAATAATAGCTGTAGTTCCTGAATGTACAATGCATGTCAGGCATTATGCAATGTGCTTCACAAGTATGATCTTATTTAATCCTCACACTTAAGAATGACCACTCCCATTTCACAGATGAGAAACTGAAGCTTAGAGAGAGAAAATACCATACCTAGATAAAATTCTGAGCCCAAGAAGTCAGAATATAGAGCCCAGAGTCTTAACCCTTTCTTCCTCACTGATTCCATCCTTTGCATGGCTGTAACCACCATTTATTTAAATGAGGCTGCAAATACCTAATAAAATATAAAATTTCTCTCAAGAAGAAAATAAAAAAATCAGAGGAAAAGTTTTGGGAAATACTGTCACAACCATTTCCCTCCTCAGACCTTCCTTACTGAATGAGATTCTTCATACTAACATTGCTTATGGATGCTTGTGAGGAACCAAATACAATGCTTTGTATTTATGAGAGCCTGCTTTTGAGGGAGGGAATAAAGTACATAGTTTTTATCTGATTCACAAAGGAGTCTGTGCCATAAAGAGGAAATGTTTGAATCTTTTCTAGAAGTCTGGAGAATTCTTGTCACATATACAGCCTCATCCTACTGTCTTCTCTTTTTCCATCACAACCACCACTCTGGTCTAACTCCAAAGGCACTCCCTTATCCCACAGCCCTTGGATGGCCCTTTTCCTGACTTGTGTCCTGCCTACTTCCCTGCCAAAATTTGCTGATAATTCCCAGGGACAGGCTCTGTCTGTGGTAATCAAAGGGAGGGCGGAAAGTGACTGAATTCACAATTCTCCAGCCCCACGTGGCATGCCAGCTGCAGTCTGTGCAGACCTATTATAGCAAAAGCTGTGTTATCTGGCACTTCCCCAACAGGAAAGAACTGGAAACCAGCATTTCTGGAATGCCCCAATACACATCTTCAATCTAGTAGCTGAAATTGATGCCATTGAAATTCAACTACAGTGACACAACACTTTGAAAGAGGCCTGATCAAAATGCAGAGCTAAAAGTTATCTCTTGATGACTTGAGATAAGTAGCATAAACCCAGCAAGCAGAATAAAATCTATTCCTCAGATTTTATGCAGATTGAGACAAAACAAAGGACTGAGAACTAAAAGACTAGAGGTAGGCAGTTGCAAAACCTTGAAAAGCACATCTTCACAGTGATTGTGATGACTGTAGAAATGTGGAAATATGTGCCACAAATAATGTTAAGTGAGAAAACAGGATATTCAACCATTATGGTCACCACTGTACAAATGTGTATGTTTATGAAAAAGAATAGAAAAAGGTATAAGTAAAAAGTTCTCAATTTGATGATGCTGGAACTCAAAATTATGTTTTTTCCTTTTTTGAATTTATATATCACTAGAGGCCTGGTGCACGAAATTCGTGCACAGAGGGGGTTGTCCCTCAGCCCAGCCTGTACCCTCTCCAATATGGGACCCCTCGAGGGATGTCCGACTGCCCGGTGGGATCAGGCCCAAACGGGCAGTCGGACATCCCTCTCACAATCCAGGACTGCTGGCTCCCAACTGCTTGCCTGCCTGCCTTTCTGATTGCCCCTAACCGCTTCTGCCTGCCAGCCTGATCACCCCCTAACCACTCTGCTGCCAGCCTGTTTGCCCCCAACTTCCCTCCTCTGCCGGCCTGGTCACCCCTAAGTGCCCTCTCCTGCAGGGTTGATCACCTCCAACTTCCCTCCCTTGCAGGCCTGATCCTTCTCAACTGCCCTCCCTTGCAGGCCGGGTGCTTCCCAACTGCCCTCTCCTGCTGGCCATCTTGTGGTGGCCATCTTGTGTCCACATGGGGGCAGGATCTTTGACCACATGGGGGCAGCTATATTGTGTGTTGGAGTGATGGTCAATCTGCATATTATTCTTTTACTAGAGGCCCATTGCATGATTGAATCATGCACGTGTAGGGTCCCCTACACGCTTTCGCTTTTCGCGGTGGAGCTGGGTGCCTGTCCGCTGGTGCACCAGGCCTTTCAGAAGCCTCCGGCTCGGTGGAGGCTTCTGAAAGGCCTGGTGCCGGAGCAGACAGGCACCCAGCTCCCCCACTTTTGATGGTCCGCGGCCGCTGAGGGGGGCTACCCTGCTGTTGAGAGGCGCAGGGGGCGGGACTCCCGCCCCCTGCGCCTCTCAACGGCCCCTGAGGGGGGCTGCCGCGGACACCTGGCTACCCTGCCGTTGAGAGGCGCAGCTGGGTGTCCGCGGCAGGCCCCCTCAGCGGCCGCGGATCTGGCGGTTGAGAGGCACAGGGTGTGGGAGTCTCGCCCTCTGCGCCTCTCAACAGCAGGGTAGCCCCCCTCAGTGGCAGCGGATCCGTGCCTCTCAATGGCCCGATAGGCCACCCCGAGTCCCGTCCCCCAGCCTCCCGTCACCCAATCGTGAGCGTAGCGGAGTGATGATAATTTACATGTTACTCTATTATTAGATAGGATTAGATAGGATAGAGGCCTGGTACAGGGGTGGGGGCCAGCTGGTTTGCCCTGAAGGGTGTCCCGGATCAGGGTGGGGGTTCCCTTGGGGCATGGGGCAGCCTGAGCGAGGGGCCTGTGGTGGTTTGCAGGCCAGCCACGCCCCCCTGGCAACCCAAGCGGAAGCTCTGGTATCTGGAATTTATTTTCCTTCTACAATTGAAACTTTGTAGCCTGGAGCAGAGCCAAGCCTGGGGCTCCCTCCGAGGCCGGCAGCCATTTGTGTTGGGGTTATAATTGAAACTTTGTTGCCTTAAGCAGGTGGGCCCCGCCAGGGTGTACAGAAAGCTTTGCTTCCCCTGTTGCCGGCGGCAACCCTGGCCTGCTCTCTCAAGCTCCAATCTGCCGCCATTTGTTTGAATTTATTTACCTTCTATAATTGAAACTTTGTAGCTTGAGTGGAAGCTTAGGCCTGGCAAGGGCAGGCGGAAAGCTTGGCTTCCTCTGTTACCTAGGAAACCTTGCTCTCTGTGGCTGTAGCCATCTTGGTTTGGGTTAATTTGCATGCTCGCTCTGATTGGCTTGTGGGTGTGGCTTGTGGGCGTGGCTTGTGTGTGTGTCGGAGGTATGGTGAATTTGCATATTTGTCTATTATTAGGTAGGATTAGTGTGGTGTGTTTACTATTTAAAGGAGTAAAGAGGGCACTATCTCCTAGCAAAATAAAATAATAAAATAGAAGTACTAAAAGTGGATGGTAAAGTTATCAAGCTCAGAGAGGTGGTTTATAAAAAAATACAGCTGAACTTGCTTCTAAATCATTATGCTGATTGCATCTAGAGACTAAATCTATTTTCTTCTTTCCAAAGCTGCAGCACTTAAAATATTGAAAGCACAGAATTAAAAAGAGAAAAAAATTTGGAGTTCTTGAGAAATTGAATCCAATTAAAAATATTTATGAGGCTCAAACTATACACTTAGCTCTGTGAAATGACTGAGAAATAGATGTAAATGTTGAATACTCACTAGCTTATCCCCCCCCCCAAGTCCCCAGGACCCATTTTGGGGATTTCCCTGCCTGCTATATCCTTTCAGATTCCCCTCCAATGCAGTGCTGGTTTTGCTTTCCTATCTCTGCCTCTTAAAATATGCTTATACTCGAGTATCTACCTGCCATTTGCAACATGAGGATCCTGTGGTAATTCCAGTAGCAATGAGTAGGATTTTTAAAAATTTAGTGACAACCATATCCCCACACTCATTCTCCTATTTATTATCCTTCCAGCTCAGTGCTGGGCACAGTGGAAATAGAAACTGACAGGTTTAGGTCAGGTTCAATATCCATATCCTCTTTATTTCCCACTAGGCTCTATTTGTGCACTGTATGTGACCGGAGGTTAATGGTTGCCTGGACTTGATTATGGTCAAGTCCCTTCATAGGCATGAGAAATGCACCTCAGACTACAATCTACTCAGGGATTCACGTAATCTATTCACATAAAATTATAACAAGTTAACTATTATACTTTATTTTAACAGACTCCAGTGTATATACCAAGTGATAAATTTAGAGCAACATTTCAAAAAATGTTTTATCTAGTTCTTTATGGATATCACTCCAAATATTAGTAAAACAATTATTCTTGAATCTTAGTTATTTAAAAAATTTTTTTTGTCTCTGAGCCTCAGCTACCTCACCTTTAAAATTAGAATGTTGTAACCTGCCCCAAAAGAAGTATAGTTGGCCCTTGAATAACGCAGGGTTTATGGGCACCAACCTCTGCTCAGTCAAAAATTTGCATATAACATTTGACTCCAGAAAAAGATTACTACTAATAACTTATTGCTGACCAGAAACCTTACTGATAACATGAACAGTCAATTAATACATACTTTGTATTTTATATATTATATACAGTATTCTTACAATAAAGCTAGAGGAAAATATAAAGAAAATCATAAGGAAGAAAAATACATTTACAGTATTTATTGAAAAAATCCACATATAAGTGGACCCATGTAGTTCCAATCCATGTTGTTCAAGGGGTAACTGTACACAGAAACAGATGATCTGAGGTCCTTTCTGACCCTAAAGCATAAGACAGAGCGGGAGGACATTTGGGAAACAGTTCTCTCTCACCTAGGGGTCTAGTGCAATCTATTGTCTGTTCTGCCATCCACACCCTTCAGGTCTTCTCCCAAACTGCTCTCTGAGTTTATTTTTGTATAGCAGAACTGATTCTGTCTCTCTCCTATTTAAAATCCCTGATGGCTAGCTACAGTCAGCTTCATTTGGATAGAATAAAATTGAATCACCTTAGAACTGCAAACGTATGTATGAAGTATGAATTTTAATAGTCTTTATTCTCTGGTCTATAAAAATGTCAGATTATTGTTTCATAGCACAACTGAATTGCTATTTTGAGGCCACATTCCACCAAAACAAAAAACTCAATTTAGCCAGTTTGAGGTAAGTTCAATTACTTATAGATTTTCTCAACCATTTTAGGTTCAAACACATTTCAAGATTTTCCTCCTCTCTGATTCCCCACTTCATTCTAAGGTTGATCTTATTCCAAGGAGCTTATGTGTCATTTCGACATGGGAGCTACAAGGACACAAGGTACCTAGGTACCTGGTCTGTAGCCATCCTCTACCAAATGCTGGCATCTGCTGGGTATATGGTCCTATTCAAGTTCTCAACTGTCATCCCCCCTCTGTGTGAGCATCTGCTGATTTAAACATCTTACCATCTGGCCTCAGGACATGTAGTTCATGCCTCTTTCCACCCCATTGTCGCCTCACCATGATGGACAGGCCCCTTCAGGTACACAGGCTCTCAGGGTCCTCCAGGAAAACCTCTGGCTGCTTCCCACCCCAGGTTCTATTTTTTTCTTTTTTTATTGATTAAGGTATCACATATGTGTCCATATCCCCCCATTGCCCCCCCACCCCACTCCCATACATGCCCTTACCCCCCAGTGCCTTGCATCCATTGGTTATGTTTATATGCATGCATACAAGTCCTTCGGTTGATCTCTTACCTCCCCCCCACTTCAGCCTTCCTGCTGTAATTTGACAGTCTGTCCGATGCTTCTCTGCCTCTATATCTATCTTCGTCCATCAGGTTATAATGTTCTTTATTATCCATAAATGACTGGTGCAGCCACTGTGGAGAACAATATGGAGTTTCCTCAAAAAACTGAAAATGGAACTCCCATTTGACCCAGTGATTCCACTTCTAGGAATATATCCCAAGGAGCTAGAAACACCAATGAGAAAGGATATATGCAGCCCTATGTTCATAGCAGCACAATTTACAATAGCTAAGATTTGGAAACAGCCTAAGTGCCTGTCAGCAGATGAGTGGATCAGAAAACTATGGTACATCTACACAATGGAATACCACGCTGCTTTAAAAAAGAAGGAATTCTTACCATTTGCAGCAGCATGGATGGAACTGGAGAGCATTATGCTAAGAGAAATAAGCCAGTCAGTGAAAGAAAAATACCCAGGTTCTATTTTGAAACATTTGCTATGTATTCTGAACCATTTGTTTAGTGTCTGTCTCCCCAGCCAGGGAATAGTGGTAAGGGAATGAAAGGGAAGGGAATGTATTTTTTTTTATTCACCAATATATCTTTTTGTGCCTTTCTCAAAAAATGGTTACTGAGTGAGTAAAAGTTGCTTCATAGCTTAGCATACTCTGAACCTTCTGACTTTATCTACACACACAAATGCACACAGACAGATGAAGTAAAGGATACTATCAAAGTATATAATAGGGGACACTAACTTCATGTGAGTTTGTTAGGGTAGATCTATGTAAGGAAATAATGTTCAAGTCCTGTGAATATGGCACAATGTGACAACCCTCATCCCATCCCCCTTTCAAATAAACTCACATGGCATGTTAATTCATAGGTAAACACAGGCACTTTACAGCAGTGATTTCAAAATGTCTGTAAAGTCCTAGGATACTTTAGAAGTGCCTTGAGGAAGTTATGGGAAATGAATGAGGGATAGATTCTAGGTTCCTGGTAGGCAGAATAGCAGCTCCCAAAGATGTCCACATCCAAATTCTCAGAACCCAAGAATATATTTCCTTACATAGAAAAGAGGACTTTGCAGATATGGTTAAGGATCTTGATATGAGTTTAATCTGGAATATTAAGGGGGGTCCAATATAATCATGTGGGTCCTTGAAAGTATCCCAGCTGTGGTCATAGAGAAATGTGAGGAAGGGTCAGAGAGATGTGAAATTGCTAGCTTTAAAGATCAAGGAAGGGGGCTATGAACCAAGAATGGTGGGTAGCTTCTAGAATCTGGAAAAAGCAGGGAAACAGATTCTCCCTTCGAACCTCTGGAAAGGAATGCATCCCTGCTAACAATTTTATTTGGCCCAATGTCCTCCAGAGCTATAAAATAATGAATTTGTGTTGTTTTTACATAGCTACAAACATTGTGGTCATTTGCTATGGCAGCCATAAAAAAGTGCTATAGTTCCTTGTTACCTTCTCTAGTGCTTTAAACAGAGTAGCTCTGCATTGAGACATTCTCCATGCTGGGGTCCTGCAGAAAAGTTCATTTGAGGTCAGGATTCCAAGATGTCCTACCTCATCCCCTCACATATGCCACAATACCTTAACTCTTACTGTTGCCTTTATCTAGACTTTCTTAACCACTGCTCTTCATGTTCACACAGCAATCTTCTGGTTATCATTCAACTAGAAGAATAGCCTTTCTCTCTACTATCTGTACACTACCCCAGGAAGAAGTCATTGCTCCTTCCTCTTGGTTTCCATAATGCTTCATACATGCTTTGCCTAGCTTATTGAAATTACTATAAATTGATAAATCCTCAGGACAAGGACCGTATCTCACATAAATCCTTTTAGTCTTTCTTCCCCACCTCAATATATTTTTTATTGATTTCAGAGAGGAAAGGAGTGGGAGAGTGAGATAGAAACTTCAGCAATAAGAGAGAATCATTAATCAGCTGCCTCCTGCATGTCCCCTCCTAGGGATCGAGCCCGAAATCCGGTCATGTGCCCTGACCAGGAATCGAACCGTGACCTCCTGGTTCATAGGTTGATGCTCAACCACTGGCTGGGCTCACCTAAGTCTTTTAAACCATGCTTTTAGTGGAGTGTTGGGCACATAGTAGACATTCTTCTCTGATCACCCTGTCTAAGTGAGCTTTTGTTTACCATATTTTCAATCCCAGCCCCTGTTTATTTCTTTCATAGTACTCACAACTTATAATTTTGTATTTATTTACTGTCTTCCCAGTAGACTAAATTTGATGAGGACATGTCAGTCCTGTTTACAATGGTATCTATAGCATCTGCCACAGCTCCTGCCATAGTATAGGCTCTTAATAAGTATTTAGGGAATACATTATTGAGTGTGTGTTTAATTTAATTAGCAACTGGGAGAATGGTATCCATTGGCAAGGTTAACCCTAAGCATAGATGTTGAGAAATGCAGAAGGAAGCCTGCAGCCAAGGGGCCCAGACATTGCTGCCCTCTCTCATACTCACAGAACCCAGCCCCACTGTTGCTAATAGCAAGAGCCAGGCCTCCACTCACTGAAGCAGCTGCTCACTCCCAAGAGAGTGAATAAATGGAGTCCTGGCACACAGCTCTGGAAAGTTGCCAATTTCCAATACAACTTGTCACTGTATATTCGAGCCATTTACTTGACAATAATTAGTAGCCCTTCTATGCATCAAAACTGACCAAATCTATAGCATATCTATTCAGACCTATAACTTTGACTTCCAAAACTCATCAGAGAAGATGCCTTTCAATTTCAGTGGCAAAATCAATATGCTGAGTGAACACCTATGTTGTATATTGTTCTGGTAACTAAGGAGCTGCCACAAAGTGCTCATATTTACTAATTGGGAAATCCTAGCCAGAAATGTGTTCCCTTTGAAGCTGTTTTATAAGGCAAACACACCTAAGGGGAGAAAGTGTTTTAGACAGTTAAGTATTATGAGTTTTGTTTATTTTTCCTCAAACAAGGTCAGCCTTATAAGAAAGCAAGATATGTAGCAACCTATCTAGTGTGATTTAAAGAGCATCATGAAGATATGGCCTTAAAAAAATATCTCTCCCACAATTGGTACCACCTGCAAACTCACCATTTAACAATCATTGCCCTAGTTTATAGCCATGCACCACCTCCTCCAGTTTAAATTTAAAAAATAGAAAAGTAAACTCTATTTCCTAACTATGAAGAATGTGATATGATTCTTGATTTGGAACAGACATTACATGGAAGAAAAAAAAAGAGAACATAACAGTCACAAATGAGTGTTTTCATTTGTTGCAGGGATGAGGAAGAGCTTAAGTTGGGCACACCATCAAGAGAGGCAAGCTTGCATGTGGCAGGAGTGAGGGCAACTGCTGTGGGGACAGGGCATCACTTCAGATTAACCTGCCCAACCTCAACCTGCCCTAAGAACAGCAGGCTTGAACATTACCTCTCATGTACATGTTTGTCACATAGTCAATGTGTTCTCTGGGAAAATGCAAATCTTCCTGAAATGGGTCTCCTGTGCTTGACAGTGCTAAGGCCAACACCATGCCTCAGACAAGTTGTAAAGCTTCTCATATTTTCTTTAGTTCCCCCAGAAGCCATTTTCTGGTCTGTTTAGGAAGTGCTTTTTTTTATTTCCTTACATGAACTCTGAAGAAAGAATTTAAAGGTTCTAAAATCAGTAATTTACTTGGCTTTATATTTTATTATGGCATTAACTAACTTGATGCCTATTAAATAGTTGTGAGGCATCAGTGACAAGTTGGGAGAGTAACTGGGGATCCCAAGAATGATTTAGATAGATGGAAAGCCTGCCCAAAATTCCTGACATTAGGCAGTCATCACCTTAATGTTTAATGTAATGTTCAATTCTAACATCACTGATGGTGGGACAATCTTCTAATTAATGTGATGTAATATATACTGAGTGGCCAGATTATTATGATCTCTGAATGCATAATAATCTGGCCACTCAGTGTGTGTGTGTGTGTGTGTGTGTGTGTGTGTGTGTGTGTGTGTGTATTAGCGGCCCGGTGCATGAATTCGTGCATGGGTGGGGTCCGGCCAGCCTGACCAGGGGGAGGGGACATGGGCGGTTGGCCAGCCTGTCTGCTGGTCGAACTCCTGGTCGAGGGGACAATTTGCATATTAGCCTTTTATTATATAGGATATACACTGAGTGGCCAGATTATTATGCGTTCAGAGATCATAATAATCTGGCCACTCAGTGTAGAGTACCCAACATCACCTATGGTATAATCTTATCAAAAATGTTTTACTTGTAACTACAAATTTGTACTTCTTAAACCCTCCACCTTTTTTATTCAGTCCCCAAACCCCCTCCCATCTGGCAACCATCAATCTGTTCTCTGCATCTGAGTTTGTTTCTGTTAAAGTACAGCGTAAGGAATATAGTCAATAATACTGTAATAATTATGTATGGTGCCAGGTGGGTATTAGAATTTTCAGGGAGATCACTTTGTAAGTTATATAATTGTCTAATCACTACACTATACACCTGAAACTAATATAAAATGACAATGAATGTCAACTGTAATTGTAAAAAAAATGTTTCACTTGGATCTAAACAACACTTTATATCCAATTTTCAGTTTACAAGAAATAAAGGGGAGAGGGAAACCAGCTAAACAGCACCTCAAGGAAGCTCAGAAAACAACTAACTTGGTCTATTTAGAAAGTTCTTGTAATGGAAAAAAAGGAACTGTTCTAGATTAAAAGACACTTATCATAACAATCAGATATGACATATGTCCTGAATTAAATCCTGATTTGGACAAAAAGATGGTGAAGAATATTTGGGGACCACTGAAGAAAACTGAATGTCCACTGGGTATTAAATAATATTAAATAATTATTAATTTTTATATGTGTAGATGTTATCTTCACTCTGAAGAAGAAAGCATTATTTTCTAAGGATGCATACCAAAATATTTATGGTGTCATAGTATCTGTAATATACTTTATCATAAAACAAAATTCTGAAAGTATACTATATTTATTATTGACTATTGTCCCGTAATTAAAAATAAAAATGGTAAAAAAAATTGACCAAATATTTCCACTTTAGAAAAGGAATAATGACTTGAATTTTTCTATGCAAACAACCCTCAGCAACTCTTAATATACATTACTAGTAAATGAAGTAAGGATAGAATGATGGTTTTGAATCTAGTTTGCAAGAGACATTCCACCATTTGTATCTCTGTGCAGATAGTCTACATATGAAAAATGAAACATTCTATCTTACCTCTGAGCTATAAAATAATGTGTCCATGCCCCATAGAGTTATTGTGTAACTTAAATGAGATAATGCTTATCAAGTATTTAGCCCAGTGCCTGCTACATAGTCAGCACTCAATAAATAGAAGCCTTTTTATCACTAAGTCAATGGCTTTTAATCACTGGTTTATTGAAGGGCATTAGGAGCCCATGATCCTCATAGAATTTAATGCAAAATTTTTGCAAACTCTTATTTTCTGGAAAGAAGTGCCTTTGTTTTTTATCAAGACCGAAGATATCCACAACCACTTTAAAAGTTTAAGACCCATTGCTTGAGAGGCATTTTCTTAACCAACCCCAGATATGTAATGTGACTGTATTGATTATGGAAAATGCCACAAATTATGTGTGTCCTGTCAGAATATTGAAGTCACCTCTCTTGACAACCATCAGCTTTGCTGAGAATCTGTAGCCAAGATAAAACAAAGAAATTGATGAAAGAGAGGCCACAGGAGGCACAACTGTACACAAAGGGCGGTGGCATCTTTTTTCCTGTCTAATCCTTGTTAGCTCTGGAGAAAATGGCCTGATTAATGCCTTGTTGTAACATTTTTAAAGGTCAGCTTATATAATAGAGGTACCGTGGCCCACCTATATTATTAGAGAGACCACTTTTGGCCAAAAAAAACAAAAAATTAGGCATAATACTTCTCGGGAATTTATACATTACCCAGAAGGTTGTTTTTGCTTTTTTTAAAATCTTACTAAAAATTTAGTCTCTTGGCAATAATGTTTAAGTACCACAATTTTAATCTGGCTCTGCTTCTGCAATACTGATGCTAAAACCTCCTACAGGCAAATCCCTGCAGAATCTGAAAATTTGTCAGAAGGAAGACATGTCTATAATTAATAATTAAGCCTATTGACCATGATTAATACCTCCATTCTCAAGTCTATCATCTTCAAATGCTGTCATGATTCCACATGTAACTACACATACCTCACAGGATTACATTCTCTTTCAAATATCCTTTCAGAGGAGCTATAAGAATCTGACACATAGGTCACATCCATTTTAAAGATGTTACATTTCTCACCTCGGCTAGGGCTTTTTCATCAATGATGTGATTCCACTTTATATTTGCAATGGCCTGGTTTCATATAATTCCATGTGGACACAGACACAGAACATGGTGGTCAAATGGTTTGTCCTTATGGGAAATAAAACATTAAGGCAACCCATCCCTGGGCATGCACAAGTGGAGACCTTGGACAAGATAAATCACTATACATTTGATAAGTACTTATTGTGTACCTACCACATTCTAATCACTGTTCTAAGTTCAGGGGATGCATACCAACGACACCCTTCCTGCCCTCAAGGAGCTTATAATCTAGAGAGGAGACAGACGTGAAACAGGGAAATTTATTAAGGTACTAGAGGCCCAGTGCATGAAATTCATGCATGGGGGTGGGAGGGTGTCCCTCAACCCGGCCTGCACCCTATCCAATCTGGGACTCCTCCGATCCCTGAAGGATCAGGCCTAAGCCAGCAGTCGGATATCCCTCTCAAAATCCAGGACCGCTGACTCCTAACTGCTTGCCTGCCTGCCTGCTTGATTGCTCCTAACCACTTATGTCTGCCAGCCTGATCACCTTCAACTGCCCTCCCCTGCCAGCCTGATTACCCACAACTGCTCTCCCCTGCCGTGACCCTCCTCCTCTGCCGGGACCAGGCTCCTCCATGCTACGCAGAGCCATGGGACCCCCAGGCCTCATTGTGCAGAGCTGCCACTGGGCTTTGTCTCCACTGTGTGCATGACCATCTTGTGGTGGCCATCTGTGGTGGCCATCTTGTGGTGGCCATCTTGTGACAACATTGCGTGAGGGCATCACACAAGGGCATGATGCCATCTAGACTTTTATTATCCTATCTAATAAAAGAGTAATATGCAAATTAACCATCACTCTACTACACCCACAAGCCATGCCCACAAGCCACGTCCACAAGCCAATCAGGAGCGAGTATGCAAATTAACCCCAACCAAGATGGCTGCGGCCACAGAGCAAGCAGGAGGGAGGCTTGGGTTTCCCTGGCGATGGAGGAAGCCAAGCTTTCCACATACCCTGGCGGGCCCAGGCCTCCACTCAAGGCTACAAAGTTTCAATTACAGAAGATAAATAAATCCCCCCCAAAATGGCAGCAGCCACGGAGCTGGAGAGAGCAGGAGGCTAGGGTTGCCCCTGGCGATGGAGGAAGCCAAGCTTCTGCAGCCCTGGCCTGTCTTGGCCTCCGCTTAAGGTTACAAAGTTTCAATTATAGAAGATAAATAAATCCCAACAGAAATGGCTGCTGCCAAGGAGTGAGCAGGAGGCTTGGCTCTGCTCCAGGCTACAAAGTTTCAATTGTAGAAGATAAATAAATCCCAGATCCCAGAGCCTCCGCTTGGGTCGCTGGGGGGCGTAGCCGGCCTGCAAACAACCACAGGCCCCTCGCCCAGGCCACCCCACGTCCTAAGGGAACCCCCACCCTGATCCGGGACACCCTTCAGGGCAAACTAGCTGGCCCCCACCCATGCCCCAGGGCTCTATCCTATCTAATAAAAGAGTAATATGCAGATTGACCATCACTCCAACACACAAGATGGCTGCCCCCATGTGGTCAAAGATCCTTCCCCCATGTGGACACAAGAAGGCCACCACAAGATGGCCAGCAGGGGAGGACAGTTGGGAGGGAACAGGCCTGCAAGGGAGGGCAGTTGTGGGCGATCAGGCCAGTAGGGGAGGGCAGTTGGGAAGGACCAGGCCTGCAAAGGAGGGCAGTTGGGGTTGATCAAGCCTGCAGGGGAGGGCAGTTAGGGGTGACCAGGCCGGCAGAGGAGGGAAGTTGGGGGTGACCGGGCCTGCAGGGAAGGGCATTTGGGGGGTACCCAGGCCTCCAGGAGAGAGCAGTTGGGGGGGACCAGGCCTTCAGGGGAGGGCAGTTAGAGGTGACCAAGCCTGCAGGGGAGGGCAGTTAGGGGTGACCAGGCCTGCAGGGGAGGGCAGTTAGGGGCAAACAGGCTGGCAGGGGAGCAGTTAGGCATCAATAAGGCTGGCAGGGGAGTGTTTAGGGGGTGATCAGGTTGGCAGGCAGAAGCAGTTAGGGGCAATCAGGAAGGCAGGCAGGCAAGCAGTTGGGAGCCAGCAGTCCTGGATTGTGAGAGGGATGTCTGACTGCCCACCGGGATCGAGCCTAACGGGCAGTTGAACAACCCTTGAGGGGTCCCAGATTGGAGAGGGTGCAGTATGGGCTGAGGGGAACCCCCCCCCCGTGCACAAATTTCATGCACCGGGCCTCTAGTATAGGATAATAGAGAATAGTATTAATAGGAGTAATTATAGGATAGTATGGAAACACTCAGTGAAGGCTTCTTTTAAAAGGGTTAATTTAAACTGGAAGTTACCTAGGAGTATGTGTATATGCTGGAGTGTTCCAAAGGGAATAGCATAGGCTAAGGCTCAAGGTAAGAGACAGCATGATACATTCTTGGAACTTCAAGTAGTTCCATGGCTGGTCTGTGAAGGTCAAGTGCGAAATTACAAGAGCTGTTGCTAAAGATAACAGTTGGATCATGAAGGGCCTTGGAAATCATATTAAGATGTTTAGGCATGAGGAGCCATTAAAGAGTTGTAAGCCATAGCACATGATAGGAATTGGGTTTTAGAAAGATAACATGGCTGGAGTATAGGAAATAGATTGAATAAAGGCAAAACTGAAGGTAGGAAACCAGTTTGAAGGCTATTGCAGTGATCTAGGTGAGTGATGATGGTGGCCCAAGCTAATTATTTAATTTTGTAGTAGATGCTCTGGTATGTCACCCAGAACCCCTTTTAGGACCAAGGCATTCATTCCCCCAGTTGCCGGGAGTGTTGGCTGTGATGTCTCACAACTGTATCCCTCTCCAGAAACTATCCTCAGTCGAAGGGAGCCGACTTGTCCTATGTTATGGTCCCTTCCCATGGGCAGCTGACATCCAAATATCCAGCAATGCAGACATTTAAAGTCATGTCCCCCTTCTCCTCAATTGGAGATAAGTCTGAAGAAACACCTCAGCTTGTGAGCTCTTTATGAAGCAGGCTAAGGCCTTTGTTGTTACTGCATCACAGTTCAATGGGCTCCTTCTATCTGAACCTGCTTCACTCACTTCCTTACAGGTTTGTTCCTGGGAATGATCCCCAATAAATTTCCTGCAGGCAAACCTGTTTCTGTCTGTTTCCAATGGACCAGATCTAAGAGAGAATCTCAGTAGTTCTCATTGATAAAATGAGAGGGTGGATTGGATCCTTGCTAAAAACACTTCCTGTTTGCTCTACCATCGCATTGACTTTGAGATTCTTTGACAATTCTTGCAGCTGTTTCAAAACACCAGGAAATGGATATGACAGACGCTTAATTTTAACAACCACAGCAGGACTCATCACAGTAATAGAAATGTTTCACAAACAGACCACCCACAAATCTCACACCCAGTTGGGGTTGACATTGTCTACTTTTATAGATACAAAATTCTTTGTGGCTTCCATGCCAAAGCTTGCATCTTACAAAAACAAACAAACAAACAAAAACACCACTGCTTTCTGTGGACCAGCATGAAAGAGTGCTGTTATCTTCTGATGATACTAGACTAAAAGCAGTAAGCCAATCACTTTTCTAAATGCACTGGAAAGCTGAATGTCTGATTAATCTATTGAGTTGTATATTGCCACAGTGACTCTCTCCTGCCCCCTTCAAAAAAGTTTCTCAGCAAAATAAAATTGAAATGCACAATTATTTTTGTGAGCTATTATAGCTATACTCATTGCTATCAATGTTGATCCATTCCTAAACTCTAAATCATGTGATTCTGACCGTCTCAGCACAGTGATTTCATACAGACTTGCCATGATTTATAAAGGCCAATTTTCTGTAAAGAACTTTTGAAACTTAACCAAGAAGGTAAAGGACTTATACTCATAAATTACAGGACACTGAAAAAAGAGATAGAGGAAGACATAAACAAATGGAAGAATATACTGTGTTCATGGATTGGTAAAACCAACATCACTAAAATGTCCATACTACACAAAGCAATCTATAGATTCAATGCAATCCCGATTAAAATAGCAATGGCTTACTTCAAAGACCTAGAAAAAACTCTCCAAAACTTCATATAGAATAATAAAAAAAAGACCCCGAATAGCTGCAGCAATCTTGAGATTCAAAGTTGGAGGGATCACAATACAAGAGAGCAAACTATATTACAAAGTCACTGTCCTCAAAACTGCCTGGTACTGGCACAAGAACAGACATATAGGCCAAGAGAATATAATAGAGAATCCAGATATCGACCCAACCACTATGCTCAATTAATATTTGACAAAAGAGGCATGAACATACAATGGAGTCAAGACAGCCTCTTCAATAAATGGTGTTGGGAAAATTGGACAGATACATGCAAAAAATGAAACTAGACCACCAACTTACACCATACACACACACACACACACACACACACACACACACACACACACACACAAAAAAAAAAAAAAAAACTCAAAATGGATAAAGGACTTAAACCAATGGACACACATAACAGGGGGTTGAGGACATGAGTGGGTGGTGGGGGGCAATGGGGGGATAAGGACACATATGTAATACCTTAATCAATAAAGAAATTTAAAAAAATAAAGTGGAGAACAGAAAAATAATCATTAAATGGTGTTGGGAAAATTGGATATATGCAAAAAAACACGAAATTAGACCACCAACTTATGTCATACACAAAACATAAACTCAAAGTGGATAAAGGACTTAAACATATGATGGGAAACCATAACAATCTTAAAAGAATCCATAGGCAGAAAAATAGCAGACATATGTCATAACAATATCTTTACCAATACAGCTCCTAGGACAATGGAAACTAAGGAGAAAATAAACAAATGGGACTACATCAAAATAAAAAGCTTCTGCACAGCAGAAGAAACTGTCAACAAAACAACAAGAAAGCCCACTGCATGGGAGAACATATTTGCCAATGTTATCTCCAATAAAGGTTTAATCTGCAACATTTATAGGGAACTTAACAAAAGGAAGATAAACAACCCAATTAAAAAAATGGGCGAAGGACCTAAATAGACACTTTTCGAAAAATGACATAACAGAAGGCCAAGAAACATATGAAAACATGCTCAAAGTCACTAATAATCCCAGAGATGCAAATCAAAATCACAATGAGGTACCATCTCACACCTGTCAGAATGGCTATCATAAACAAATCAACAAATGACAAATGCTGGTGAGGATGTGAAGAAAAAGGAACCCTCTTGCACTGCTGGTGGTAATGCAGACTGGTGCAGCCACTGTGGAGAACAGTATGGAGTTTCCTTATAAAAATAATAATGGAACTGCCATTTGACCCAGTAATCCCACTTCTAGGACTATATCCAAAGAAAACAGAAACACCAATCAGAAAGGATATATGCACTCCTATGTTCATAGAAGCACAATTTACAATAGCTAAGATTTGGAAACAGCCTAAGTGCCCATCAGCAGATGATTGGACTAGAAAACTGTGATACATACACACAATGGAATACTACACTGCTGTAAAAAAAGAAGGAATTCTTACCATTTGCAACAGCATGGCTTGGACTGGAGAGCATTATGCTAAGTGAAATAAGACAGTCAGAAAAAAATAAATATCACATGATCTCACTCATTTTTGGAATATAATGAACAACACCAATTGATGTACAAAAATAGAACCAGAGTCATAGAAGCATTGAACGAACTCTTCAACCTATGAGGGAATGCAGGGGGTGAAGGGCTTAGAGATCAACCAAAGGACTTGTATGCATGCATATGAGCATAACTAATGGACACAGACAGTTGGGGTAGGGGCATGTGCTGGGGGGTGGGAGCAGCTGGGGAGAGGTCAATGGGGGGGGGAAATAGACTCATGTAATACTTTAAACAATAAAGAATTTAAATAAAAAAAGAACTTTATGAAAATCATACATTTGTAAAGTGTGGTTCCAACCTTAGAATCCCTTAGAATCTGACAGCTGCAAAGAACTTCTAAATCTAGGCCTGGAGTTTTTAACCTCGGGTCTGTGGAAATATGGGTGGGCTTCAGGGCATCTGTGAAACCCTAAAATTGTGAACAAAATGTGTGGAGAGGCACCATAGTGTTATTAGAGTACATAAAGTAATGTGTAAGGAGGTCATGGCCCCTGAAAGGTTAAGAACCATTGTCTACACCAAGCACCTTAATGAAACCGAGGTTTAGAGAAATTAGATGATTTAGTCAAGGTCAACTAGTTTATTAGTAGCTCAGCTGGCACTAAAACTTAGGTTTGCTTCCTTTCAATGCAGTGAGATTTCTGCTACACTAGGCTTTGAAGCCATTTCAAACCAAAGCATCACTCCTAGTACATTATAACTTCCTCCCTATCACAGCAACGTTTTCCATACTGCCAAGAAAATGCTGCCTCCAAGGAAACTAAGGCCTTCTGCTAGACTCAGTAACTTTTATAATATCTCCTATTTAGCTAGCATTTTATAGTTTTCAAAGCACTTTCACACACATGATTACATTTGATTTGAGCCTCAAAACCCCTTCCAGATAGGAAACTAGGAATTAAAAGAATAGGTTGTAGAACTGGACTGTCTGGATTAGAATCCTACCTCTGCTACTATTGGCTGTATCACCCTGAGCAAGTTCTTTGTGTCTCAGTTAAAAAATGAGGACACATTTAATAAATATTAACTAGCACCATTATCCCTATTTTATAATTACAATGAGAGGATTGAGAAACAATATTATTATGTGAATCTCTCAAAAGTTCCCTGTAAATAGCAGATCAAGGCCTCAAAAACAAGGTGTTTTAACTCCATTCAAAACTTCATTGAGAACAACACATAGAACTCTGAGTATCCTATATAATAAAGAGGTAATATGCAAATTGACCATCCATCACTCCAACACACAAGATGGCCACCCCCATGTGGTCAAAGATGGCTGCTTCCATGTAGACACAAGAGGCTGCCACAAGATGGCCGGCAGGGGAGGGCAGTTGTGGGTGATCAGGCTGGCAGGGGAGGGCAGTTAGGGGTGACTGGACCAGCAGAGGAAGGCAGTTGGGGGCAACCAGACCTGCAGAGGAGGGCAGTTGGGAGCGACCAGACCTGCAGGGGAGGGGAGCTGGGGGTACCAGGCCTGCAGGGGAGGACAGTTGGGAAGGACAAGGCCTACAGGGGAGGACAGTTGGGGGTGACCAGGCCTGCAGGGTAGGGCAGTTGGGGGGACAAGGCCTGCAGGGGAAGGCAGTTGTGAGGGGATCAGGCTGGCAGGGGAGGGCAGTTAAGGGGGACCAGGCTGGCAAGGGAGGGAAGTTAGGGGTGACTGGGCCAGCAGGGGAAGGCAGTTGGGGGTGACCAAGCCATCAGGGGAGGGCATTTAGGTGCAATCAGGCCAGCAGGGGAGCAGTTAGGCGTCAATCAGGCTGGGAGGGGAGTGGTGAGGGGGTAATCAGGCTGGCAGGCAGAAGCGGTTAGGGGCAATCAGGCAGGCAGGCAGGCAGGCAGGCAGGCAGGCGTACGGTTGGGAGCCAGCAGTCCTGGATTGTGAGAGGGATGTCTGACTGCCCGTTTAGGGATGTCCGACTTCCTACTTGGATCGGGCCTAAACAGGCAGTCAGACATCCCTCCAGGGGTCCCAGATTGGAGAGGATGCAGGCTGGGCTGAGGGACACACACACTCCCGTGCACGAATTTCATGCACTGGGCCTCTAGTAAATATAATAACTATGAAGCCAGCAGCTCCCAATGATTAAAACAACTATTCATTTATTTATATCCACTGATGAGCTAAACACCATCATTGTGTACCCAAGTGTGAAATTCCAAATCTGATTTGAGAATCCCCTCTTATTTCCTGTTTTTAAATGCACAGAAAAGAAAATCAAACCAAATCACTGAATATGTAATGGCTAAGCTTCTTTTTAAAACACATGAGACATATCCCTTGAGAATTTATTAATTAAGAAGACATGTTGGGCATAGTCAATTATTTAGGGAAATTTTTTAAATGAAATGAAAGAAAATAGTAAATACCCTGACCAGGAAAAAGACATGTGTACTTAGACATGCTTTTGATAAGATCAAAACAGCCCAAGTCATATTCCCAAATGATCATTAGAGCTTGTGCTCATTGTGTGTTCAAAATGAGCAAGGCCCCAGATTGCAGCCAGCCAAGAACTAGAGTGCTCGCCTCCTGGCTAAAAAGACAAGGAGGTCTCTCTTTAAATTGTACAATGACCACTTCAGCTACACTAACTAGTAGTTCCCAAACACACTAGGGCTAAAGAAGCTTTTAAATTAGTTTTTTAAATTAACTTAAAACACATTTGCTGGCTGAGTGGACCTGATTGTGGGAAAAGCATCCCTTTTTTGTAAGTGCATCCCTGATGGCAGTGGGCATGTACTTTGATGATAGATTACTAGGCGAGTTATAACATGCAAGACTAGGGGAAGCCTACAACCTTCTTCTTTGAACAAATTCATTCTCTTGCTTCGCAACAACAAAAAAAGTAATTTTTTAAAAGGCCACATACTCTTGGTCACAGTCAGCTGAGACCCCATCTAAAGTGACAAGAAGAGTATATTATGAATGTGAGAAGACTTTTTTTTAACTTTAATTTTTCTCCCCTGTAAAACCATCTTTTTTTCCCAGTGTCATGGAAACCTGTGATATTAGCTGCTTTCAGTAGTGGCTTTGTGCTTTCCTATAACAGAGCATTCCAAGTGAAGTTATTTTTAGCAGACCAAGAGACTGGTCCTGACTCTCCTTTTAAGTTCAAAGCAACATAGCCCAATGTGTTTATCATAAAGCTAATACAGAGGATATGCTTGTATTACTGGTACTCAGAACAGCAGGATGCTGAAGATGGGGCCAGATCCTGAACTTAAGATTGCACTAAGAGACCATGGTTGGGCTTCAAGCCTGCCAGCAGCCCTCTAAACCATCAGCTAGGTTAACTTCACCTCCTACCTCCACAGTCATCTATAACCCACACTCTAACAGTGATGGGCAACCTTTTGAGCTTAGTGTGTCAAACTACGCCAAAAAACTGAGCATAACTCGGGTAGTGTGTGACTTTGAGGAAAAAACATTATCTCGCGATATTTATAGTTTAAATAACATAAATGTTTCATCCTCGGCATGCGGCCGCCTCAGCGGCCACGTGTCATCAAAAATGGCACTGACACGCGTGTCAGAGGTTCGCCATCACTGCTCTAAGACCACCCCTACTCCAAGACAGAAGAGCAGTATAGTATGATGAAAAGAATACCAAGTAGGTGTCCAGAGATCTGAGTCCTAGTGTCAGTTCTAATGTAATTTAGCTATGACTTTAGGCAAATTACTTCTCTTTAGGCCTATTTTCTCTCCTATAGCATGAGAGGGATTCAAGAAATTATCAATTATCACAATGTAAGATAAAGAGCCTTAAACCAATAACTTAGCATCTGGTTTGTTGTATTCCTGATTTCATTATTACCTTGATACCCCAAGGTTTTGGTAACTATGTCTTTATCTTGTTTCTTTATATGGAAGCCCTCACCCGGGACTCCAATTCTCCCAATGACTTAATATCTGGCCTATTGATACCCAGTCTTTATGGATGAGTCCTCAGTTTTTATGTCATCTGCCATATCTCTAACTTTCCCAAATCAGATACTAGATATAGTTTCTCCAGACCCCTTTGACTACCTGGCACACACCAGCCTGGAGACACATTATGTTTGTTGGTGGGTATTAGCTAATAATACTTGTGAATCTGCCTACCTGCCACCCTATCGCGATGATATCCTATATTCAGACTTTTCTTTGACACATGTTCACATATCGGCCTCAAAGACTTGCTCTCATATTTATATCTCTTGACTCTGTGGATATGTCTGGACTCCTCATCTCAGTGTCCCCCATCATACCAATACCCAGGCTCCCATTGGTACACATTTTCAGACTTTTCTAATCCCTCGAGGGAGGCTGACCTCTTCTTTCTGGTGTAATTTCCTGGGTTCACAAAAACCTTCACTGTGAGGCTGGGCCCTAAGGGAACAAAAAGGGCTGGGCTTGGAGTCCCCTTAGTAGGAGAGGCATGTAGAGACTGACAGCAAGGATGGTGAACACAATGCTAGCTTGGACCTATAAAGAGTGATGCAATGAGTATGCATCAGTGTGCAACACTGGCCATCATGCACTCTAATTGGTTGATGGCCATGCCCATTCATGTTGTCAAATATTTAAATATCACCTCTACATGGGGCCTTTCTCCTAAGGACCTCTTCTCCTCCCCCCGCCCCCGCTTATAATCTCAAATTTCCCTTTCCTGATCAATGTGAAGTAGTGAATGATACCAGTTTCACCTTTTTACTCCTCTTTCTTCTCTATTAACAATGGAATGCTTCCCTAAAGCTCTCTGTATTTATTGCCTCACCATCCTTTATAAGATCAGAACATATTTCTAAAATTCCAGATGTGATAGGCAGAATCCTAATGATATCCCTCTTCCTCCTCCTCCAAGATTCCCCACCATACCCATGCTATCAAACACTAATCTAGATTCTACTATGAAGGAACTCTGAAGATATAATTAAGGCATGAACCTTAAGATAGAGGAGTTGCCTGGCTGGCATGGCTCAGTGGTTGAGTATCAACCTATGAATCAGGAGGTCACAGTTGAATTCCTGGTCAGGGCACATGCCCAGGCTATGGGCTCGATCATCAGTGGAGGGCATGTAGGAGGCAGCCCATCAATGATTCTCTCTCATCATTGATGTTTCTATCTCTCTCTTCCGCTCTGAAATCAATGAAAATATATATTTTTTAAAATAACAGAGAGATGGGAATGGGGGAATGAGGACAAATATGTGATACCTTAATCAATAAAGAAATTAAAATAATAATAAAAAATAACAGAGAGGTTATCCTGAATTATCCAGGTAGGCCCAATCTAATCACATGAGGTCTCAAAGCACAGAAAGTTTCCTAGTGGAAGCCAGGAGAGGCTGGAGAGATGAGGCAAAAGGGAAAGTCAGGGAAATTCAGTGTGAGAAAGACTCAACTTGCTATTGCTGGCTTTGAAGGCAGACACAAGTCAGGAAATGCAGGTAGCCTTTAGAAGCTGAAAACAACCCCCAGTCCACAGCAAGCAAGGACACCCCTGAGTCCATAGCAAGCAAGGACACAGGGATGTCAGTTCTAGAATTTCATGGAACTGGATTCAGCCAACACCCTGAATGGGCCTAGCGCCATCTCCACTAGAGATTCCTGAAATGAACAGTCTGGCTGACACTTTGAGCAGAAAACCATCCAAGCCATGTTGTGTCTAGACTTTTTACCTACAGAATTGTGAGATAATGAATTTGTGTTGTTATGACAGCAGTAGAAAACTAATACTCCAGAATAAATACTAGTATTTATGAATGCTCAGCATTATTTTCTCTTTATCATTATAGCTCAATACTTTAATCCTCTAGAAGACTTCTCCCTCCATTAAACTAAGATTCTCTTTCTTACAGCTTTTGGTTTTTGTTTTATTTTGGGTCCCACCCTCTGCCAAACCTTAGTTTCATAGCCACTCCTCCATAGCCCCATTCAGGCAAAAATACACAGGTATCTCCTATGTCCACCCTCAGATCCAAGCAGAATACCACCTTCAGGCATGGTTTATAGAAAAATTCATGTTGCAAGATGACATGTGCAGTCTTATTTTCAAGATTATAAATGATTTGAAGGTAATAGAATCCTAGGCCACAGTTTAATGCTCCATACTACTGTCCCTTCCCTATCTCTCTTTGTCTCTCACATCCCCTTCTCATAAGTGGCTTTGTCAAAATCTTTCTGCTGTATCTCCTCTCAACTCCACACAACCTTAGACAGAGGCTAAACAGTTATAATTCTTCAAAGAAGAATCACATTAGAAATCTGGTTAAAGCCATGCCCCTCACAGATTTTTATAAAACATTGTAGAGTGAGTGTGGGTGACTAATTGTAGAGAAGTCTTAGGCTATATGTATATAATATATATATATATATATATATATATATATATATATATACACACACACACACACACACACACACACACACACACACACTGTTCTCTACCATCCAAGCCTCCAAATTAATTTCTATGGAAGACTCTGTTTCAATATGCCCTACACAGTGCTGATTGCTTTGCATATAATTGACTTGTTAATCCAGGGGATGGTTACATATTTTGTGGCTTAAATTTTTTATTGTAGTAAAATATTATAACAAAGTTTACCATTTTAATTATTTATTTTATTTTATCCTCACCTGATTATATGTTTATTATTTTGTTTATTTATTTGTTTGTTTTGAGAGAGAATAAGAAAGGGATGGAGAGAGATAACCATGTGAAAGAGAAACATTGATCTGTTGCTTCCCATATACATCCTGACCCGGGATGAAACCTGCAACCTAGATATGTGCCTGATTGGGAATCAAACCTGTAATCTTTTGTTGTACAGGATGATGCTCCACCCAACTGAGCCACCCAGCCAGGGTATTTTAACAATTTTTAAGTATACAGTTCAATGGCATTATGTCTGTGGCTTTTTCCTCTAAACTTAAGCCCACCTATTTGCTAAAGAAACTCCATCCTCTTAGTATCATAACTATATTTTCCCCATGCCAAGATGCCATTAATTGTAAAAACAAACTACTGCTTGTTGAACAGGATATTATCAGCAAGTTATAAAACATCCTGATTCAGAAGTATTAAAATGTAGAAAATGAATATGAAAAAACAACAACATTGGAACTGTGCTTTTACAACCATAAGAAAATCCAATTCATTCCATCTCAATGGAAAGTTAATTTGCATAAAATGTACTGTTGCTTTTTTAGGGGGTAGATGCCTTTGAGAGACCATTGGGAAGAAATTAAGGCAAGAAACTGAAGAGCAGCTACTTTCCTGTCATATTTGGGTTCAGTTTTCATCTCTCTTTGGTTCATGTTTTCTTGATATAAAGTCTACTTTCATCAAATATGTAAATCTGCCTAGGGAGGGATTGGATTGGTATGAACTGGAGGTAGATTGAATGCATGTCGGTCAATTAGCATTTCAAACAGGTATCAAAGAAGCTGAAAAATATATCTTTTTCTTTTATATTTACTAGTGTCAATCAAAATGTTTCAGAGACTATAGACAGTTAACTTCCCTTGCCAAGTTAGAGAGAAGGGCTGAGAATGAATTTGATTAAAATTTAGGGGTATTTTTTATTGTAAACTGTAATTTTTCCAGTGCAAGAGCTGTGAATTGTACAACCACCAATATTGGCAATTTCTAAAATGTTTCCCTTTCTGCTCTGGCCATCCATCTACGCATCCTAGCCTCATACACATAAAACATCCTCAGAAAGTTCTATATAGACACAAAGACCCACTTAGATGACGTCAAATAAGAGTACACTGGGAATACCAACTTGTTCATTATGTTGGAGAAAAAGTGTTAAAGAAAATAAAAATGAAGTGTATATGACTTGCTGGTTGCCTCCTCCCCACTTCAGGACTTTGTGTTGGCCCACAGGCCTTTAAGTAGCCTCGGAAACAGCCTCAGTCTCTCTTAGATACTTACATTAGTTGCAACCTCCACATTAAGAAAATAACCTTGATCTTGCTGATAGTCCTTGAACTTGTTAGAGTCCTTGATTTCAAGATACCATTCAGCCCCACAAATCCCCATTTACTCTTGTGTCCCTAAACCGTGGGACACACCAGGTCCTTCTGGCACTCCTGGACCTCCCACACATAGAGTTGATAGCCCTGGATCCTTATTTTCAGGCAGCAGAGAGATTATGCCTGAGTTCTTCAATGTCATCTGACCACTTTTATACAATTTTATTCTTAAATAAAAATTAGAAATCAAAATGAATTCTCTAGATAAGCTTTGTATATAAGTAATGCACAGAATGTATCATATACTTTATCCCCTCAGTTATTCACATCTGAAGGTAGCCAAACTGCAAACATGAATCCAAATACACTGTTCACCTGGCAGCACTTCCCTAAAGTCCCACCCTAGCATCTAGTAACAATGAAGTCAACTCTGTGTTTAAACTTGTCACTCCTAATTCTTTAAAGTAACCCAAAATAGTCATAGATGTCTTCACTGGAATGTTTCATGAAAAGCTTTGCCAAAGTGTTTCAAAGTACAAGGAAATAGAAATAAGAGAGAGAATAAAGGGATAAGAATAGGGTCTGGGCCCTCTTTACCTTTCCATCCTGGAATGTAGCTTGACAAAAACAAGTTTAACATCTCACAAAGAAGCCCCTTTCTTGTCTTGAATAACCTGAAAACTCTTTCCAGGTGGTTGCCTGAAAATCCCAGCCTCTATCCTAGTTATACAGATGGGAAGGAGAAAAGGGGAGAGACAGAATTCAAAAGTATGTTAGTATGAGGATCATATCTTTCCAAAGAATAGTTTTAAAAGTTAGGACATCAGTAGCCCAAAGGCTTCAGCACGGGATTGCAAATAAAATTTTAATACAAATATGAGCCATGCCACCAACTTGTAATGTGGCCTCTGGCATATCAGTGATATTTTCACCATGCCTCGAAATTTCCCAGCTTATATAGGCCTATCCCCAGTGGCCTCTCAAGCTTTCAGCACATCTCATTCGAAATGTCTTATTTGAAAAGCTGTCACCTTGGTCATTGGTGATGCCTGAAATAATATCACACCAGAATAGTCACAGATTGAAGCACAATGCTGACTACATCCTACTGCTGGGCCTCATGCAGCTCCATGGCTCGGTAGATAGATATTAAAGAAGTGACAGTCTCTCTAGCAGCCCTGCTTAATAGACTATTTCCTCACATCTCTGTCTTATTAGTACAAGAAAATAAGGTTTCCCAACATTTCATGGAATTTATGATTAAGAAAGGAGTAAGGTTTAAAAACTCACAAAAAAGACAAATGTAAGCAAAACTGAAGGTAAAGGCAATACTCAAAGATTTGTCTACCAACTTGATTGTTTTCAAGACACCAAACTCGATCAAGGAGCAAAACAAAAACCTAGAAAACCAAATAATATACTGTGCTAGTAAAAAGTGATACCAATGCTACTTATAAAATATATATATATTAATCAGCTCCTTTTTTTTTTTTTTTGGTGTTCTGCTCTCTAACTCCAGGCCATGTATAGTAATGGCCCTAAAGCAGTGGTTGGCAAACTCATTAGTCAACAGAGCCAAATATCAACAGTACAATGATTGAAATTTCTTTTGAGAGCCAAATTTTTTAAACTTAAACTTCTTCTAACACCACTTCTTCAAAATAGACTTGCCCAGGCCGTGGTATTTTGTGGAAGAGCCACACTCAAGGGGACAAAGAGCCACATGTGGCTCGAGAGGCGCGGTTTGCCGACCACGGCTCTAAAGCATAAGTGTCACAATATGTTTTCTAGTCTTCCCTGGCACTCTAAGCCTTTTCTTTACACCCAAAAGGCCCATGGACCATCACAATGCCGCCACATGTTTTTAAGCCTATGTTCCATTTCTTCCTAAGAGTATTTTTTTAATCATATAAATAACCTGAAGCACTTATTGATAATACAGATTTCCAAAACTACCCCCTAGAAATTTTGAATGTTTAACAAATACATCAAGCTATTCTTTGATCACACAAGTTGAAAAACCCTGCCCTAAGGTCTTCAAAATCCTTGCTATTAAAGTATGATATAGCATTGGCATCACCAAAAAACCTGTTGGAAATTCAGATTCTGAGGTCTGGCCCAGTCCCGAATCTCTTTTAACAAGATTCCCAAATTAGACACATTAAAGTTTGAGCAGTATTGTTTTACATGGTTGAGTCATCTGGTAAAATAATAGTCCCTATTTATTAATAGTCCCTATTTATACTTCATTGTGAATCCATTTAATATATTATTCCTCCAAGTCCCTTATTCATTCAACTAACATTTGTAAATCTACTAAGTACTTAAGCACTATGATATACATTAGGATTTTTATTTTGTAGAGAAGGCTTTAAACTAGAGGAATCAATCTTTAATATTGGAATATCAGGCACTAGTATAGGCTCATGAGGAGGATATTTTTAGGCTAAGGTGGAATAAGACCATGTCCAAATTATACCATGTAATTGCCCACCTCCTCTATCTAGGAATCAGGCTGGTTTGGACTATATAATTCAATCTCTGATCATAGTATATTATACCTCTACCATCCCAACTCTCTCACTTCTCCACTCTTCCAAGAGGTCAAGGAAATGCTGGTTTTGAGCACCAGTACTTTACAGCATTGAAGAAGAGCCTTGCATCTGCTCAAGTGTGGTCCCTTGGAAAAAAGAACAGCCCTGAGTAAATGACTACAGCTTGAGCATTGGCAAAAAAAAAAAAATGAGGTGAGAGAAAGCAGAGAGCCACTCCAGATAGGGTCAGAGGTGTTTGTCCCACAGAGGAAAGCTGAGGTTGATGTCAGGCAGCAACAGAATCACGGTTTTGCTACAATTAGTCCCTATAAACAATTTAAACCTTGACTACTGGCTATTTTGAGACCAGTGTCACCCACAGTTACAGACGAAGTATTCCATTCCTTTATTACATCACAGCAGACTCAAGTTCTTCCAAAACTCTACCTCACTGACATTCTACTTGGGTGGTGGGGGTATGAGGACAAATATGTAATAGGTTTTACTGATGACATAATTCCCACCTAAAGACAACAGGCAACAAAGATTTTAATCTGAACACTATGCTGGTTAATCACAGTCAAATATTAGACTTCTGTTTTGTGATTTCCAGTAGCTTAATGGGGAAAACAAATACTTGATTTACGCTGAACTTAAATATCTGTAGCCAAACTGATGTCTTATAGCTGAGAAAACCAAGAGATCCTTTGATGTTCCAATCGGGAAGTTATGAGACATCTGTAGGGGTTCATCAAATTTATGCCAAGAAATCAAAAAATAATTGGAAAATTTCTAGCACAAGAAGAAAATCTCTCCAATTTAAGTTCTTTTAAAAGCAACTCTAGAAAATCTCCCCATTTATTTTACCACTTTTATATATAGAATTTCAGACAATGGTTTTATTACATAGATTTGCTCTATCATGGACTAAAATCAATTGTTTGAATAGTTAGAGATATATTCTTTTTCATCTCACCTTACATTCTTGTCAGTACATACAGAATAGAAAAATAAAAACCTAATTGAATTGGTTCATACTGTTCTACCTTACTGTCATCATATGTGTTGTTTAGGAAATTTCCATTTAAATACAATGTTTGAGAAATGAACACAAGTGTGTTCCTGTGATGTTTGCCATCACATTGTAGATATGGGTTTGCAGTGCATAGCACACTGGAGGCTTTCCCTTTCTTCCAAGATATGAGGCCAACAAATCAATTGTTGCCATCAATTGGACAGGCTGGCTAGGTTATGGCCTCATGATCCAAGCAGAAAGGATTCTGTCAGGATGTGTTCCAGCTTGAAGAATGGCCAAAGTAGCAAATTGGGAGAGTGCAGCTGCTTGCCAGCATATAGTCCTGGCCTGGCCACTTCCTGGAAAGCCAGTTGTTATTTTTATGCTATAGCCTGGAAAGTATAAAAGGCTATCTGACTCAAACAGGTTTGGCATGTACATCAAAGACCTCTTATCTCTGTAGCAATATGTCTGCCTCTGCTCTCTCTACTATTCCCTTGATTTTGACTTTTGTTCTCTTTTTGACTCTGTATTCTAAATCTTTCGTCCTTCCAGATCATAAACTCAGATTAATCCTGTGCTTCATTTACAACCATATCTATTGCTTTCCAAGTTCCATTGAGCCCTATAGTATTGATTAACCATTTCAGATGGACATTTCCCATCATAGATGACTAAGGGAAATATCAGTGGACATTTTTGTGTTACCTGAATTCATATGCAAATGGAATTATTACATTTCTGATTACAACATAATAAAATGTGATTCATAATATGTACTAAGACTTTGACACTAGTTAAAATTGGGTAACCCTGATGAAGCAGCAGCCATGGCTACTTAGTCTACTTCCAGTTGTTCAGCTCATACCTAAGTAAACAGTGACTCTCTAATATTTTTTGAGTTAGAAATATGTGAGAATATAGACATAGCTCCTGTATATGGTTTTAGCATTTTAAAACCTTGTAACAGCTTATCATATAAAAGCTCTTTCAAACAGCTTTCATTCAAGTCAGACCTATAGTTGTCAGTTCACAACCCTTCTAAAGTCCTATTTTCATTCCCAAGTTTCTAGCCTCTAAATTTTCCTTCCTTGTTAGCAGGAAGAAAAGGACAAAGGAGTGGTGGGAGGGAGATTATGGTCATACTCTGCACATGTTCACAGCATGCTCTCAGTGACTTTTAGTTGGCATTAGCACACAGTTGGTTTCCTTAGAAACTTATGCAACAGATTTCAAGCATCTTTCAAATCCACTTAATTTTTAAGGGGCCATGTTCTTGTTCCAAGAACAATTTAAAAAATATATAAGCAGTACATTGTGGCTTTTCAACAGCAGGAAAACTACAAGTGGCTATTCTATAGCTACATTTAGAGATGTTTATAAAAAGATGCACTTTCAAATATGTATTTATGTTTGTATATATATAATGATACAAAAACATATACATGTAAATAAAATCATAACCTAAACTATTCTTTCTGATTCTTTGATTAGACTTAAGTTGAAAATTATATAATATATAAAAAGAGAAATATTATAACATGCTTACTCCCATGGGAATGGATGGATATAGATATATCTGGGATAAAGCCATTCATAGACAGTATAGTAAATTCAGGATTCTTGAACTGTACCAGTATCTGAATCCATTGACCAACTTTTTCTTAAATTTTTCAATTATTGCGGGGGCCTGATGCGGCGGGATCTCCCTTTTCCGTGGCCAGCACGGAGAGAGATGAAACTGGTTCTTGATAGAGGCGTCCAGGGATTGAGAAATAAAGAAATAAAGAGAGACACAGAAGTAGATGCAAGCTGGGTCCCGGGTGGGTCGCTGACCTCTTCTGCTGGAGAGACAGACGACTCCCTGAGCCACACAGCACATTTATTTATTCTCCCATATACAAGGGGGGTTCACTGGAAAACTTAAGATTAAAGGAGCTTGGGAGGGCCCAGGTCTATTTCATTTCCTCTTTTCCGGTGCTAGACTGGTTCCACATCTCAAAGCCCTCTTCCGGAACCTAGACAAAGGTAAGCCAGGAAATGACAACACCTCTGCACTCCTGGGGCGGGTGCAACTGACATGACTCTGTCAAATATCTTGGGCTCAGCAATCTAAAGAATGTCCATGTGTCTTCCCAGGGGGCCCTCTACATCTCCCCCATTTTTAATTTTTTAAAAAATCTTGCATTTACAGACCAGAAATAAACATATAAGAATGAAAAATGTTTGAGTCCCAATTTCAATGTCCAATAGTTCCTCATGTGTACATGTCAGCAATGATATCTGGATGGTGGACAAACGGTGGCAATGCAGGCCTGACCGTCTCTGGTTTGGTCCTGGGCATCCTGCAGTGACGCACTGCTGCTGACTGCTAGCATGGCAAGGTGTCATCAGCGTCTTCCATCCCTGGACTGTTTCTCCTCTTGTCTTCATGGTTGGAGCAGACCTGTCAACTCCTCTCCTGCAGGAATCCACATGGTCTTGGAGTTGTTTTCTGAAAATATACAAACATATTCTCGACCAAAAGTTAATAAAGCAATCCTTTCTATAGATTTGACTTGGGATCTTTTTCATTTTTTTGCCCAAAATGATTTTCCTTTGGCTTATTCTGATACCAAGTGTGTTTTTTCATAGGTGTCCTGCTCTTAGTATTATAAATGAAAATTAGTTTTCAAAGTAAAAATTTTTTTTCTGGATATTTTTCCTTACATAATATTTTTCCACTATCCCCCCTTTTTTATTTAATTATTAGGAGGCTTTTGCAAAAATTTTTAAAATGCAGTCTTGATCACTTTAAGTTTTAATTTTTTGCACAAAAATATGACTGCTTTTAGGTTCATTACATGTTAAGTAATTTTACCATGAAATGAACTACCAATAGAAATTTTAGTTAATACTTTAGGAACAGCCTTTTGTACAATTAAATTTTCTTGAATATTCAATTATTTCATTTAGCCAATTTAAATTAATCTGAAAATTTGACTGTTTTACTGTTAAAATTTTAATACTCTAAACAACAATCTTAGTTTATCCTGTAAATGTTAATGGAAAGGTTTATTTGTATCCTTGAGAAAGCCCTGAGCATTACTGGATTTAGGCTGGATTTAGACATAGGGCACCTGCCATGGGCCAACTCTCTGTTGCCTGGGTCCCAATCCAAGCTGGGCCATATCTCTCTGTTATCTGCGTCTCTTTCTGATTTGAGCTGAGCCAAGTCTCTGTATGTTGCCTGGGTCCCGATCTGAGCTGGGCATGGGAAGCGTGAAGCAGCCATGGGGCAGGAGACCTCCCTCAGAAGGGGCGAGTGTTCAGGCCCCTGCAATGTTGGGGGGGTGAGGTTCTGTGCCCCACCTCTGTTGACCCCCAAATTCTCTCCTGATGGCCCCTTGCGACTGTGCCTGTCTTAGGTTGTTCCTCCCTTGAGGAATCTTACCCGTCTTTGACTAACCAGCCATCCTCCGGGGCCAAGCAGGGTGATGTGAGGTTCAGTTCTGTCTCCTTGGTAGCCTATGCCCCTATGGCCTCCATGCCCAGCACCTGCCTTGGGATCCCCTCGCCCGCTGGCGGGGCCCTGGCATTGATCACATATCTTGGGGAACCCAGGTTTCTTCTCCAGGGAGGGCCCAGCTCATGCCATTGTGCAAGAGACAGATCCGTGGTACCAGCCATCACGAGGCTTCAACCTCAGCATGAACTGAAAACTCAGGCAACAGCTGTGGGAGGGTCCGTCTTTGCAAAAAGAGCAAGAAGGGCTAATATAGAATGCTCAATTGCCTTCCCAAGGGGGCCTTCCACACAGTGGAAGGGATTAAATCCTTTCATGTCCTTTTTAAATTGCTGCCAATCATTCAAAGAATTAGTTTGTAAGTTTGTTTGGTATATGCTGTTGTAAAATATCAAAAATTATAATGACATTGTAGAATAATATCATGTAAGGATATCCTTTGCTCTAGGCCATGGCAATCCAATTTCAAACTGGCTGTCAATTATTTAGTTACTCGATTTTGCCATTTTTGGGGCCAAAACCTTCATAACATTTAAAGTATATTTATTAATTTTTATTTGATAAGGCTTTCCATGCAATTTCAAGTATATTAGATCTTTTTTTAAAAAGATTTCCTTTAAGAAGAGAGGATAAATTTCTTGTATTACTCCGGGCCCTTGGAGCTTTCCAAGAATCACCTCTGTTAAGACCTTGAAATTTTAACATGGTAAAAAAACCATCAAATATATATATATTCATATATGATTTAAAGATTATAATACTTTTTTATAATTATCTTAATATATCAAATTTAAACTTTTAGAGCTGGCCAGTCAAATATTTTTAGCATGTCCTAGACTAATAACACAATAACACTTTATATTTCTAAGAATAAATACAAGACATAATCAATTAAGAGCTTCAATTCTGACCTCTAGGTTTCATGCAATGCATACTCAGATCAACATTTCAGTATTATAAGAATTCAATACATTTAGATCATTTAAATTTATCATTTGATTTAGTAAACTTCCAAGTTCTTTTAAATTTCCAGCCGATAGGCCTGGACCAGCCTCTAAATTTCAAAATGGTCACAATTTTCCTGCTGGGGAAGTCAAGAAGCAAACTCTCAGCCATTCATATGTAAACTTGACTATTTCCTTCCTGCTATTTACTTGCCTCTGGCGGGAAATTTCAAGAGTTACTTTAGATGTCTTGGGAAACTGGCCTGTATTTCTTTCTCCGGTTCATCTTCGCCATTTTTAAGGCCAAAACAGTCTCGGGTTTTTATTCTGTACACAGCAAAAAGTCAAGTTCAGCTCAAAACTATGCGCACTCATTTTTAAACTGGCCCTTTCCCTTTACATGTGCACAGAAACCCCAGATGCATTTATGAATTTGTAAAAGCTTTAAGTCATTAGCTGGAAAAAAAATAAAGATGGTGAAGATGAGGCCTCTCAAAGTGGCCTTTCCCCCACCTCCTTGTTTCTTCGGGCGAAGTTTCAGTAATGGTCTGGCATCTACTGTTTTTATCTTATTTATTTTTTCAATTTTTATTTTTATTTTTTTATTTTTTAAGGAAAGAAAAAGATTTTTTAAGATAAAGAATTATGGGCAGTTGCTGAGAAGTTCCTTTTAGACTTGCACCCTTCCACTGCAGGAGGCAGAAGAGGTGCAAATGGTATTCACACAACTGCTCTCTAACCTTTTCCCAGGTTTCATCAACAAAACTTAAGAAAGAAATCAAGAATCTGACTACGCTTAACAGAGCATAGTTTAAAGCATTTTTGAGGATTTCCCACGTTTTACACCCGGCTAATTCAAATTTTACAACAATCCACTCCTTACCCTAAGTCTGTGGTGCGCGCACACTTCTAGGAGCGATCCCTTGCCTCTTGCCTCTCGTTGGGCGTCAATATGCGGGGGCCTGATGCAGCGGGATCTCCCTTTTCCGTGGCCAGCACGGAGAGAGATGAAACTGGTTCTTGATAGAGGTGTCCAGGGATTGAGAAATAAAGAAATAAAGAGAGATACAGAAGTAGATGCAAGCTGGGTCCCGGGTGGGTCGCTGACCTCTTCTGCTGGAGAGACAGACGACTCCCTGAGCCACACAGCACATTTATTTATTCTCCCATATACAAGGGGGGGTTCACTGGAAAACTTAAGATTAAAGGAGCTTGGGAGGGCCCAGGTCTATTTCATTTCCTCTTTTCCGGTGCTAGACTGGTTCCACATCTCAAAGCCCTCTTCCGGAACCTGGACAAAGGTAAGCCAGGAAATGACAACACCTCCGCACTCCTGGGGCAGGGTGCAACGGACATGACTCTGTCAAATATCTTGGGCTCAGCAATCTAAAGAATGTCCATGTGTCTTCCCAGGGGGCCCTCTACAAATTATAGTTTACTTTCAATATTATTTTGTATTAGTTTTTGGTATACAGCATAGTGGTTAGATAATCATATACTTTACAAAGTGTTCTCCCTAATATTTTCAGTACCCAATTGCCAACATACATAGTTATTGCAATATTACTGACTATATTCCTTATACTTTACATTTTACATCCCTGTGACTATTTAATAACAACAAATCTGTACTTCTTAATCCCTTCACTTATTTCTCCTAGTTCCCCAAACCCTTTGGCAACCATCTGGCAACACCAGTCTATTCTCTGTGTCTATGAGTCTGTTTCAAATTTGTTTGCTCATTTAGTTTGTTTTTAGATTCCACATATAAATGTAATCATATGGTATTTGACTTTCTCTGACTCACTTATTTCACTGAGCATAATACCCTCTATGAATCTATTGACCAACTTCTTCTTTTTTTTTTTTAGCTTGATCTATTTTTTTAAAATATATTTTATTGATTGTTTACAGAGAGGAAGAGAGAGGGATAGAGTTAGAAACATCGATGAGAGAGAAACAGCGATCAGCTGCCTCTTGCACACCCCCTACTGGGGATGTGCCCGCAACCAAGGCACATGCCCTTGACCGGAATGGAAACTGGGAACCCCTGAGTCCGCAGGCCGACGCTCTATCCACTGAGCCAAACCGGTTTCGGCAACCAACTTCTTTTTTTTTTCTTCAATTTTTTATTAAGGTATTATATGTGTACATATCTTATCATTGCCCCCCCCAATCCCATATATGCCCTCACCCCCCAGAGTTTTGCATCCATTGGTTATGCTTATATGCATGCATACAAGTCTTTGATTGATCTCTTATCTCCCCCACCTCTCCCTAAACTTCCCCCTGTAATTTGACAGTCTGTTTGATGCTTTACTGTCTCTGTATCTATCTTTTTGTTCAAGTTTATAATGTTCTTTATTATCCATAAATGAGTGAGATCATGTGGTATTTTTCTTTCATTGACTGACTTATTTCACTTAACATAATGTTGTCCAATTCCATCCAGGTTGCTGCAAATGATGAGAATTCCTTCTTTTTTATGGCAGCATAGTATTCCATTGTGTAGATGTACCACAGTTTTCTGATCCAGTCATCTGCTGACGGGCACCTAGGCTGTTTCCAAATCTTAGCTATGGTGAATTGTGCTGCTATGAACATAGGGGTGCATATATCCTTTCTAATTGGTGTTTCTAGTTTCTTCAGATACATTCCCAGGAGTGGGATAACTGGGTCAAATGGGAGTTCCATTTTCAGTTTTTTGAGGAAACTCCATACTGTTCTCCACAGTGGCTGCACCAGTCTGCATTCCCACCAGCAGTGCACGAGGGTTCCTTTTTCTCCGCATCCTCGCCAACACTTGTCGTTTATTGATTGGTTGATGATAGCCATACTGACAGGTGTGACATGGTACCGCATTGTTGTTTTGATTTGCATCTCTCGGATAATTAGTGACGTTGAGCATGTTTTCATGTGTCTCTTGGCCTTCCTTCTGTCTTCTTTTGAAAAGATTCTATTTAGGTTTGTTGCCCATTTTTTTATTGGATCATTTATCTTCCTTTTATTAAGTTGTATAAGCTGCCTGTAGTTGTTGGAGATTAAACCTTTATCCGTGATGCCATTTGCAAATATGTTCTCCCATGCAGTGGGCCTTCTTGTTGTTTTGTTGATGGTTTCTTTTGCTGTGAAAAAGCTTTTTATTTTTATGTAGTCCCATTTGTTAATTTTCTCTTTAGCTTCCATTGCCCTAGGGGCAGTGTCAGTGAAGAATTTCTTTTGGCATATGTCTGACATTTTGCTGCCTGTGGATTGCTCTAGTATTTTTATGGTTTCCCGTCTTATGTTGAAGTCCTGTATCCATTTTGAGTTTATTTTTGTGTATGGCGTAAGTTGGTGATCAAGCTTCATTTTTTTGCATGTATCTGTCCAATTTTCCCAACACCATTTATTGAAGAGACTGTCTTTATTCCATTGTATGTTCATGCCTCCTTTGTCAAATATCAATTGAGCATAGTGGTTTGGGTCAATATCTGGATTCTCTATTCTGTTCCATTGATCTATATGTCTGTTCTTGTGCCAGTACCAGGCTGTTTTGAGAACAGTGGCTTTGTAATACAGCTTGAAATCTGGTATTGAGATCCCTCCCACTTTATTCTTCATTCTCAGGATTGCAGCAGCTATTCGGGGTCTTTTTTTATTCCAGATGAATTTTTGGAGAGTTCTTTCTAGGTCTGTGAAATATGCCATTGGTATTTTAATGGGGAGTGCATTGAATCTATAGATTGCTTTGGGTAGTATGGACATTTTAATGATGTTGATTCTACCAATCCATGAACATGGTATGTTCTTCCATCTGTTTACGTCTTCCTCTATCTCTTTTTTCAGTGTCCTGTAGTTTTCCATGTATAGGTCTTTTACCTCCTTAGTTAAGTTTATTCCTAGGTATCTTAATTTTTTTGGTGCGATGGTAAATGGGATTGCCTTTTTAGTCTCTCTGTCTGTAAGTTCACTATTGGTGTATAGAAAGGCCATAGATTTCTTGGCATTAATTTTGTATCCTGCTACATTACCGAATTCATTTATTAAGTCTATTAGTTTTTTGACGGAGTCTTTCAGATTTTTTACGTACAATATCATGTCGTCTGCAAATAAAGACAGCTTTACTTGTTCTTTTCCAATTTGGATGCCTTTTATTTCTTCTTCTTGTCTAATTGCAATGGCTAATACTTCCAGTACTATGTCAAACAGGAGTGGTGAGAGTGGGCATCCCTATCTCGTTCCTGTTCTTAGGGGAAATGTTTTTAGTTTTTGTCCATCGAGTATGATGTTTGCTGTGGGTTTATCATATATAGCTTTTATTATGTTGAGGTATGAGCCTTCTATTCCCACCTTGTTGAGAGTTTTTATCAAGAAAGGGTGTTGGATTTTGTCAAATGCTTTTTCTGCATCAATTGATATGACTATGTGATTTTTATCTTTCAATTTGTTTATGTGATGTATCACATTTATTGATTTGCGGATATTGTACCATCCTTGCATCCCAGGGATAAATCCTACTTGGTCATGGTGTATGATCTTTCTGATGTACTGCTGGAGCTGATTTGCTAGAATTTTGTTGAGGATTTTGGCATCTATGTTCATGAGGGATATTGGTCTGTAATTCTCTTTCATTGTGTTGTCTTTATCTGGTTTTGGTATTAGGGTGATGCTGGCTTCATAGAAGGAGCTTGGAAATGTTCCTTCCACTTGAATTTTTTTGGAATAGTCTGAGGAGGATAGGTTTTAGTTCTTCCTTGAAAGTTTGGTAAAACTCTCCTGTGAAGCCATCAGGCCCCTGGCTTTTGTTTGCTGGAAGCTTTTTGATGACTGCTTCATTTTCGTCCATAGTTATTGGCCTATTGAGCTGTTTAGATTCTTCTTGATTGATTTTTGGAAGGTTATATATTTCTAGGAATATGTCCATTTCCTCCAGGTTGTCCAGTTAGTTGGAATAGAGTTGTTCGTAGTATTTTGTAACAATCCTTTGTATCTCAGCGGGGTCTGTTGTTATTACACCTCTTTCATTTCTGATTTTGTTTATTTGGGTCCTCTCTCTTTGCTTCTTGGTGAGCCTGGCTAGAGGTCCATCAATCTTGTTTATCCTTTCAAAGAACCAGCTCTTGGTTTTGTTGATCTTATGTATTGTTTCTTTGGTCTCTATGTCATTTATCTCCGCTCTGATCTTTCTTATTTCCTTCCTTCTGGTTACACTGGGCTTTTCTTGCTGCTCTTTTTCTAGCTCTTTGAGTTGTAGGGTTAAGTAATTTATTACCATTGTTTCTTGTTTTTTGCAATAGGCTTGTAGAGCTATGAACTTCCCTCTCAAGACTGCTTTCGCTGTGTCCCATAGATTTTGGATTGTTGTGTTTTCATTGTCATTTGTTGCCATGATGTTTTTTATTTCTTCCTTGATCTCTCTGGTGACCCAGTCCTTGTTTAATAGCATGCTGTTTAGTCTCCATGTGTTTGATTTCTTTAGATTGTATTTATTGTAGTTGATTTCCAGTTTTATGCCACTGTGATCTGAGAAGATGCTTTATATAATTTCTATCTTCTTGAATTTGAAGAGACTTTGCCTGTGACCCAGCATATGGTCTATCTTTGAAAATGACCCATGTGCACTTGAGAAGAATGTATATTCTGTGTCTTTGGGGTGAAATGTTCTGAAGATGTCAATTAATTCCATCTGGTCTAGTGAGTCAATTAGGATTGCTGTATCTTTGCTGATTTTTTGTTTAGAGGATTTGTCCAGTGGTGATAGTGGGGTATTAAAATCTCCTACTATGATTGTTTTGCTATTAATCTCTCCCTTGATATCCTCCAGGAGTTTTTTTTAATGTATTTGGGTGCTCCTATATTGGGAACGTATATGTTTACCAGAATTATTTCTTCTTGTTGGATTTCTCCCTTTAGTATTATGAAGTGGCCTTCCTTATCTCTTGTTATGGTATTCACTTTGAGGTCTATTTTGTCAGATATAAGTATTGCTACCCCATTTGCCTGAAAGATATTTTTTTTTCATTTCCATTTGCCTGAAAGATATTTTTCCATCCCTTCACTTTCAATCTGTGTGAGTCTCTTGTTCTGAGGTGGGTCTCTTGTAGACAGCATATATATGGGTCATGTTTTTTTATCCATTCAGCTACTCAATGTCTTTTGATTGGAGCATTTAGTCCGTTTACATTTAAAGTTATTACTGAAAGGTATTTCTTTGTAGTCATATCTATTTTTGTGTCTGTATTCCTTCTTACCTGTTTATTTCTTCTGTTTACAGTATTCCCTTTAGCATTTCTTGCATTGCTGGCTTGGTAGTAATAAACTCTCTTAGCCCTTTTTGTCTGCAAAGCTCCTGATTTCCCCTTCAATTTTGATTGATAGTCTTGCTGGATATAGTATTCTTGGATTCAGTCCTTTGCTTTGCAACACTTTGTATACCTCCTTCCATTCACTTCTAGCTTGTTGTGTTTCTGTTGAGTAATCATTTGACAATCTGATGGGTGTTCCTTTGTAGGTAACTCTCTGTCTCTCTCTTGCCACCTTTAGGATTCTCTCTTTATCATTTATATTTGCCATTGAAATTATGACATGTCTTGGTGTGGGTCTTTTGGGGTTGATCCTGCTTGGGACTCTCTGTACTTGCGTAACTTTTATCTTTCCCATATCCGGGAAGTTTTCCGTCATTATTTCTTCAAATAGATTTTCTAATCCCTGCTGCTCTTCTTTTCCTTCTGGCAGCCCTATTATACGCATGTTACTTCGTTTCATGTTGTCCCGAAGCTCCCTTAGGCTTTCCTCCTGCTTTTTAATTTTTTTCTCCAATTGCTGTTCAGATTGAGCTTGTTTCTGTACCTGATCTTCTAACTCACTAATTCGGTCCTCGGCTTCTTGTAGTCTACTGTTGAAACTTTCCATGGTGTTTTTGATTGTAGCTATATCACTTTTCATTTCTTCCTGATTCTTGCATAAGTTGTTGATTTTCTCATCCATCCGATGTATAAATTCCACGACCATTACTCTGAACTCCTTTTCGGTCATGTTGCAAGCTTCAGTTTCACTAATTTCCTTTCTTGGCGACTCCACATTTTCTTTCCTCTGTGAGTTATTTCGTTTCCCCATTCTGGCTATTACCAGAAAGCTCAAGCTTCCGTTTGCGTGGACCTGGGCCGTGTGCTGTGGGGACTTCGCTCCACCCGAGTTTCACTGAAGTGCTCTGACACTAGGACGTGTGGCTTCCTTTGGTTGGTGGGAACCAGACTTGCCCAGGGTCAGTGTCCCCAGTGTTCCGTGTGGTCTCGTTTGCACACTTAGAATCAGGGGCCCTGTCTGCACCACACTGTTGGTATGTGTCGAAAATGAGATCCTTAGCATGTGCCAGGAGTCAGAGTTTCCCTGTGTCTGCACCAAGACTCGAGTGTCAAAGTCTCTGTTGCCTTGTGCAGTTTCTCGTTGAGAATCAGGGTCCCTGTGTGTGCATGCACCAACAATTGGGGTCACTGGCTCTTAGTGTGAATGCGCTGTGAATCAGGGATCCCAGGTAGCTGTGTCCGGCGTGCCAAAGTCCCTGAAGTGGAGCTGCGTCCTGTGTGTGCTCTCTCTACTGAGCCAAACCGGCTAGAGCGCACATTCTTAAAATCCTGAAGGTGAGCTGGCTCCGTGCACTCTCCCAGAGTCCCAGAAGGGGGGCGGAGTCTGTCCTGCGTGCCAAATTCCCCAAAGGGAAGCCCCTCTGTGCATGCTCTAAGAATCCCTGAAGGGGGAGCTCTGACCCGCAAGCCAAATTCCCCCAAATTCCCTGAAGGGGAGCCCTCTGTGCACACTGACAGATTTCCCCGACTGGGAGCTGCTTCTTTCCCGCACGCGCCAAATTCCCTACGGGGAGTGTGTCCCTGCGCAAAGCTCGGCAGCTTGGGCGAGGGGCAGGTCTATCAGTTACTATGGCGCTATCTGCGCTCCTGTGGGGAGGGGGATAGGCTCTTTGACTCACGGAAATCTGCGGGGAAGTCTGGATTCTTGTTGTTTGTTGGTCTGAAGCTGTGATAGCAGTTCTCTATCCCCAGTGGCTGCAGGGTCCTGGTTTGTGTCAGAAGCCAGGATCCGAGTCTCAGGCAGCTCTGTTTCTCAAGATGGCGTGTTCTCCGCGTCCGCACCAGCCGCCGAGAAGTGTCCGCTTTGTGCGCGGGGCTCCGCCGTCTAGGACTTCCCGGTTAGGGAGCCCCTTGGAAGACCTGAAGAATCTAACTGACCCTAGCTCATACACACACACACACCACACACGTCTACACTCTCCTCTATGGGTTCCTCACTCACATTCTCTCTCTCCCTACCTTCCTGCCGGTCGCCATCTTTTTTGGAAGTCGGCAACCAACTTCTTAAACAACCCTATTTTTCTTAAAATCTCACTCCATGTTTTTTTAAAAAAAATGATTTTAGAGAGGGAGGAAATGAGAGAGATGAGAGAGAGAGAGAGAGAGAGAGAGAGAGAGAGAGAGAGAGAGAGACACCAACCAGGGTTGGAACTCTGGGTTGTTTCCCTTCATAAACAAAATGAAAATATTCAGTTTCTAGTAATATAGTGGACTAGGAACCCCAAAAACATTCTGCTATAAAATATCTAAAAATAAGAATTTTTATTTAAAAGTCAGACTTTTAAATGGTTAGCTGAACTCTCATAAAAGTAAAATATATCACCAGAGACCAAAAATAAAGGGGAGCCTGAAAACCTGGGCACTGAGCATATGACCTGATATTAGAGCTGCCATGGGGATATCTATTGGTCTCCTTTAACTAGAATCTTGAATTTTAATGGGAACATATATACAGAGAACAAGGTAATAGCTCATACAAGGCAAGGAGTTGGAAATGAGACCTTGGAATAAACCTGACACCCTTAAAAGACTATGCTTTCATTAAAAGGGTAGGCAAGATAAAACTTGCATACAGGCAAAGAAAAGCTGAAAGCAATACTGTTTGGAAAAAAATTTAATTCATATTAAAATAGAAATAGAAGGAAACTTCCTTAGCCTGATAAAGGATATCTACCAAAAACCAATGGTAAATGCCACGTTTAGTATAACATTAGATGAATTATTTTAAATTTACAAACAAGACATAGATGTCCTTTTTTTATACTTCTGTACATAATTTTGCTAGAGGATTCTACCAAAGCAATATTATATTACTATCTACATAAAAAATACAAGAAAAGCTACAGTCAAACGAATATAATTAGTAATAATTCATGATAAGATGGTTGTAAAATTTGGATGAAAAGGTAAAATAGAATAGTGAAAGTCTTTAAAACAAAGAAACAAAGAACAATGTTGAAGGCCTCACACATAACACATACTATAAATCTACAATAATCAAGGCAGCATGGTATTGGAAATTAATGGAAAATAACTAAGAGTACAAAAAGTCCTGTAATGGGACAACTGAATATCCATATTCAAAATGATAAACTTGGACCTCTACCCTCATGACATACAGAAAAATTAATTCGAAATGGTCCACAGAACTAAATGTAAGAGTTTAAGTACAAAATTCTAAGAAGAAAACAGTAGTAAATTGTCATGATCTTGGGTTAGGCAACAATTGCTTAAATATGACAGATATTACACAAATAATAGAAGTAACTAAATAAATTGAATTTAACCAAAATTTTAAAAAATTGTTTTTCAAAGGATATCTTCAAGAGAGTGATGTCTCCAACAGACTGGAAATATTTGCAAGCCATATCACTGGAAAAGCACTTCTATACAGAATATGTAAAGAATTCATAATTAAAGACAAATTACCCATTTTAAAATGGGCAAAGAATTTTAATAGATATATGAATGACCAAGACACCCTTGAAAAAATGTTTAATGTGATTAGTCATTAAGGAAATGCAAATCAAAACTTTAATGAGATACCACTTCACAAGTACCAAAATAGTTATCAATAAAAAGACAGACAATAACAAGTGATGGTAAGGATATAGAGAAATTAGAATCCTCTTACACTGTTGGTGAGCATGTGAAATGGTTTAGCCACTTTGGAAAACAGTTTGGAAGTTCGTCAAAAAGTTAAACATAGCCTTGTCCATTTTGCTTAGTGGTTAGAGCATCAGCCTGTGGAACAAAGGGTTATGGGCTTGATTCCCAGTCAAGGGCACATACCTTAGTTGCAGGTTTGATCCCTGGCTCTAGTTAGGGCATGTATAGAAGGCAACCAATCAATACGTCTCTCTCACATTGATGTTTCTCTCTCCCTTCTTTCCACTCCATCTCAAAATCAATGGGAAAAAATATCCTGGGGTGAAAATTAAAAAAAAATAATAATAAGTTAAATGTAGAGTTACCATATGAACCCACCATTTTACTACTAGGTATAAGAAATGAAAATATAAGTCCACACAAAAACCTGTACATGAACATTCATAGCAGCATTATTTAAATAGCCAAAACAGGGAAACAACCCAAATGTCCATCATCTGATGACTGAATAAACAAAATGGTATCCTACAATGGAACACTATTCTTTGGTAAAAAGAGTAAAGTACTGACACATGCTATAACATGAATGATCCTTGACAAGTTTATGCTAAGTGAAAAAAAAAAAAGCCAGTCATGAAAGACCACATATTATATGATTACAATTATGTCAAACTAGAGGCCTGGTGCATGAATTTGTGCACAGGTGGGGTCTGGCCGGCGTGCCCCGATGTGGGCCATCAGGCCGGGCCTGTGAGGGGAAGGGACCCAGGAGGTTGGCCAGCTGGCCTTGCCCCCAATCAGGGCCTGATCGGGGCCAGCAGAGGGGGGGGCACAGGATGTCAGCCTGTCCTGCCCCTGATGGGGTCGCCGATCAAGGCCAGGCCAGCCGGGGAGGGCAGAGGTTGGGGAGAGCCCATCGGGGCCCTGATTGGGTTGGTTGGCCACTGCAGTGCGTGTCATTGTGACCAGTCATTCTGGTCGTTCTGTTGTTCCTGTCGCTTGGCTTTTATATATATAGCTATCCAAAATAAATAATCCAATAGAGACAGAAGCAGAATAATAATTGCCTATGGCTGGGGCCAGGGGGGCACCAGGGAATATGATTTATAGCCAATGAGAAATAGATTGTGGGAAACCACCTATTGTCTTCACTAGCAGAGAGGTGTGGACAAGGAGCCAGGAATGCTGGTGACCCTTGAGCCCTGGCAAAGGTCAGAGCTATGCACCCACTGTTTAGTAGAGACAATGGTAGCTGAAGCAACTTCCCCACCAGACATTCATGTAAATCCTTACTAATAAGATAGTCTGTCTGTTACTGGAAATTGCCTACTTAAGGGCTATAGGTGTATCCTAAATTGAATAAAGTGTGGCAAGGCCCTGAGCCCAAGCAGAGTCCTCCTGGGCTCCTGCCTGGCCCCCCAATTTCCAAATTATTATTTCTTGTCTTGTCTCTTTCATTTGCATGTGGCCCCTTCTCCAGATCCCAAACCCTGAACCACGTGGGACGTGGGTCATTCACATAGATTTCTTTGGGAGGTGATGAAAATGTTCTAAAATTATATTGTGATGATGGTTGAATAATTTAGTAAATATAGTAAAAACAATCGAATCATTCACTTGAAAAAAGGTGCCTTTTGTGGTGTATAAGTTATATCTCAGTAGAGCTCTTTACTAAAAAATACAAAATAGTCCCACACAGTCATTGATTTTGACAGTGGTGCAAAAACAATTTAATACATAATGGATAGTCTTTTCAACAGATGATATTAGAAATTTGGACACTCATATACCAAAAAGTTAATTTCATTCCATACCTTGCATTCTATATCAAAATTAACTCAAAATGGGTCACAGACCTAAATGTAAAACATATCTTATAGGATAAAAGTTTTTGTGATCTTAGTTTGAGCATAAAACTCTTAGACATGATACCAAAAAATTATCCATAAAAGAAAAACTTGATAAAATGAACTCCATCAAAATTTGAAATGTCTGCTCTGTGTAAGACACTGATGAAAGAATAATAAGAAAAGTATTATTTGTAAATCACATAACTGACCAAGTACTTGTATCCAGAATACATAAAGAATTCTCAAAACTCAACAATAAAAAAATGATCGACACAATTTTTAAAAATGGGCATGTATTATGCTAAGTGAAATAAGTCAGACAGAAAAAGTCAAGAACCATATAATTTTACTCATATGTGGGATATAAAGCTAGAAACAACAAAGGAACAAACAAGAAAAACAAAAACTTATAGACATACACAACACTATGGTGGTAACCACAGGGAAGAGGGGTGAGGGATAGTAAAGGGTAAAAGGGGTCAAATATATGGTGACAAGAGATTTGACTTTGGGTGTTGGGCACAGTGCAATACATATGAAAACATGCTCAAAGTCACTAATCATCCGAGAGATACAAATCAAAACAACAATGTAGTACCATCTCACACCTGTCAGAATGGCTATCATCAACAAATCAACAAATGACAAGTGCTGGCAAGGATGCGGAGAAAAAGGATCCCTCGTGCACTCCTGGTGGGGATGCAGACCGGTGCAGCCACTGTGGAGAACAGTATGGAGTTTCCTCAAAAAACTAAAAATGGAACTCCCATTTGACCCAGTGATCTCACTTCTAGGAATATATCCCAAGAAACTAGAAACACCAATTAGAAAGAATATATGCACCCCTATGTTCATAGCAGTATAATTTACCATAGCTAAGAATTGGAAACATCATAAGTGCCTATTAGCAGATGAGTGGATTAAAAAACTGTGGTACATCTACACAATGGAATACTATGCTGCAGCAAAAAGGAAGGAATTCTTACCATTTGCAACAGCATGGGTGGAACTGGAGAACATTATGCCAAGTGAAATAAACTAGTCAAAGAAAGATAAATAACACATGATCTCACTCACATGTGGAATATAATGAACAACATAAACTGATTAAGAAAAACTGATTCAGAGACAGAAAAGCATCGATCAGACCACCAAACCTCAGAAGGAAGGTAGGGGAAGGCGAAGTTAAGGGGGTGAGATCAACCAAAGGACTTGTTGCATGCATATAAGTCTAACCAATGGACACAGACAGCAGGGGCGTGAGGGTATGAGTGGGGGGGGGGGGGCAAAGAGGTGATAAGGACACATATGTAAGATCTTAATCAATACAGAAAAAAATAAATTTTAAAAAGTACAAAGTTTTATATAATATAAAATAACATATACAAATTAAAAAGCTAAGTTATAGAGTAAATGAAATTATTTTGCAATTTTTATATCATAAAAGGCATCAGATATTAAAACTGCATTTTCTAATATGGAAATTTGTCTGGTTGTAGTTGAGGTTGAGTATTTTATTTTATTTTATTGTTTAAAGTATTACATATAGTAGTACATATATATCCTTTTTCCCGCATTGACCTTCCCCCAGCCTCCCCTACCCCCTGTCGCATGCCCTCATCCCACCCCACTGCAGTGTCTTGTGTCAATTGATTGTGCTTATATGCATGCATACAAGTCCTTTGGTTGATCGCTTTCCCCCCCTCCCCAACACTCCCAGCCTTCCCACTGTAATTTGACAGTCTGTTCAGTGCTTTACTGCCTCTGTATCTATCTTTTTGTTCAACAGGTTATAATGTTCTTTATTTTCCACAAATGAGTGAGATCATGTGGTATTTTTCTTTCATTGGCTGGCTTATGTCACTTAACATAATGCTCTCCAGGTCCATCCATGCTGCTGCAAATGGTAAGAATTCCTTCTTCTTTATAGCAGCATAGTATTCCATTGTGTAGATGTACCATCGTTTTCTAATCCACTCATCTGCTGATGGATTTTAGGCTGTTTCCAAATCTTAGGTATGGTGAATTGTGCTGCTATGAACATAGGGGTGCATATACCCTTTCTGATTGGTTTTTCTAGTTTCTTGGTATATATTCCTAGAAGTGGGATTACTGGATCAAATGGGAGTTCCAGTTTTAGTTTTTTGAGGAAACTCCATACTGTTCTCCACAGTGACTGCACCAGTCTGCATTCCCACCAGCAGTGCATGACGGTTCCTTTTTCTCAGCATCCTCCCCAGCATTTTTCATTAGATGATCTGTTGATGATTGCCATTCTGACAGGTGTGAGATGGTAGCGCATTGTCGTTTTAATTTGCATCTCTCCCATAATTAGTGACATTGAGCATGTTTTCATATGTCTCTTGGCCTTCCTTCTGTATTCTTTCAAAAAGATTCTATTTAGGTCCATTGTCCATTTTTTTTTGGATCATTTATCTCCCTTTTATTAAGTTGTATAAACTCCCTGTAGATGTTGGAGATTAAACGTTTATCAGTGATAACATTTGCAAATATGTTCTCCCATGCAGTGGGATTTATTGTTTTGTTGATGGTTTCTTTTGCTGTGCAAAAGCTTTTTATTTTGATGTGGTCCCATTTGTTTATTTTCTCTTTAGTTTGCATTGCCCTAGGAGCAGCATCAGTGAAGAAATTGCTTTGACATATGTCCAAGATTTCTCTGCCTGTGGATTCCTCTAGAATTTTTATGGTTTCCTGTCTTCTGTTTAAGTCCTTTATCTATTTTGAGTTTATTTTTGTGTATGATGTAAGTTGGTGGTCTAGTTTCATTTTTTTTTGCATGTATCTGTCCAATTTTCCCAACACCATTTATTGAAGGTACTGTCTTGACTCCATTGTATGTTCATGCCTCCTTTGTCAAATATTAATTGAGCATAATGGTTTGGGTCAATATCTGGGTCCTCTATTCTATTCCATTGGTCTATATGTCTGTTCTTGTGCCAATACCAGGCCGTTTTGAGAACAGTGGCTTTGTAATATAGCTTGATATCTGGTGTTGAGATCCCACCTACTTTGTTCTTCTTTCTCAGGATTGCTGTGGCTATTCGGGGTCTTTTTTTTATTCCAGATGAATTTTTTGAGAATTCTTTCTAGGTCTGTGAAATATGCCATTGTTTTTTTAATGGGGAGTGCATTGAATCTATAGATTGCTTTGGGTAGTATGGACATTTAAATGATGTTGATTCTACAAATCCATGAACATGGTATGTTCTTACATCTGTTTACGTCTTCCTCTATGTCTTTTTTTCAGTGTCCTGTAGTTTTCTGCATATAGATATTTTCCCCCCTTAGTTAACTTGATTCCTAGGTATCTTAATTTTTTTGGTGCGATGGTAAATGGGATTGCTTTTTTAGTCTCTCTTTCTGTGAGTTCACTATTGGTGTATAGAAATGCCATAGATTTCTTGGTGTTAATTTTGTACCCTACTACATTGCGGGATTCGATTATTAAGTGTAATAGTTTTAGATAGAGTCTTTAGGGTTTTTTATGTAAAATATAATGTAGACAATAATGACAGATTTACTTCCTCTTTTCCAATTTGGATAAACAAAATCAGAAATGAAAGAGGAGAAATAACAACAGACCCCACAGAAATACTAAGTATTGTTTAAAAATACTATGATCAACTGTATTATAACGAACTGGACAACCTGGAAGAAATGGACATATTCCTAGAAAATTTGTTTTTTATGTAAAATTTCCTGTAGACAATAATGACAGATTTACTTCCTCTTTTCCAATTTGGATGTCTTTTATTTCTTCTTCTTGTCTAATTGCAATGGCTAAAACTTCCAGTACTCTGTTGAACAAGAGTGGTGAGAGTGGGCATCCCTGTCTTGTTCCTGTTCTTAGGGTAAATGGTTTTAGTTTTTGCCCATTGAGTATGATGTTGGCTATGGGTTTATCATATATGCCTTTTATTATGTTGAGGTATGATCCTTCTATTCCCACCTTGCTGAGTGTTTTTATCAAAAATGGGTGTTGGATTTTGTCAAATGCTTCTTATGCATCAAATGATATGACTATGTGGTTTTTATCTCTCAATTTGTTTATGTGATGTATCACATTTATTGACTTGCGGATATTGTGCCGTCCTTGCATCCCTGGGATAAATCCTACTTGGTCGTGCTGTATGATCTTTCTGATGTACTGCTGGAGCTGATTTGCTAGAATTTTGTTGAGGATTTTGGCATCTATGTTCATGAGGGATATTGGCCTGTAATTCTCTTTCCTTGTGTTATCTTTATCTGGTTTTGGTATGAGGGTGATGCTGGCTACATAGAATGAGCTTGGAAGTGTTCCTTCCTCTTGAATTTTTTGGAGTAGTCTGAGGATGATAGGTTTAAGTTCTTCCTTGACTGTTTGGTAAAACTCCCCTGTGATGCTGTCTGGCCCTGGGCTTTTGTTTGCTGGAAGCTTTTTGATGACTGCTTCAATTTCTTCCATAGTTATTGGCTTATTGAGATGTTTATATTCTTCCTGATTGAGTTTTTGAAAGTTGTATTTTTCTAGGAATATGTCCATTTCTTCCAGGTTGTCCAGTTCGTTATAATACAGTTGATCATAGTATTTTTTAACAATACTTAGTATTTCTGTGGGGTCTGTTGTTATTTCTCCTCTTTCATTTCTGATTTTGTTTATTTGTGTCCTCTCTCTTTGCTTCTTGGTGAGCCTGGTGAGAGGTTCATCAATCTTGTTTATCTTTTCAAAGAACCAGCTCTTGGTTTTGTTGATCTTTTGTATGGTTTTTTTGGTCTCTATGTCATTTATCTCCACTCTGGTCTTTATTATTTCCTTCCTTCTGCTTACACTGGGCTTCTCTTGTTGCTCTTTTTCTAACTCTTTGAGTTGTAGGGTTAGGTAATTTACTGCCATTGTTTCTTGTTTTTTTGCAGTAGGCTTGTAGAGCTATGAACTTCCCTCTCAAGACTGCTTTTGCTGTATCCCATAGATTTTGGATTGTTGTGTTTTCATTGTCATTTGTTGCCATAGTGTTTTTTTATTTATTCCTTGATCTCTCTGGTAACCCAGTCATTGTTTAATAGCATGCATGCTATTTAGTCTCCATGTGTTTGAATTTTTGGATTGTTTTTATTGTAGTTGATTTCCAGTTTTATGCCATTGTGATCTGAGAAGATGCTTGATATGATTTCTATCTTCTTGAATTTGAAGAGACTTTGCCTGTGACCCAATATATGGTCTATCTTTGAAAATGACCCATGTGCACTTGAGAAGAATGTATATTCTGTGTCTTTGGGGTGAAATGTTCTGAAGATTTCAATTCCATCTGGTCTAGTGAGTCATTTAGGATTGATGTTTATTTGCTGATTTTTGTTTAGAGGATTTATCCAATGATGATAGGGGAATATTAAAGTCCCCTACTATGACTGTATTGCTGTCAATCTCTCTCTTGATATTCTCCAGAAGCTTTTTATGTATTTCAGTGCTTCTATATTGGTTGAGTATATGTTTACCAGAATTATTTCTTCTTCTTGGATTGCTCCCTTTATTATTATGAAGTGGCCTTCCTTATATCTGGTTATGTCCTTCACTTTGAGATCTAATTTGTCAGATATAATCATTGCTACCCCAGCATTGTTTCATTTCCATTCGCCTGAAAAATCTTTTTCCATCCCTTCCCCATCAGTCTGTGTGCATCTTTTTTTTCTGAGGTGGTTTTCCTGTAGACAGCAGATATATGAGTCGTTTTCTTATCCAATCACTTACCCATGTCTCTTGATTGGGGCCTTCAATCCATTTACATTTAAAGTTATTATTAATTGGTACTTGTTTGTCACCATTTTTATACTTTACCCCTCTGTTCCTTCTTTGCTTCCTATTTCTTCTTTTTACATCAGACCCTTTAGCATTTCTTGCATTGCTGGTTTGGTGGTAATAAACTCCCTTAGTCCTTTTTTGTCTGTGATGCTCCTGATTCCACCTTCAATTTTGAATGATAGTTTTTCTGGGTATAGTATTCTTGGATTCTGTCCCTTGCTTTGCATCACTTTGTATATTTCATTCCATTCCCTTCTTGCCTGATGTATTTCTGTTGAGAAATCAGTTGATATTCTAATAGGAGATCCCTTGTAGGTAACTTTCTGTCTCTCTGGGAGCCTTTAAGATTGTTACTTTGTCGTTGTTGTTTGCCTATTTAATTATGATGTGTCTTGGTGTCGGTCTTTTGGAGTTCAATTTGTTTGGGACTCTATGTACTTCTTGGACTTGCATAGTTTTTTTTCTTGCCAATATCAGGGAAGTTTTCTGTCATTATTTCTTCAAACAGGTTTTCTGTTCCTTGCTTCTCTTCCTCTCCTTCTGCTACCCCTATTATACGAATGTTGTTTCATTTTTTGTTGTCCCAAAGCTCCCTTAGGCTCTCCTCTTGCTTTTTAAGTCTTCTTTCCAGTTGCTGTTGTGTTTGTGTTTTTTCTTACCTTGTCTTCTAATTCGCTGATGCGTTCCTCAGCCTCTTCTAGTCTACTGTTTAAGCCTTCCATTGTGTTCTTTGTTGCAGCTATGTTGTTCTTCATCTCCTCTTGGTTCCTTTTCATGTTTGTGACATTCTCATTCAGCTCCTTATAGTTTTCATTGAATTGTGTGTATTTGTCATTGAGTTGTGTGTATTTTCCATCCATCCATTTAAACATCCTTATAACCATTACTCTGAATTCTTTCTCTGATATGCTGCTAGCCTCAATTTCATTTAACTCCCTTTCTGGTGATTCCTCTTTTTCTTTCCTTTGGGGTTTGCTTTTTTGTCTTCCCATGTTTGGCTGTAATGTTTGAATTGTAGGTCCGATTAGTTTGATACTCCAGTTCTTTTTGGGATGGTGCTACTGGTGTGATCTCTCAGGTCTCCTGGGCTTGGTAATCTAGTATAGCTTCCAACTTGAGCTATTTGGGTTCTCTTTATGTAGGCCTGTGAGCTGGAAAGGTCCAACTGCGGTGTCTAGAAGTCAGCAGCCGTGGAGGGGGGTGTCCCAATTTTTTCTGTCTTGCGCCCATGATTGAAATCGTGTGTGTCCAGTGGGGACTCACAGTTGCACCCAGGAACCATCTGTTGGGGTGATGGGTCTCAGAAGGCCTGCGTTCTGGAAAGGTGTGACTGTGGTGCCCAGAGTTCTATAGTTGTGGGGTTGGCAGACTCAGCTTTTGCTGCTGCACCTGTGGTGGATATGTGCACACTCCCAGTTGAGGATCACAGGGGCACCCGTGGTGCGTTTGCCAGTGAGTGGCGTTGAAGTACTCTGATGGGCCCTGGCACAGAAGCCTCGTAATTGAGGCGTCTGTGGGCAGGTATCCAGGATGAGTGAATTCAGAATTTCTACTGCCAGGGGGAGTGCGTCCCTGTTTGTCCAAGATCACACCCAGCCAGGACTCACAGCAACTCCCACAAGCGCCCTGTGAATAGATGGGCTCAGGGTGCCTGCCCATTGAAAATGCCTCAGGTTGAGTATTAATGGGAAATACTCATCAGATTTTTTAAAGGTATAGTATGAAAACATAATGAAAAATATCTCATTTATAATTTTATATGGATTAAATGTTAAAATGATAAAATTTTGGATATACTGGGTTAAATATATGATTAAAGTTAAATTCACCTATTTCTTTTTACTTTACTTAATGTGACTACTAGAAAATTTTAAATTACATATGTGGATCACATTGTATTTATATTGGACATCACTGATCCAAAATGCTGATAAATGTATATAAACCCAAAGGGCCAATAAAACATATAAAAAGACACTCAACCTCCCTATAGAGAAGGAAATGTAAATTAAAACAACAAAGGAATATGGATCAGATTCCCAAAATTTAAAAGTTGGACCTTACCAAGATTTGCTAGGATTTGGATCAACTGGAAATCTGACACATGGATGTGTGTATTGTAGGGTGGGAGGAGTATAAGTAGGTATGATGAGCTTAAAAAGTAATTTGGTAAAATCTCAAAGTTGAGGATGTGTATTCCTTACCATTCAGGAATATCTCATAGGTATCTACAATAATAAAAGTGTAATATGCTAATTAGACCAGACAGCTGAACGACCTTCCGGATGTCCTTCCGGATGAAGCTGCAGTGGCGGGGAACAAGGCAGAGGCAGTTAGAGGCAATCAGACAGGCAGGTAGGGTGGTTAGGGGTGATCAGGCAGGCAGGCGAGTGGTTAGGGGCAATCAGGCAGGCAGGCAGAGGTGTTTAGGGGCAATCAGGCAGGCAGTCAAGTGGTTAGGAGCAGTCAGGCAGGGAGGCAGGGGGGTTAAGGGCAATCAGGCAGGCAGGCAGGCAGGTGAGCAGTTAGGAGCCAGTGGTCCTGGATTGCGAGAGGAATGTCCGAGTGCTGGTTTAGGCCCTATGTAGGATAGGGCCTAAACCAGCACTCAGACATCCCCCAAGGGGTCCCGGATTGCAAGAGGGTGCAGGCCGGGCTGAGGGACCCCCCCCCCCCCCCCCGTGCACAACTTTTGTGGACCAGGCCTCTAGTATGTACTATAAAAACTCACACAAGGGCACAAAGAGACAGAAGTATACAGCAGTGTTAACTACTATATTTTTTATACAGTAATTTTTGAAAGAAACACATATGTAAGTAGCTTACAGTACATTCAAACAATAAAATATTATTCTTTAGCAAAATTGAAATAACTAGAGCAGTAGCTCTCACCATGTGATTCCAGAAATTGGTCAGCAATGTCAATTCCTGGGACCCAACCCAGACTTACAGAATTGGAAACTCTTGGATTAGGTGGCAGCAAGGTGTGGTTTCATAAGCCCTCCAGGTGATTCTGATGGATGCTGAAGTTTGAGAACTATTCAACTAGAGCTTCATATATTGGCTAGATAAATTTCAAAAATGATGTTTGAGAAGGATATGTATAGTATGATACCATGTATAGAAAGTTAAAAACTTGCAGATTGCACTTGATATTATTTGTAGATGCACTGATGGTACCAGCAAAAATGTAAAATATGCATGGAGATAATTGACATCAAATCATGATAGCACAGAGTAGGACAAGAGAAAAATGGGATATTGGAGAGGACGGATTAAAATATGATATTTCAACCACATTTGTAATGTTTTACTCATTTAAAGTATGTTTAAGACGCTGGGACAAATATATCTGTACACACATCTTGACACTGCTGTATAATTAATTCCTTAGACTAAATTTAGAAAGATGGAGTGCTGAGCCACTTTTTCAGTCACAACTATTACTACCTTAGTCCTCATCCCCTTAGCTGAATAGTATTAAAACTGTTCATTATAGATAACTACTTAAATATGTACCCAAACAACTCAGCATATACATACAAATCCAGCTTCCAAAAACATCACTTTGTACATATTATCTCCCTGCTTCAACAACTTCAATGGCAGTCTAAATTTGCCTGATATTCAAATTATTCCAAAATAAGGTTCCTCACCTATGTAATACCAGCTACCTGTAGCACCATATATATATATAAAATCTCTCTTTTGGTGAAAATAATCTGTGCTCCCTGAACTCGCCACACACATTTCCATCTCCTTGCCTATACTCATTATTTATAATCCATTTGTTCCCTGACATCTAAGTTCTGCTTGCACCTGAAAATTTGGCCCATATTCGAGTCACCAGCCCTGCCCCCATCATTCTGGAATCAATTAGGTCATAAATCCCCCTCATTGATCATTTTTTTCCTTGGAACTCTTCTAGCATAATGTGTCACTCCCATGGTACATAGGCACACCATACTGTATCATTTATTTTCATATACCTACACCTGATCAACCCAGCTAAACTGTATTATTATTTTTTCAATTAAATTTTGACTTGCTCCAGATAGTATTTAAGGTAGTTCAACAAGATTACAAACATCTCAATGCCATAGTGAATGTTTCCCTAACACCAAGCATAGGAGAGTACAAATGACCTAAATTACAAACTCTATGAGAGGAATAATCACGATGATTGTAGTCTTATATCTGATACCCAGCACACTTTGTAGAACTTAGTAGGTACCCATGACCATTTATTTTTTGAGTGAATTAATAGGCTTTATAATTTTGTTATAATGATGCTTTCAGGTATCAAATACTATTAGGGAACTGGATAATGAGTAGGAAAGAAGACAAACACATCAGAAGCTCCACTGCCCACGCCATTATCTCTCCAAAGGTGGCTATTCCAGTTGTAAATCATCCGCATGAACATGGTATTTGTCTCTTATTTCAAAGCAAGATCAATAGCTAACGCTGAGTGGTTTCATTTGGATAGGTTCTGTGCTAAGCATGTTGCTTGCATGATTTATTTTTTTTTTAATTTTTTTATTGATTAAGGTGTCACATATTTGTCCTCATCCCCCCATTCCCATCCCACACCCCTCCCCATGGATGCCCCAACCCTCTGTTGAACTTAAGCATTGGTTAGGCTCATATGCATGCACACAAGACCTTTGGTTGATCTCTCCCCCCCCCCCACCCTCCCCTATCCTCCCTCTGAGGCCCGATAGTCTGATCGATGCCTCCTTGTTTCTGGTTCTGTTCTTGTTCATCAGTCTATGTTGTTCATCATTTCCCCTAGATGAGCGAAATCATGTGTCACTAGAGATATACTTACAAGAATTGAATGTGCGACGAGCAATAATAGTTATGCTGACAGGCAAATGAATCAGTCTGTAGTGAGTTTTTTTCTGGACCAACAGTTCTTTTGAGACCCAATATCAATGTCCACCAGTTCCCTATGAGTACATATCGGCACTGACCCCTCAGCTCTGGATGGTGGACAAATGGTGGTAATGCAGGTCCGACTCCCTCTGGTTTGGTCTCGGCCGGACCCAGGGGCATGGCTTCACCCGGATCTAGGGGCCCACGGCCTCACCCGGACCCGGGGCCAGGCTCACCCGGATCCAGGGACCCATGGCCTCACCCGGACCCGGGGCCAGGCTCACCCGGATCTGCTTGCATGATTTAATCTTCATGACACTCGTATGGGGCAGGTAAGGGATTATTCCAAATCACAGATGAGAAAACTGAAGCACAGAAAGGTTATATAACCTGACCTAAATGCCACAGTTAAGTAAACAGCAAGCCACAACTTGGAAGCTTGATATTAATGTTTACACTCTTAATACCATTGTGGCTACATGGAAAAAGTAATGGTGGATTTAAACAGGTAAAAGTTGACTAAGGTTAGTGCCTGCCTCTAAATCATCAATCAATGAATTCAGTTACTTATTTGTAAACTGGTTTGTACAGTATTTGTAGAAGGAAAGCAAACAGTAACTGGGGTTCTGCTATAAGACAGATGCTTTCATGTTTCCTATTTGATTTTTTCCATCCCCAACATGAGCTCAATGAGGGAGGTGTCATCGTTATCACCATTTTGCACGTGAGAAAATTGAGAACCAGAGAAATGAAGTACATTGTGCAAAGTCACACAACTGGTAACAAGCAGAGCATGGTTTTGACTCCAATTGCAGATGTTTTACCCTACACCATAGCTGCTCATCTCAGACATATTTAAAGGTTATAAAGGCTCCCATATACCATATGACTGAAATTTTCATAAAAGTTATTATTGCACTATATTTTCTAATATTCTGGTAACCTAAATAAGGTGATGAAATTTCTATATCATTTAATATCAAGACTATAACTTTTTGTTGAAGGCATGTAATAAATGTTTACTATAACAGTTAACTTTCAGTACCATAAAATATGTTATAGAACCTAATACAGGCCAATACACGAAGTAAATGTCCAGAACATGTTGTTAGCTGATAGACCTCTTTATACCAATTGGAAAAAAAGGAGGCACCACAAAGACCATAATTCTATTTACTACATATATTCTAGAGAGAATCAAAGTGGGAGTTATTTACAGTCCAGGCCATCTTATAGTTTTCTTAAAATATTGACCTTTGGTAAAATATTTTATTCCTCACTGACTTCTCTTAATGCACCTAGTAAGGTATTTATAGAACCATAATCATAGCCACTGTATCTTGTTTATGCAATATTCAATTACTAACATGGCATGCCATTTATCTCAATCATCTTAATAATTATTCTATGAAATCTAAATGAGTGTTTTTAAATCAATCTATATGCTGAAAATTTCTCCCCATTTGCATCCCCATGCTGGTTTCCATTATCTATTTATGGAAGTAGTTCCCTTGAAGGTTATGGCAAGTCAGCATGCAAGAAAGCAATGAGAATAACTGGAAGCAGAACCAAGTCTTGTGGATCTTCAACATTGTTTATACAAAATAATTGACAAGATGCTTCACATACCAAAAATCACTAAATCTATTCATGTATTCACTCATCTCCCACCCTCTACCAAACTCCCAAGAGATGCTTAAACAGAACACACTTTGTCTTAGCCAGGACAGAAAAAAAGATTAAATTAAAGGAGCTATGATGTTTTAGCTGCCTTAACTTTCTTATTCTGGACAAATGGTGCATCAGTCCCAAATCTTATATTTATGGGGAATAGAAATTGTAAATGGAATCTGCACATTTCATCCCTTTACTAATAATGTTCTGTTGCGTATCTAGTTTGAGCATTCTGAACTCAAGGAACCAGGAGACAACACAATATTATAAATCTAAATTATAATGCATTTTCCCTCTGATTGCCATATTCTGATCCTTTATTAAACATAGGGGAAAGATGCAGGAATTAAAGTAGCTTACCAAGGGTGATGAAAAAGCAAGATGCCTCATGCCACCACCACCACCTCCCACACACTTCCCCTCTAAATATGACGGTGGGAAGAGAAGTTCCTATTAGTATACGAATTAATCACTTTCCCTTATTTTAGTTCCTAAAGTAATTCTTTAGAGCCCTAACTGGTGTGCTATTTCTGCTGCCTGCCTTCCAAGAATTAGTTAATCAGAAAGTTAGAGTTTGAGGGTACAGGGCGATTAATGGGGATCTAAGGAACAGTGGGAGAGACTTGGGGTAAAGGTACCATTCTTTTTTATATGGTCAAAACAGCTAGGGCAAGAGGAGGGAGGACAGCTAGAATGCCTGAAGGAAGAATAAAACTACTGCCTGTCAATTTCACCCCAAGAGAACAGGTGTTCACTTTCAGCATATGTGCTATACAAACAGAGTAGCTCTTACACTATAGGCTTCACAGTCATTAAGAAACTGGGGAAGATATATTAAGTACCAGTAATAGTCATTTCTCTAATGCCAGTAGTTAATGACCAAGCCATGAAATTATGCAGCTCTTTCAAGTATCATAAAATGGGTATTAAATTTACAGCCAAGTACAAATTAGGAGAGACTTTAAAGAGCATGGCTTGGAGCCCACCTCATAGGGAAGAAAATTTTAGAGCATTCCCAGGATGATTACTTTCAACCAACAGGTCACTCTCCTCTCTGAGCCTCAATTTCCACATCTGTACAAAGCTATGATTGGACTAGCCCAGTGTTTCTGTAAGTGTGCCGCATGAAACAACTGTATCAAAATCACTTGGGTGGGGACTTGTTAAAATTAAGATAAGTGCTTCCCAAGACCTATGAAATAAACAACTGAGTGCAGGGCCCTGGAATCTGCATTTTAACACATCTCTTCCTCTTCTGACCCCAAATCGTTAAAATATGCATTTATTGTTGGAAAGAGGCTCTAGACTGCACTTTTCTCTCCAACTATATCTGAAGATGTCTTGCCTGGCTCAGTTCAAATTCAGCCAACTCTCTGTAGCCTTCCTCTATCCACTTCTCTAACAGGTGCTAGCTCCCTGTTGCTATGAGGCAGGAAATGGAAGGCACTGATGCTGGGGTAGAGATTAGTGCTGCATGCATTCAGACTTCAAGAAAGGACTCTGAAGTTTGCACCGAAGTTTAGTGCCTGAGTTTCTTCATTTGAGTTTCAGTTGCTATGAGAGCTTTAAACTATGTAAACCAATAACTAGGACACCTACTGTCAGTCTATTCAGACTGCTATAATAATAGGAATCAATGCCACAGGCTGAGTGGCTTATACACAACAGAAAAATTGTTGTCACAGTTCTGGGGGCTGGATGTCTTAGATAAGGGTACCAGCATGTTCAAAGGAGGGCCCTCTTCTGGGCCACAGATTTCTCATTGCTCTTCACATGGCAGAAGATCTGGGGAGCTCTATGAGGTCTATTTTATAAGATCACTAATCCCAATGGACTCATCTTCTAATATCACCTTGGTTATTAGATTTCAGCACATGAATTTGGGAGAAACACAAACATTCAGAACCTAGCACCTACATTGAGCCACTGGTTAGTGAGAAAAGTAAATTATAACCTTTTATCTATTACTAGAGGCCTGGTGCATGAAATTCGTGCACGGGGGCGGGGTTGTCCCTTAGCCCAGCCTGAACCCTCTCCAATCTGGGACCCCTCGAGGGATGTCCTACCAGGATCGGGCCTAAACGGGCAGTCGGACATCTCTCTCACAATCCAGGACTGCTGGCTCCCAACTGCTCGCCTGCCTGCCTTCCTGATTGCACTTAACCGCTTCTGCCTGCCAGCCTGATCACCCCCTAACCACTCCCTGCCAGCCTGATTGATGCCTAACTGCTCCCCTGCCAGCCTGTTTGCCAAACTTCCCTCCTCTGTCAGGCTGGTCACCCCTAACTGCCCTCCCCTGCAGGCCTGGTCCCTCCCAACTGCCCTCTCCTGCTGGCCATCTTGTGGCAGCCATCTTGTGTCCACATGGGGGCAGCCATCTTTGACCACATGGGGGCAGCCATCTTGTGTGTTGTTGTGATGGTCAATTTGCATATTACTCTTCTATTAGATAGGATAGAGGCCTGGTGCATGGGTGGGGGCCAGCTGGTTTGCCCTGAAGGGTGTCCCAGATCAGGGTGGGGGTTCCTTTGGGGCGTGGGGCAGCCTGGGCGAGGGTCCTGTGGTGGTTTGCAGGCCGGCCATGCCCCCCTGTGACCCAAGCAGAGGCCCTGGTATTTGGGATTTATTTATCTTCTATAATTAAAACTTTGTAGCCTTGAGTGGAGGCCTGGGCCAGCCAGGGTGTGCAGAAAGCTTGGCTTCCTCCATTACCGGGGAAACCCAAGCCTCCTGCTGGCTCCGTGGCTGCAGCCATCTTGTTTGGGTTAATTTGCATACTCGCTCCTGATTGTCTGGTGGGCGTGGCTTGTGGGTGTAGCAGAGTGATGGTTAATTTGCATATTACTCTTTTATTAGATAGGATAGTTGGGAAGAAATTTTGGTATGCATTGTATGATGGGAGAATAGGAATCAAAGGACACCAAATAGACAATTGCACAAGTGTAATCCTATCTAATAAAGAGGGAATATGCAAATTGGAATAAAATAGACACTGCACATGTGTAATCCTGTCTAATAAAGAGGAAATAGGCAAATTGACCATCATACCATCACAAAGATGGCGGCACCCACAGTGGTGGTAGGGTTTCCATAACACAAGATGGCTGCGCCCACAGCGGAGGCCAAGTTCCTATAATGAGCCTTAATGAGCAATCAGCAGAGACCTGAGGCTGTGCCCCCTGCCTGGTAGGCCTTGACAGGGGACTTCAGGCCATGACCCTGCCTAGCAGGGCATGACAGGGGACCTCAGGCCATGCCACCCACCCCGGTGCTGGGCCAGGGGACCTGAGGTCGCACTCCCCACCCAACAGGGCTTGACAGGGGACATCAAGGTGCACCCCCACCCCGGTGCCAGGCCGAGGGACCTGAGGCTGCTCCCCCCGCCCAGGGCGGGGGGACCTGAGGCTGCACCCCCCCACCAGGCGGGGTTTGACAGGGGCCCTGAGGCTGCACTCACCTCCCGGTGCCCGGCTGGGGGCCCTGAGGCTGCGCGCCCCCGCCGGCAGGGCTTGACGGAGGATTTCAGACTATGCTGCCCGCCCGGCAGGGCTTGATGGAGGACCTCAGGCCACATCCCCTGCCCAGCTTGACGAGGACCTCAAGGTGCACCCCCCACCTCAGCCCAGGCTGGGGCACCTGAGGCTGCACCCCCCTACACAGTGGGACTTGACAGGGGCCCTGAGGCTGCACCCCCCTCCTGGTGCCCAGCCAGGGGACCTGAGGCTGTGCCTCCCACCCGGCGGGGCTTGATGGAGGATCTCAGACTACGCCTCCTCCCTGGCAGGGCTTGATGGAGGACCTCAGGCCATGTCCCCCACCCAGCGGGGCTTGACGGGAGATCTCAGGCCATGTCCCCCACCTGGTGAGACTTGACAGGGACCTCAACACGCACCCCCACCCCAGCCAGGGCTGGGGGACCTCAGTCAGCACCCCCCACCCTGACGCTGTGCCAGGGGACCTCAGTCCATGCCCCCACCCTGTTGCCAGGCCAGGGGACCTCAGGCTGCACCCCTGCCTCGGCGCTGGGCCAGGGGACCTAAGGCAGCAACCCCTGCCTGGCGGGGCTTGACGTGAGACCTCAAGGTGTGCTCCCCTACCTCGGTGTTGGCTGGGGAACCTCCGGCTGCTCCCTCCACCCTGGGCCAGGAGACCTGAGGCTGCACCCCCTGCCCTTGATCTCAGGGCTTGATGGGGGATCTCAGACTATGCCTCCCATCCGGCAGGACTTGATGGGGGACCTCAGTCCACGTCCCCCACCCAGTGGGGCTTGACAGGGCCTCAAGGTGCGACCCCCACCCAGTGGGGCTTGATGGGGGACCTCAAGGCGTGCTCCCCACCCCGGTGCTGGTCCAGGGGACCTTAGATGCGCCGTCTGCCCTGGTGCCAGGCCGAGGGACCTCAGGTTGCACCCTTCCCAGGTGCCAGGCTGGGGGACCTGAGGGTGTGCTGGGGACCTGAGGCTGCGCCCCTCACCTGGTGTGCACCAGGAGACCTGAGGCTACGCTTCCTGCCCAGTACCGGGCCAGGGAACCTAAGGCTGTGCCCCCCACCCGGCAGGGCTTGACGGAGGACCCAAGGCTGCACCCCCCACCCTGCGGGGCTTGACAGGGGCCCTGAGGCTGTGCTCCCCACCTGGTGCTGAGCCAGGGGACCTGGGGCTGTGCCCCCTGCCCAGCAGTGCTGGGTCTGGATCTCACCCAATGGGCGTGGGACCGGCTGGGTCTGGGTCTTGTGTGATTTTGAGGCACTGCGGGTGGGCAGCAACGTGACTCTGGGTTCTGTGGCATGCCCCAGACTCTGACAGGAGGAAGATTTTCAAATATATTTTACTAATTTTCTTTCATCTCTGACACTTCTATTATAGAGAAAGGACAAATAGAAATATTAAAATATTTTCTCTAATTAATCCCCTTTTAATGTGTATGAATTTTGTGCAGTGGGCCACTAGTCTATATACACTGAGTAGCCAGATTATTATGATCTCTGAACGCATAATAATCTGGTCACTCAGTGTATTTGTATCTCAATTGGGTACCAAAAGTATTCTAGACTTTTGCTGGAGATCAACCACCTATTTGCCCTGAGCTTTCTGTCATCCAGTGCAAAGGGGAAAACTGATCAGGTGCATGATTTATAGTATCTTTGATATTAAATAAATGAGGTACTCAAGAGAAGTACACTGAGTGGCCAGATTATTATGCATTCAGAGATCATAATAATCTGGCCACTCAGTGTATATAAAAGCCTAAGAGACCATTACAGCCGAACAACCAGAACAACCAGTCAACCAGCCGCTATGATGCGCACTGACCACCAGGGGGCAAACACTCAATGCAGGAGCTGCCCCCTGGTGGTCAGTGTGCTCCCACAGCGGGAGCACCACTCAGCTGACCGACCAATTCCGGGAGCCCACCAGCCCGGCGCCAGCCTCTCACTCCCTCAGTAGTCCTGCAGGTCCAATCTCCGGAGAATGAGCCAGGCACTAATGGACTGGTGCTGTCAGCCCGATTCTGACAGTACCACTGGCCTCCTGGAAGTCAGCCTAGGGCACCACAGCCACTTCCCCTCCCTAGACAACAAGATAAAAGCGGCCAGGAGGCTCCTGACAACCAGCGTGAATGTCAGCAGGATGGATCTGGATCCCAGGCCAGCAAGGGTGTCCCATCGCCTGCTTGAAGGGCCAACTGCATCTCGGCCCCCCACCCTCCTGGCAACTCCACCTGTGCACAAATTCATGCACCAAGCCTCTAGTATCCAATAAGAGGCTTTCTTTTGCCCAGTGGCAAATAATAGGTAACCATCTAATCGATCCTCTGCAGTTGAAAGACAGAAGAGGAAGAGAGAAATGATGAGAGGTGTAAAGTTTGGGTTATACTACCGTAAAATTTTAAAACTTCATTAGGTGAAAGACACTAAATGAGTGTTTCTCAAAGATAGTTCAGAAACATCTGCACCAGGAACACCTGTAGAGCTTATTTAAAAATGTAGATCTTGATGAATCAGCCCAATGATCAAGACTTGGGAGCACTACCAGATGATCTCCCCTCTACTTTGGTGCTTCCCTCTTCTAGTTTGTCATCATATTAATTTTAAAGGCTTTGAAAAGACTGTAAGAAGCATGAACCATGAGAATTCTTGACCAAGAGATGACGGAGATTGAGGTGAGAGTTCCAATCCCTCTACTTGGTTATATAGATTTAGTGAGACCCAGTCATCAGGGATCACTATCTCCTGGTTTATTTTCAGACCTCTTCCTGCCCTACTGTTAATATTTTTTAAAAAACAAAAACGATAAAAAGAAAACCAAACAAACCAAGTGTCTCAGTCAAGCACATTCTGCCTTTGCTAATTCTGCAGGAATAGCACAATGCTATCACTTATTTTTCCAGAGACCCTCAATTATTTTCTTAATAACCTCCCATTACAATAACATTGTCAAGCCCAGACTCCTTTATGGTTTATAAGCAAACTATCTCCCTAATTCTGGCTCATTATTAGTTATCAAGCAATGTGTCTAATACTACCAATGCCTCCTAGAGCTGTTTAACTAAACTTTAAAAACACTCCAAATGTTTATCTACATGTAAAGTGAGATGGAAGACAACATGTGAAATTATATGGGTATTCAATGTAAAAAACAAACGAACAAACTAGATTTACCTCACAGAGCCACGCATGTGGTTGTAATATATAAAATATATATTTAGATGTCTAGTGCAGCTTCCCAAGACAATTCTATGCAGGAGGATAGTACATTAGTATTCTTTTCAGTTAGAGATGTAACCTGTTCTAATGAACCCTGTAATCTGCAGGCAGATCCGTAGAGTGGGGGAATACCACTTCCAGCTATAATGACAATTCCAAAAGCCAGAGTGAAGATCTTTGCCATATCTCTCCATCCCTCTGCCCATTTATCCATCCAACAAATACTTATTCTACTATTCCCAAGTCCTATTCCAGTTGCTGTGATACACTAATGAGACAAACAGATAAAGTGGTTGCCCTCATGGGGCTTATATTCCAGTGGGGGAAATTGACAATAAATGTGAAGTCAAAGAAAATAAATTTACATAGCAATAAATGCTACAAAAATAAAATAGGGTAATAAAACAGAGTGACTAGGAGATGGGGAAACTATATTGGGTGTTTGAGAAGGGCCTTTCTAAGAAGGTAATAGTTGAACTGGAACCTGAATGACAAGAAGGAGCCATGAATTGAAAGATCTGGAAACATAGAGAAAGGGAAGAGCAAATGTAAAGGCCATGAAGCAAGAAAGAGCTCAGTTTGGCTGAGGAATAACAAGAAGACCAATATGGCTGTCCCAGAGGAAGCAAGGGAGAGTGGCTGGAGATGAGGTCAGTTAAGTAGCAGGGGCAGAGCATGTAAGTCTGTAGGCCATGTAGAGGAGTCTAGAATTTATTCTAAATATACTAGTAAAAGGAAGGCAATGAGCCTGAGTGGACTGATGTAAACCTGGTACCATTTGCCTTCTTGCTGGTAGCAATAGCTACTGTGTATCAAGCCACTACCATGTGCTGAGATGCTTTGGAAACATCATTTAGTTTAAACCTCTCAACAAGCCTATAAAATGTAATTGTTCCTTGATGAGGTAATAGAAACTTAGAGTTAATACAAGGTCACACAGCTAATAGCCAGGATTCAAACTTAGGTTGATGTGACTCCAAAGTCAAAAGCTATTAATCACTACACAAAGTAAGATTTTGTTGTTGCTGTTGCTGTTGTTGTTGTTGTTGTTGTTGTTAAAGGGAAGTATACCCAAGCAGGAGTAACCATGTACTTTACCATTTATGAAGAGCTTATTATGTGCTGGCTGAACTCAGTTCATCCTCACCATGACCCTACCAAATAAGTATTATTATTATGTTATTTTGCAGATGAGTAAACAGCCTGAGAGAGGCTAAGGACCCATGGTCACAGAGTTGAGAAATTCAAACCCAGACCCATCTGACTCTAAAGCCCATATCAATAGTATTTTCCTACAATGCCAAATGTCACTTGTTTTGGGGATTAATTCAAACGTTAGCCTTGCTAAGAAATTTGTCACTATTCTGCTCCTTGATGCACAGTCAGTGAGAGCTCTGGAAGGACCACAAATGTCCTATAATCAAAATTAAAATAGTATAGAAGCCAAAGCAACATTTGTAAGCTGGCTCTTCTCTGGGCTCTTTGCCCAGAGACATTGTCCATCTGTGTGAAGATAGGAAGCTGCAAGATTTTTTGTATGTCTCTGCCTGAGGGACAATGACTGTTCTGTCTTAGCTATGAATAGGAAAGAAACTATTGGATAGGTCTCTGATGTTTGTAACTGTATACAGAGCCAATATCTAAGCATCTGATGGTAACGTGTCCTGAACAACCTCTGCTATCCACTCCTCCCCACGTGCCCCACAATGACTGGGAGTCCTAAAAACCCTTTATATTAAGGAAATAAAAGAGAAGGAATAAATACCTTGAGGATATTGAATACGTTGAATTGTTAAGGTGTAAATTACTTAAATATTGCAAAGCACTAGACAATTAAATATTCAACCATATAAAGGAATGAAGTTCTAATACATGCCACAACATGAATGAACCTTGAAAGCATGCTAAGTGAAATAAGTCAGACACAAAATGGCACATATTACATGATTCTGAATGAAGCATTCAGAATAGGCAATTTCATAGAGACAGAAAGTAGATTAGTGGTTGTCTAGGGCTGGAAGAGGTTGAGGGAAGGGGGAATTTGGGTTTCTTGGGGAGAATAATAAAAATATTCTGTAATTAGATAGTGGTGATGGTTGGACAACATTGTGAATATACTAAAAACCACTGAATTTATACTAAAAAAGGCAAATTGTACAGTGTGTGAATTATATCTCAATGGAGCTATTATGAAAATTATAAATTTAAGGAGATAATACTAACTATATATATTATATATTATATATTTTCATTTGTTTGTTTATTTACAACCATAAAAATCTCAGAAACTGTCTAGACAAAAGCAATTATGGCATTAGGATCCAGGATGAACAGAAATTTACTATTTATTTCTTTGTGTTTCTCTTTTTCTATAGTGTCCTAATGAAAAGTCTTCTTCCAACCACCCAAGAAAGTATGCAATGGAATGGTTTGAGGAGCAGACAAGAAGAAAGAGGACTACTATCTTGAATATATTGCTAGACTCTGACACTAGCCATTCATTTTCTAGCATTAGAATTCTATTAAGAGAAAGAGCATAGGGCTGACTGAAGCTTTTGGGACCCCTAAGTTCTTATGCCGGAGATAACATCACAAAGTCCAACTCATATTATTAATCACTAAAGGCCTGTTGCACGAAGATTTGTGCAATAGGCCTTCCTTCCCCAGGCTGCCGGCATTGGTTTTCCTCCAGCACCCGGGACCCAGGCCTTCGCTCTGGCCACTGCCTTCCATCTTCACTCCGGCTGGAGTCTTCACTCTGGCCAGGGCCTTCAGTGTTGGCCTTGGCTGGAGTCTTCAGTCTTCACTCTGGTCAGAGCCTTCAGTCTTCTCTGCTCCGGCCTGAGCGCCGCTCCTGTAGCTATCTTCACCCCCCACCCTCCCTCTCATAGCAGGCGTCCCATCCCGCCTGGCCACTCTGTGCCTTCATATGCAAATCAACCCACCATCTTTGTTGGGTTAATTTGCATACCCACTCCTGATTGGCTGGTGGGCATCGTGGAGGCATGGTCAATTTGCATATTTCTCTATTATTAGTGTAGATGATGATGATTGTACTGGTGATGGTAATTAAAATAGTATCTAATACTTAAGTGTTCACTATATACCAGGCACTAGGTTAACTGCTTTATGTATATGCTCTCATTTACTTCTCCCAACTATCCTAGAGACAGGTACTTATAGTCACCCCATTAGACAGATGAGGAAAACTAGACATAGAAAGCCTAAAAATCTCATCCCATGTAAAAAAACTAGAAAGTGGTAGGACCAGCATAGAAGCTTAGTTTGTATAATACCTGACCCATGTTTGTAGCTACTACACTATATACTACTTCCCAGTAGCAGGGGTAATAATAATGAGAGTAATATTAGCGAAAATGCATTGAGTATCACGTCATACCAGGTAGTCTACCTATGAGGTAGATTATATTATTAATCTACCACTCTATAAGTGAGGAAACAGAAGCACAGAGTGGCTTGGTCACCTACACAGGGCATAGGATGACCAACCATCCTGGAAGGTAGCAGAGGATGAAATCAAATTCAAGCAGTAACTAAACTCTGTCATATCCCTTTTGGATATTTTGGATCTAACCTCACACATGGGGAGATTCAGCACCTGCCTGACCCATGAGAACAACTGCATTCATAATCTGGCTGACTCTACCTTGTGAAAGCAACCATCACAGGTGCCTGACTGGCAGCTCTTAGCACCTTGGCATGCTTTCAGCTGCTCTCTGTACCTTCTATCCTTCTGGTACATCTTCAGAAAAGAGTGATTTTTCTCCCAAACATAAATCATACAGCAGTAAGTACCATGCCCAGATCTGAATTGTACAAAGGCAGCTCTGGCTTTTCTTTTTTTATGTATTTTATACAACAGAGAACCACTGAGCCTGGCAAATTCTTACTGCTTAGAAGTTTCATTGCAATAGGAGTTTCATTGTTCTCCTTATCTAATTAAGAAAAGGGTAGATTTCCAGGGTCTGAAAAATCCAATTGATTCAAAATACATCCATTTTATTAGATGGAAAAAACTTTCTAAAATGAGGCATTAAATAAAAGTACTGATTGAATTGTATCACCTTAAGTAATCCTATATAATAAAAGACTAATATGCAAATTGTCCCTTCAGGTGGAGTTTGACTGGGAGTTCAACTGAGAAACCAGAAGTTTGACCGCTCACTATGACGTGTGCTGACCACCACGAGGTGGCACGGAACCTGACGGGCGTCAGCAACATGGCGCTGACAGTGGGCAGCAGTGGAGGTGCTGCCAGCCCTAATGGGCCTCGATGAGAGCAGGACCATGGCAGGATGGTGGAGCAGTAGAGTGGGCAGTGTCAGGCCAAGGCAGGAGGAAGTGGGGGCTCAATCTCCCTGCAGATGGCAGAGGGATGGGGCCACTGCCCAGCTCCCAGGCACTGAGGGCACTGGGCTAAGGGCCCAGCCCTGACCAATCGACCCGCAGATGGCAACCAGTGGCTAGCAGGCCCTGATTGCCTGATCAGGGCCAGGCCCCAGGCTGGGATGGGGAACTGGAGGTGGGGTGGTGGTGACCAACCTCCCAGGGCACCCAGGTGTGTGGGGGGGTGCAACCTCTCACTGGCTACCTGGGGGCAGGGGTGATGGGCACAGAGGTATGGTGAGAATGTGGGGTGTCTGCCGAGATCGCTTTCACTCCCCCTGCTACCCTCCCCTGGGACGCCAGGGCTCGTGTGCTGGGGAAGCTCCCCCCCCCACTTGCTCAGTGCCAGGTGCCTGTGAGGAGCCTGCTCTACACCTGCGTGGCCTCTTCCAGTTGAGCCAGGCCACAGCCACTGGGACCGCAGGCTGGTCGGGATCCCCGTGGGTTTACGCAGGAGCCAGTCTGTGAGGCAGCTGGGCGAGAGCGCACTGCGTGTCCGGCTTTCATGCGGCGCTGCTGGGAAACCCAGGGGCCCACACTGCACTTCAGCATGCAGTGTCTGGCCACGCTTACATTTCTGTGTGGGGACTCAGGCACCATGACTCAGGTGGAAGGGGGCTCATGTTGGCCCGGGGGCCCAGATACTGCCCAGGGCCCAGAAGTCAGCTAGGACCTGCCCTTCCATGCCAGATGCTCATGCTTCAATCACCAGCCAGGCCTAAGGACTGCATTCATGCATGAATTTCATGCACCGGGCCTCTAGTTAGAAAATAAATGTGAATCTGATCATAGATTTTTAAATGACACTACCTTTTACACAGAATAAATTTCTTTGATTTTCCCCTTCATATATATATATATATATGTATTAAAGGCTCGATGCATGAAGATTTGTGCAAGAACAGGCCTTCCTTCCCCTGGCTGCCAGCACCAGCTTCCCTCTGGCACCCGGGACCTGGGCCTTCACTCTGTCCGCCGCCTTCCGCCTTCGCTCCAGCCGGAGTCACCTTCTGCCTTTGCTCCAGCCCTGCCGCCCTCCTGTATCTACCTCCACTCCCCACCGCCCCCCCATAGCAGGTGTCCCACCCCACCCCAGCTGCTTGGTGCCTGCACGCACGCACTGCCCAGAGGCCCAGAGCACCAGGGTGGGGCGGAATGCCTGCGTCGTCACCATGGTGATGATGCAAGCATCCTGGCCTGGCCACCGCCATCTTTGTTGTGTCGATTTGCATATTCCCTCTTTATTGGCTGTGGGCGATGCCATCTTTGTCACAGAGTGATGGTCAATTTGCATTTTACATCTTTATTAGATAGGATGTGTGTGTGTGTGTGTGTGTGTGTGTGTGTGTGTGTATATATATATATATAATCAGATCTGTATAACCTACTTAACTACTTAAACTACTTAAAGAAAATACTTTTTTTTATTTGTGAATGTTACAATATCTCTTGTTTGAGGTGAATCTAAAATATGTTCTAACATAAGAATACAGGCAGTGCTAAAGTCAAACTTCTAAGAATGAGAAAAAGGTCAGACAGCAGGACTCTAAGGCTAGAAATAACAAGCTAAGAGATAAATCCCCTATGATGGCCCAAATCAACACAAGTACACTGAGTGGCCAGATTATTATGATCTCTGAACACATAATAATCTGGCCACTCAGTGTATATCCTATATAATAAAAGGCTAATATGCAAATTGTCCCCTCGACCAGGAGTTCAACCAGTAGGCAGGCCGGCCAACTGCCCATGTCCCCTCCCCCTGGCCAGGCTGGCCGGACCCCACCCATGCACGAATTCATGCACTGGGCCTCTAATATATATATATATATATATATATATATATATATATATATATATATACACACACACACACATGTATATATATGTATATATATGTATATGTGTGTATATATATGTATATGTATATATGTATATGTATATATATTCACTGAGTGGCCAGATTATTATGCGTTCAGAGATCATAATAATCTGGCCACTCAGTGTATATCAAGGTTCGGGGTTCTAAAAGGTCAAAGTCGAGGTAACAGCTAGATCTCTACAGTCTGAGTTCTAGAATGTCAGATGGGGGTAATCATATTATCAATATACTAGGTAAGCATAAAACTGGAAGAGTTTAATTGCCACAGAGGTCTTAAACACACACACACACACACACACACACACACACGCGCGTGCGAGCACTGACTAGGCAGGAAATGGTCTCCATATATGAGTGGAACAGGACTTGAAAGGATCAAAAATGTGGCAGCTGCTGGCAATGAAAACAGTGAGAAATCAAAAGCTATAACTGAGTCCTAATAAATGTCAAAAAGACCTTTTTAAAGGCAGTTTTGTTCTCAATTATGAATATGCATGGACTTAGCTGGTGGGCAGCAGTTCGCCTGAATGGCTCTTTCAACAGGGACCCAATGTCATTCTGGAGTCACTGCGCCAGGGATGGCACACAGGAATGCTGCTGTCAACAGCACCTGCTCTAGAGTCTTCTCTCTTGTCATTACATACTTCAGATGGTGGCCTTCAAAATGCCAGACTGCATTAAGCACGTCTTATACAATGTGGAATGCTTTTTTTCTAAAGTCCCCGATTGAAGGGAAAATGTTACTTTTGTGCCCCTTCAAAGACATCTTGTATTATTCAAAGAAAAAGGCAGTAGAACACTTGGCGCCATGCTGTTGGCCTTAGAAAATCCTTTCGTGAGACCTGATCATCCAGGGGTGTGTGAACCAAAATCCCAATGGTCAATCTTTTATTATTGTGGTATTTATGAAGTTAAACTCTATTTGTATTGTGGTCTAGCTACATCACATTTTTATAATATCCCCTGTAGGAAATGCATCACAAACTTTACTTGCATGATAGTTGGTAGGAGGGGAACTGGACAGAAACTACTTAATGAGTATATGGGTACGCAATTTCCTTTAAGGGTGATGAAAATGTTGTGGAACTGGCAAAAAGTACTGGTAATGCAACATTGTGAATATACTAAACTGAGTTTTATGCTTCAAAATGGTTACGTTTATGTTATGTGGATTTAACCTCAATTTTAAAAAAATGCTTTACATCAAATAAGCCCCTACTACACCACTACTTTGTGCTAGGTACAGTGCTAGATTCTGGGTGTACAATTAATAATTATAGTTAATGTTTAAGTTTTTACAAGGTCCCAGGAAGCATTCTAAAACACTGCACATGTATTAATTACCTTTTTCATCACAACAACCCTATGAGAAAGCCACTATTATTCCCATTTTACAAGTGAGAAAGTTGAAGAATAGGGAAATCAAGCAACTTGCCTACATCTAAGGAAGATCAGACTTCATGGTGAAAATGAGACGGGATAGGGTGTGGAGTACTATGTCTAGTCAGTGGTTGTGAAGCCAAGATTTAGACTGAGCCAGTTTGGCTCCAGAGACTGTGCATTTAAGAATTGTGCTACATTGCCTCAGATGAGGAGACCAATGAAACTCCTCAAGAAATACAAAGTCAATTGATGGTAAGTACCAAGAGATCCCACAGGATAGGCACCTAAAGACAGGCAAAGATCAGGGAAGTAGCCAAGAAGGAATAGCATGTGAGATGAATCATAAATGATAAAACATAAGAAATAAAAGTGTTTTAGATAGAGGGGAAGATCCTGAAAAGCACAGAGAAGAAGACTATGTTGTAAGCAGTTTGGTTGTACTAGAGTATAAAGAGTAAGTTGAGGAATGGCAGGCTGCAGATCTGGATAGAAAACAGGGCCAGATTATGGAGCCTTTCTACTCTATCCTGTGGGTAAAAAAGAGGTATGGATATATTTTAAGCAGGGCAACACAGAGTTGTGTTTTAGAAATATCATTCTGGTGGCTCCATGGTAGTTGTGATTTAGAGGGAAGACTGTAGGTAGAAAGGGAGACCTAAGAGGAAATTGCTTTATTAATCCAGGAAAAAATAGTGATGAGCTAAACTAAAAAAAAAAAAAAAGGTAATTAGCATCAAGACATCAAGATGAAATGAATAAATACACTGAGTGGGCAGATTAGATTACTATGATCTCTTATGCATAATAATCTGGCCACTCAGTGTATATCCTATATAATAAAAGGCTAATATGTAAATTGTCCCCTTGACAGGAGTTGGACCAGCAGGCAGGTCGGCCAACCGCCCATGTCCCCTCCCCCTGGCCAGGCTGGCCGGACCCCACCCATGCACGAATTCATACACCAGGCCTCATATATATTTATACTGAGTGGACAGATTATTATGCGTTCAGAGATCATAATAATCTGGCCACTCAGTGCAGTGTATTTAGTAATTCAAATCAGCAAGACTCATAATCTCATTTATAGTCTCAGAAATTCAGAGCTGCCAGAAAGATAAAAAACAAACCATTTCACTTAGTAAGTGTCACTTTTCTATTGTTCTTTAAGAAGTATTAAATGTAATCACATCTAAACAGAATTCAGAAATAGCTAGTCTGGTCTTCATTTTCAGAAGCTATCCCACTGAAATTCTATATTCCAACCACCTTCATAAAGCAGCTTTCTGGAATATCAATTTTCTTTAGGCAAGAAACATCCATATTCAGTACATAAATAGAATATATGCATTCCCAGAGATTTGAAAGGAGAAGTTTTAAAATGGATATAAGAAATGAACTATGTAGCATGTGGCCACCTGGATTGCTTTGTCATCCTAACTGCAAGTGGTTTCAAGATAGCAGGAACTAAAACCCTATGCCAGGAGAGTTAGACTTTCTTGGGAAAAGCTTGACATCAGAAAGAAAATACTGAAAGTGGACAAAAAGATTTTTGTTAGATTAACAAGTGATGACTTGTTAGTCAGTTGCCATAAAGAGTAAACATTTCCCATCTCAGATCCCTTTTCTTTGGCAAATATCTATCCCCATCATACTCTCTGACTCATTTTAACCCCCTTTAGTCTTCACAGTGTGCTCAAGTACTTGGAGGCCACAAAGAAAGATTTATTATAGTCTCCCAGCCTTTATAGAGCTACATTATTACCAAGAACTTGAAGTATACTCAAATGAGACAACTAGAACATGAAAGGAAATTAAATATGGGTAAGAGTCATCACGAGTGTTATGGTGAAGATGAGTATTGTAAAGGCAATGAGGAGCGTCTGTCCTTGTTGTAACTAGAGGGATCACTGCATTTCACAGCAGAGGTGCATTATCCTATCTAATGAAGAAGGAATATGCTAATTGACTGCCCCGTCCTCATAGCTGGTGGCACCCACAGTCAATAAGGAGGGAATATGCTAATTGATGGTCCTGCCCTCAAAGATGGTGGCACCCACAGCCAATAAGGAGGAAGTATACTAATTGACTGTCCTGCCCTCAAAGATGGTGGCGCCTATAGCCAATAAGGAGGGAATATGCTAATTTACTGACACACCCTCAAAGATGGTGGCACCCACAGCCACAAAATGGCAGCACCCTGTCCCCTCAGATCCCCAGCCGCCCAGGGCTGGCCCAAGGAGCATGCAAGCCTCGGATAGCAGCAGGCTCAGGTAACCAGGGCTGGCTGAGGCTTGTGCTGCCGGCAGTGGCAGCAGCAGAGCTGTGATGGGGCATCACCTTCCCCTGATCACCGGGTCACCTCCTGCCCCTGAGGGCTCCTGGACTGTGAGAGGGGGCAGGCTGGGCTGAGGGACTCCTCCCTCCAGTGCATGAATTTTCATGCACCGGGCCTCTAGTAAAGCATAAGTAGAATGTGAGTAAATTTGGAGAATGAGACAAGGGTGTATGAAGGAGAGGCAGCAGCAAAAACTCCAGAGGCTGAAGGCTTAGTGAAGTACTGAACACTAGGCTTTGAACACTAGGTAACCACGTTTAGTCAAGGCTTTCTTACTGGTGCCAAGACCATTTCTCTCACACATTTTCTGTTTATATAACATACTTAATCAAAAAATGCTTTTCTGAAAGTAGAATTTCTTGTATGAAGGGGCAATCAAAACAAGAGAAGCTGAAAAATTATTCTCAAGCCCCCTCGAACCCACCTCAATTGACAAAACAGACTTGGGCTGTTCCATGGTTTTAATTTTATATTAATCAGGAGCTGGTGGATAAGAAGCATTCCATGGTTGTTGGTGAATCTTAAAATGCCAGCTCGATTTGGATCAACATCCCATTAGCTAATTTGTTTCCATGGGCAGGGAGGAGAGCAGAAAATTCTAAGGAATGTCAGCATTAATGTTGAAAATGAGGCAGGAAGGTATGGGGAGATGTATGTCTATACAATCAGGTGCAGTATTCATATGGCATGACATGACACCTAGAGAAAATTCTAGCATTTGTTATTTGTCAGTGCTTCATTCTGGAACAGAATTGATGATATGAGTCTCTGACTGCATTCATGCTATGAAACCTTGTAGTCCCAAGACAGGCTGCATCTGACAAGGATAGAAGGGCACAGCAGAGAACAGATAACCTTTGGTCTTTGAGAACTGCTCACTAGCCCCCAACACCACTCTTCACACACCTCAGACGCTACAAGATGGCTGCCTACCTAGTTCCCCAGTACCTTCCATAAGTGATTTACTATTTTCCACCCTTCAACCGTCTATACTTAGGTATACTAGTATGTCACACTCCACCCACTTGTCTGGCTTCCAGGGCTAGTTGCCTTTATCCTATTGCCAACCATGTCCCTGAAATCCAAGGTTAAGTTTACAAAGGACCAGAGAAATCGTCTACTGGAACTGATTCCAATATAAGCCTACAGACAAATCCTATCTAAGAGGAAGATTCCATGAGAAGAGATCCAAAGCAGGTATTCCCTCTGCTATACCAGAGCACATACAATAAGTCCTCACTTAATGCTGTAGGTAGGTTCTGGGGCTTTAAGTAAAATGACGTATAATGAAATAAAATTTACCATAAAGGAATTGATATAAACAAGAGTTACATTCCTGTGCCACTTCATCAGCATTATAATGAAATAATATTGAACAAAACAACATTATTCAGGACCTGCTACTTTTTTCTCAGCCCAAATTTAAAGGGTAACCTGAGGAGTTGAATCTCAGGCAATCTAGCTAATTATGTTTTGTATTTTTGTCTATGAGAAGTCAAATCAAATCCTATCTGCTAAAACAGCCACATTCAATAAGAGCTTAATAGTAGCCTATGTGATAAGAATATATAATCTCAAGAAGTGTTCAGCCCCAAACTGGGGTGAATATGATTTTTTTTAATGTGAAAAAAAATGTTTAAAAAGTCAACTTAAAGTCTTTGGTATCTCCATGCAAAAAGGCAGATGATCTCTAGCCAGATGGCTGTTGGTCACAGTGTCCTCACATACCCAAAGATTGCAGGTTCAATTCTCTGTCACAGCACATACCTAGGTTGTGGATTTGATCTCTGGTAGGGGTGGGAATGGGAGGCAATTGATCCCCCCCTCCCTCTATCCCTCCCACCTTCCATTCCTCTCTCTAAACATATCCTCGGGTGAGGATTTAAAAAAAAAAGGCAGATAATGCTGAGGCTTCTCAGAACAAAACCGGTTATTTAATGAGCAGAATAGGAGGACTCATTGAGAAAGGATATGATCATCAGAGCTTCAATGAAACAGACCTACAAGCTGTACCTGGGAAACTAATGCCACCAGGCAAACAATGTATAAAAAAGGAGATGGCATCCCTGGGGGAGAAAGCCTACTTATATTTCTTCTAACTCTTGGCTTCTGGTTTTAAAGTTAAAATAGCAAAATCTCATTTGGATAAATACTGCATTTGGGGGAGTTTTAGGGAGGTGGGGCTTCCTTGAAGCTCTACTTTATTACAGCTTATAACATCAATATTTTAAAAACCTTCCACTGTATTTACCCTTCTTTAAAACACACACAGCCTTCCTCTCCCCCATCTCCCAAGTGATTTGGTAATCTTTGTTTGCAATATCTAAAAGATGCAGCTATAATCAGTGAAATTGCTATAGCTCTTTGCTTTGCTGATTCAGCAGATGTGCTTAAGATCTATAAAAATATAATGATCTTCTGTAAATAGTCAAGGCTGGCAGTTCCAAAAGAAATAAAAATAAAGGTATAATCATTAATCATTTTCATATGCATTGCTTGGAGGGGGTTGGAAATGAACTGATAAATTACTCCTGGCAAAATGTACTGCTGAGAAACTAAATACCTGTTGTATATGAAATAAAACTTTGCATTACCAGTGTCCTGGGGATCCTCTCTAATAAGAACAGGATATCATATAAGGTGGTCCTCAAGTGATTCACTGCTGAGACAACTGACAGTTCATTATATTTATGAGGAAAATAAGGATACATTTGCTAAAGGTATGAATTTGCTTGGCATTTAAATCTAGGACCACCAAATCAAAGGAGTGTCTAGTTGAGCAGATTTAACAAGCTCAATAAAAACTTATCAAAATCTTAATTCTAAAAAAATGTGTTGGTAACTGTTTATGGAATATTTTTTCTCTGACCTTGGAATATGTGGCCCCAAAAGGATGATCAATTGAAATATGTAAACCACCATTTCACCAAATGCTAATGATAAATCTTCAGCATTTTCTTGTTATGAAATCATTTCTAATCATCTTTCACATTAGACATATGAATGCAGAAAATTAAATTATCAACTCTGATAAATGTGAATGCCTGAACAGAGGACTTTCACATTTAGTAGAGAAATACCATCTTGTGCAGCTTTTTTATGAAATACAGAGAAAGAGATTGATTTTTTCTATCTCCACCCACCCAAGCCACACAGGCAGAAACATGTGAGACCATCATTTAGCCACAAGCAACTTTGATTTTAAAAGCTTAGCTAATTGCACTTAAAGGTGTATAGCACTGAGGCTGTGCCAGCTATGGCTGAAAATATTATATTACAGAATGGCCTTCATCTTTTGGTTGTAAATTAGAGAATAATATTTTATTGTGCACATGAAACACTCACCAAATTAAAAAATATACCCACTAGAGTTTTTGGCAATAGCATCAAGAAAATGTCACCTAGCCAAATAGACTAAGTTGTAGAAAATAATGTCAATAGAGACCATAACGTGCTATATTAATTATGCAAGAAAAATGTAAACAAGCACAATAAAGAATAACATCTGATTTTAGGATTTTGAAAATTCAAATTAGTTCCATCTTTATTTTTTTTCAGATAAATAATAGTAAAACCATGAAATCAAATTTTAAACAGCAGAATGTGTGATTATTCCAGCTTTAAGAGAAGTTACCCCAGCATTGATGACACTATTAGCCTAGAAAACTATATGGTATCTAGTGGACATGGTTTTCATCCTAACCTAGCAATTGCAGACCACTTGTCTTGAACTTGAGGAGATAGTACACTGAAACTTCCAATGGCCAAGCAGGGCCAGGAGTGGGATTGGGGGATTCTGTTACACCATTGAAGAAAACGGTTTTCTTTTTTTTTAAAATTGAGGTATTATATGTGTACAAATCTTACCATTACCCCCCCACCCCACACCCATACATGCCCTCACCCCCCAGAGTTTTGCGTCCATTGTTTATGCTTAATGCATGCATACAAGTCATTCGTTTGATTTCTTATCTCCCCCACCTCTCCCTAACTTTCCCCCTGTAATTTGAAAGTCTGTTTGTTGCTTTACTGTCTCTGTATCTATCTTTTTGTTCATCAGTTTATAATGTTCTTTATTATCCATAAATTAGTGAGATCATGTGGTATTTTCCTTTCATTGACTGGCTTATTTCACTTAGTATAATATTCTCCAATTCCATCCATGTTGCTGCAAATGATGAGAATTCCTTCTTTTTTATGGCAGCATAGTATTCCATTGTGTAGATGTACCACAGTTTTCTGATCCAGTCATCTGCTGACAGGCAACTAGGCTGTTTCCAAATCTTAGCTATTGTAAATTGTGCTGCTATTAACATAGGGGTTCATATATCCTTTCTGATTGGTATTTCTAGTTTCTCCGGATATATTCCCAGGAGTGGGATTACTGGGTCAAATGGGAGTTCCATTTTCAGTTTTTTGAGGAAACTCCATACTGTTCTCCACAGTGGCTGCACCAGTCTGCATTCCCACCAGCAGTGCACGAGGGTTCCTTTTTCTCCACATCCTCGCCAACACTTGTCGTTTGTTGATTTGTTGATGATAGCAATTCTGACAGGTGTGAGATGGTACCTCATTGTTGTTTTGATTTGCATCTTTCAGATAATAAGTGACTTTGAGCATGTTTCCATGTGTCTCTTGGTCTTCCTTCTGTCTTCTTTTGAAAATATTCTGTTTAGGTCCGTTGCCCATTTTTTAATTGGATCATTTATCTTCCTTTTATTAAGTTGCATAAGCTGCCTGTAGATGTTGGAGATTAAACCTTTATCAGTGATGGCATTTGCAAATATGTTCTCCCATGCAGTGGGCTTTCTTGTTGTTTTGTTGATGGTTTCTTTTTCTGTAAAAAAGCTTTTTATTTTGATATAGTCCCATTTGTTAATTTTCTCTTTAGCTTCCATTGCCCTAGGACCAGTGTCAGTGAAGAAGTTCTTTTGGCATATGTCTGAGATTTTGTTGCCTGTGGATTCCTCTAGTATTTTTATGGTTTCCCGTCTTATGTTTAAGTCCTGTATCCATTTTGAGTTTATTTTTGTGTATGGTGTAAGTTGGTGATCTAGTTTCATTTTTTTGCATGTGTGTGTCCAATTTTCCCAACACCATTTATTGAAGAGACTGTCTTGACTCCATTGTATGTTCATGCCTCCTTTGTCAAATATAATTGAGCATAGTGGTTTGGGTCGATATCTGGATTCTCTATTCTGTTCCATTGATCTATATGTCTGTTCTTGTGCCAGTACCAGGCTGTTTTGAGGACAGTGGCTTTGTAATACAGCTTGAAATCTGGTATTGAGATTCCCTCCTACTTTATTCTTCTTTCTCAGGATTGCTGCAGCTATTCGGGGTCTTTTTTTATTCCAGATGAATTTTTGGAGAGTTCTTTCTAGGTCTGTGAAATATGCTGTTGGTATTTTGATGGGGAGTGCATTGAATCTGTAGATTGCTTGGGGAAGTATGGACATTTTAATGATGTTGATTCTACCAATCCATGAACATGGTATGTTCTTCCATCTGTTTACGTCTTCCTCTATCTCTTTTGTCAGTGTCCTGTAGTTTTCCATGTATAGGTCTTTTACCTCCTTAGTTAAGTTTATTCCTAGGTATCTTAATATTTTTGGTGCGATGGTAAATGGGATTGCTTTTTTAGTCTCTCTTTCTGTAAGTTCACTATGGGTGTATAGAAATGCCATAGATTTCTTGGCATTAATTTTGTATCCCACTACATTGCCGAATTCATTTATTAATTCTATTAGTTTTTTGATGGAATCTTTTGGGTTTTTTTATGTACAATATCATGTCATCTGCAAATAAGGACAGCTTCACTTCTTCTTTTCCAATTTGGATGCCTTTTATTTCTTATTCTTGCCTAATTGCGATAGCTAATACTTCCAGTACTATGTCAAACAGGAGTGGTGAGAGTGGGCATCCCTGTCTTGTTCCTGTTCTTAGGGGAAATGGTTTTAGTTTTTGCCCATTGAGTATGATGTTTGCTGTGGGTTTATCATATATAGCTTTTATTATGTTGAGGTATGATCCTTCTATTCCCACCTTGTTGAGAGTTTTTATCAAGAAAGGGTGTTGGATTTTGTCAAATGTTTTTTCTGCATCTATTGATATGACTATGTGATTTTTATCTCTCAATTTGTTTATGTGATGTATCACATTTATTGATTTGCGGATATTGTACCATCCTTGCATTCCTGGGATAAATCCCACTTGGTCATGATGTATGATCTTTCTGATGTATTGCTGGAGCCGATTTGCTAGGATTTTGTTGAGGATTTTGGCATCTATGTTCATGAGGGATATTGGTCTGTAATTCTCTTTCATTGTGTTGTCTTTATCTGGTTTTGGTATTATGGTGATGCTGGCTTCATAGAAGGAGCCTGGAAGTGTTCCTTCCTCTTGAATTTTTTGGAATAGTCTGAGGAGGATAGGTTTTAGTTCTTCCTTGAAAGTTTGGTAAAACTCTCCTGGGAAGCCGTCTGGCCCCGGGCTTTTGTTTGCCGGAAGCTTTTTGATGACTGCTTCAATTTCTTCCATAGTTACTGGCCTGTTGAGCTGTTTAGATTCTTCCTGATTGAGTTTTGGAAGGTTGTATTTGTCTAGGAATATGTCCATTTCCTCCAGGTTGTCCAGTTTGTTGGAATAGAGTTGTTCATAGTATTTTGTAACAATCCTTTGTATCTCAGCGGGGTCTGTTGTTATTTCACCTCTTTCATTTCTGATTTTGTTTATTTGGGTCCTCTCTCTTTGCTTCTTGGTGAGCCTGGCTAGAGGTTCATCAATCTTGTTTGTCCTTTCAAAGAACCAGCTCTTGGTTTTGTTGATCTTTTGTATTGTTTCTTTAGTCTCTATGTCGTTTATCTCTGCTCTGATCTTTATTATTTCTTTCCTTCTGCTTACACTGGGCTTTTCTTGTTGCTCTCTCTCTAACTCTTTGAGTTTTTGGGTTAGGTAATTTATTACCATTGTTTCTTGTTTTTTGCAGTAGGCTTGTAGAGCTATGAACTTCCCTCTCAGGACTGCTTTCGATGTGTCCCATAGATTTTGGATTTTTGTGTTTTCATTGTCGTTTGTTGCCATGATGTTTTTTATTTCTTCCTTGATGTCTTTGGTAACCCAGTCATGGTTTAATAGCATGCTGTTTAGTCTCCATGTGTTTGATTTCTTTGGGTTGTTTTTATTGTAGTTGATTTCCAGTTTTATGCCACTGTGATCTGAGAAAATACTTGATATGATTTCTATCTTCTTGATTTTGGAGAGGCTTTGCCTATGTCCTAACATATGGTCTATCTTTGAAAATGACCCATGTGCACTTGAGAAGAATGTATATTCTGTGGCTTTGGGGTGAAATATTCTGAAGATGTCGATTAATTCCATCTGGTCTAGTGAGTCATTTAGGATTGATGTTTCTTTGCTGATTTTTTGTTTAGAGGATTTGTCCAATGGTGATAGTGAGGTATTGAAGTCTCCTACTATGATTGTATTGCTGTCAATCTCTCCTTTGATATCTTCCAGGAGTTTTTTAATGTATCTTGGTGCTCCTGTATTGGGTGCATATATGTTTACCAGAGTTATTTCTTCTTGTTGGATTTCTCCCTTTAGTATTATGAAGTGGCCTTCATTATCTCTTGTAATGTCCTTCACTTTGAGATCTAATTTGTCAGATATAAGTATTGCTACCCCAGCTTTTTTTTCATTTCCATTCGCCTGGAAAACCTTTTTCCATCCCTTTACTCTCAGTCTGTATGCATCCTTTTTTTTGAGGTGGGTTTCCTGTAGACAGCAGATATATGGGTTTTGTTTTCTTATCCAATTTGTTACCCTGTGTCTTTTGATTGGGGCATTCAATCCATTTACATTTAAAGTTATTATTGATAGGCACTTATTTGTCGCCATTTTTATTCTATACCCCTGTGTTCCTTCTTTGCTTCTTCTTTCTTTCTTTCTTTCTTTCTTTCTTTCTTTCTTTTTTTTTTTTTTACAGCAGACCCTTTAGCATTTCTTTCATTGCTGGTTTGGTGGTGCTAAACTCTCTTAGCCCTTTTTTGTCTGTGAAGCTCCTGATTTCACCTTCAATTTTGATTGATAGCCTTGCTGGGTACAGTATTCTTGGATTGAGACCCTTCCTTTGCATGACTTTGTATATTTCATTCCATTCCCTTCTGGCCTGATGAGTTTCTGTTGAGAAATCAGTTGCTAGTCTGATGGGGGTTCCTTTGTATGTAACTGTCTGTCTCTCTCTGGCCGCTTTTAAGATTCTTACTTTGTCATTGGTGTTTGCCAACTTAATTATAATGTGCCTTGGTGTCAGTCTTTTGGGGTTCATTTTGCTTGGAACTCTGTGAGCTTCTTGGATTTGTGTGGGTTTTTTCTTCCCTATATCAGGGAAGTTTTCTGTTATTTCTTCAAACAGGTTTTCTATTCCTTGCTCAGTTTCCTTTCCTTCTGGTACCCCTATTATCCTGATGTTGTTTTGTTTTGTGTTGTCCCAAAGTTCCCTTAGGCTCTCCCCATGCTATCTAATTTTTGTTTCTAGAAGCTGTTGTAATTGGGTATTTTTTTCCATCTTGTCTTCTAGCTCACTTATGCGGTCCTCTGCTTCTTCTAGTCTACTCTTGATGCTTTCTATTGAGTTCTTTACAGCAGTGATGTCATTTTTCATTTCTTCTTGGTTCTTCTTCATTTCCTCTTGGTTCTTACTCATATTGTCGAATTTGTCTTCCATCCTTTTCAGCCACCTTATGACCATTTCTCTGAATTCTTTCTCTGATAGGTTGTTTGCCTCTAATTCGTTTACTTCCTTTTCTGGTGATGCCTGCTTCTCTTTCCTTTGGGGGCTGTTTCTTTGTCTCCCCATGGTCTCTCTTCTCAGGATGTCTGGTTATATAGTTCTCTCTCTCTGGCATTCATTTAAAGGTACAAAATACAACACAACCAGGCACAACACACAAGGCACTGAACAGAATTGTATTCACGATATTAATAACCTCCAATAAAGGTGACCACCAGAGAAAGACAAATTAGGGTATAGGAGTGGAAGAGGGAGAGTAAAAAGAAAGAACAAAACAAAACAAAACAAAACAAAACAAAACAAAACAAAAAAAAGAGTGTGAATCTGAACTTGGGAAAAGAGCAGAAAAAAAAAGGAAAAGAAAAAAAAGTAAGAGGGACAAGAACAATACTAAGAGAGAAAAGGGGAACAAACTATATATATGGGGAGTAGACTCCACTAGAACAACCACTAATCCCAGCAAATTCCAGCAACTCGAGCCTGGAGATTAATACAAACTGCAACACCAACTAATATCAAGTGAGGCAAGGAAAAACAAAAGTAAAAAACAAACAAAAACAAAGCAAACAAAAGAACCAACCAAACAAACAAAAAGAATAATCAAAACAATCTCATAAAAAAGCATAAAAATTCAATCTAATCAACATTCAAGCAAACAACAACAAAAGGCCAGAGAGAAAAATAATTTTTTTAAGGTAGCGTAGAGAGATGTATGTATGGATTTGGAGCAGGGGGTTGGGAATTAGCTATATAAGTAGGGTGAAATTTTAGCAGAGGGTAAACTGAAAAAGTAGGGAAAATCTATAGCCAGAAAGGGTTAAGAAAAACAGGAGACCAAAAGGGGAAAGGTTAGGAGGAGAGTGATGACAAAATGTTAGCGTTGAGATAGGGTAAGGGAAAGATGCAAATAGAATGTAGGACACTAATCCCAAAATACAAGAAAGGGAAAATCAAATGACATTAAAAAAAAGTAAAATAATAGTAATAATAATGCTGATTGAAAATAAAAATGTAATAATTAAAAAGGTGAAAATCGAGTGAGGAAAAAGAAAAAAATTTAGTTTCTTAAGTAAAAGATGCAAAAAATGAAAATAAAAAAATTAGAATAAAAAAATTTTTTAAAAAATTGAAAAAGGAATTAAAATTAAAAAATAGGAAGACTAAAATGTGCAGTAGTGGCTGTCATTCACTTCCTCTAATATTCTGTTTGGTATGCCTGTTTCCCAGTCTGGGCGGTATTTCAGTTCAGCTTCGTTCCACTGCTTCTCAGTGTTGTAAGCCAGTCCTGCTTTTTGAGCTGGCCGTGTCTTAATTTCTCATATTTATTTTTGATTACACCAGAGACAATTAGCGTTTCAGCCCCTGGGTGGCAGTGTTTCTGAATTGACTTCCGGGCCTCTCTAGCTTTTTTTTTTTTTTTTCCCCTCTATGGCACTCACTCCTGGTTTGTGGAGGTGTGCGCCTCAGAGCTGCCTCTCCGATGGTCACACCCAGCTCTGTTTCCAGGTTCCGAAAAAACAACTTCCCCCTGCAGTCTTTCAGGGTTTTTCCACCTGGGTTTTCCTATGTATTGGGCTTAGTAATCAGAGCCGGAAAGAGCCCAAGTGTGCGGACAGTGGGTCTGTGCGCCAGACTAAGTATCCTGCACTCCTTTGAAAATTCTTAGTCTGATCCTCCTCGTCAGATTAAAATGAGTTGCTTTTAAGAGGTCACTTCTGTTAGCAGCTCAGAGGACCCCCTTCCACATTCACGGATCACGGCAGTTCCAACTGCCGCCGATTTTTCTAGGCACAGACCTCCCAGTTCCTGCTGGTCTTGCGGCTCGCGCGCTTCCTTCCCACCACGGGGATTAGAAACCACACCTTATTTCAGGCGAAATCTGACCTTTCCGTGGTGCAGTGAAGAGTTCCTTTGAATCCGAATGTTTGCGCAGATAGGGGACCGGTGTTCTGGTGCTCGCAGCTGTTCAGTGTTTGCAGTTGTCGCGGAAAGTCAGGTTTCCAATAAATTCCTCCTTTCCTTGCAAGATGGCGAGGCGCCCGGTGAGCCCGCAGCTCTGGGAGAAGACCCAGCCCCTGTGGGTGCTAAACGGTCAGGGGAGCCCTGGCCAGCACTCCCCCGCCTTCTCCTGTAGTTTAGCTGTCCCTTGGCCTGCCAATATACAATCCCCTTGCGAACCTCTGTTGCTCCTACTCTCCGCCCCAGGACCAGACTCCAAACAGGACTCTATTCCGTCGCCATTTTTTTTCCTCCGAAAACGGTTTTCTTGACTTTTAGAAAAAAAGTCTCCATGAAATGAGGAAAGGAGGAAAATTAGGAGAATTATCAGGGGGAAAATAATGTAAACATTGTATGTTTTTTAAAATATATTTTTATTGATTTCAGAGAGGAAGGGAGAAAGAGAGAGAGAGAGATAGAAACATCAATGATGAAAGAGATCCATTGATAGGCTGCCTCCTGCACGCTCTACACTGGGGATTGAGCCCACAACCAGGGCATGTGCCCAGACCGGAAATGGAACTGTGACCACCTGGTTCATAGATTGATGCTCAACCACTGAGTCACACCATTGTATGCTTATTATCTCCTACTCTTTCCAAATGTCTTTTCATTTTCAAATATATTCACTGTCTTTGAAGGAAGGGATGCAAAAAAAAATGGATGCCTCCTTTTTAGCAGGGAAGCATATAGGTTTTGAAGCCTATATCCTGTCTAGAGATATCTTAAGTCCTCTTCACAAAAAGAAGCCAAGAGTTTCACTGTTTCTTCCCCAACTGAATTATGATTTTCCACTTAAAAACAGCATAAGAAATTTGCATATCTCACCAAAAACTGAACAGACCATCTGCATCTGCCTGCATCACAGGTAAACTTCTACAGTCATGGAATCTATGCCTGAATAGCTATTGATTGCCTAGGTACAAGTATATTAACTCTTTCATACCATTAAGTTAATCTTGTTGGTCTCCCTGATTGCTTTATCTTCCAAGAAACATTAATTTGGACACTGAATGTCACCCTTTACTATCATGTTGTTAGTGTACTGCATACCATGCTGGTACAAATGGTTTTCCCTTCCTTTTTATCACTTACAAAATTTAAAAATAAATCAGATATAAATATAAGAGCCAAAACTATAAAAGTCTTAGAAAAATTATAAGAGTAAATATTCATGACCTTGGATATGGCAACATTTCCTTATTTATGACACCAATAGCATAAACAATGAAAGAGAAAAGACAAATTTGATTTTTTCCAATTTTAAAAGTTACACTCACCTCCTCCCAGGACCAAACTGGAATTACAACTAAAATATAGAGCAATCAACCTGAATAACCAACTGAAGACTAACTGAAGAGAAGTCTTATAATGAAGGATTTACAAAAGAAGCTACATCAAAACTGGAAGGAAAGTTGGAGAAGCAAAAAGGGTTGGCCCCACTGTCATGGGCAGTGGTTGAGATTCTAGAGAGATATCTCTCCTGCAAAGGTTCCCTTTGAGAAGCATGGCCCTCAACCCCAAGCCAGGCTCCACAGTTCAGAGCACTAGAGCTGGGAAAAGGTGCCCACATAACATCTGGCTGCAAAAATCAGCATGGATTCTGTCCACGAGAAAGATATAGGAGACTGCTAGAGACACAGGTGCACAATTAAAGAGCCAATGCACAAAATCTGGTTCTCAGCAATTCACCTTAGGTACTGGGAGAAGGAGGGCAGACCAGGCTAGAGTCACATAAGGAGAGACTAGGGTGTGTGGCTCTGGGGAGAGAACTGAAGGGACAGCCAGCAGGATCCCTATGCTGAATCACACTCACACCAAAGTTTCAATCTTTTTTGGGTGGAACATCCCCATCCATACAGCAACAGCCTAGGGGAAGGCAACAGCCCTACCCTCTGGACTCTCTGTCACCCCACCCTGCAGAGCTTGTACTGCTGAGGAGTCAGCTGTGTGGGCAGAAGTATCTAGGCAGATTTAGGGGGTGTCAGTGACTGAGTTGTGTTTCTTTGAGGCAGGGCCTATTCCTCCCACTTTCCCATGAACTTGAGGTCTGGGCAGAGTCTGGGACAGACTGAATTGTGTGGCTCTGAGGCAGAGGCCACTGCCCCCATCTTCCCCCAAGTCTGACAGGCACATCCCCATTCACAGGAAATCCACTAGCCCTATCCTCCAAACTCCCAGTGGACCTACCCTGCTGAGATCCACCTCCTGGTAGAATCTATAACAGACTGAATTGTGTGGCTCTAGAACAGGGACCATTTTTTCCTCGCATACCCAATTAGTGCAGAACCCTCTCTTAACACAACTAAAATTAGGTCAGTTTGGGCCTGATAAAGTCTGCTGACCACATCCTGACAACTTCTTGAGACACCCACCCCAACACAAAGGTGTGCAAGGATCCAGCAAGTGGCATCTAGACTTGAGGTGCTGTGGGGCATTTGCTGACTGGCCTCAGACCGAGCACTGGCACCAACTTTAAACCTGTATCAATCCAGTGAACACTACATGCCCCTACCCAGTGATTCACTGAGAATCTACCTCATGCAACTCGAACACTGATATAGGCTCTTTCAGTGACTAAGTCTAGCAGGTAGCCAGAAGGCAGGCAGAATTTGGGGTGCCTTGGGACTTTTGCTGACCTACCCCTGGCCTGGTGCTGGTAAGAGCCATCCTTGGTACACAGCTTGGTTCTCTCCATGCATACTTTCCAGGCCCAGCAGAGGCAGCCACAAACTATGGATTGCTCTGTAGCTCTAAACAGTTGCCCAGGGCCAGTCCCAGGCAGCACCTGACATTAGCCTGCAACAGAGTCCCTCCCAAGACACCCCAAAACCAACACACCTAGCAATCAACTTCATACAACATCAGAGCAGGATACAATTCACTTCACAAAGTGGCATATACAAAGGGAGATCTTGGCAGGCACCAGACATGGCTGAGCAAATTATGCTTCATATGGTCAGCACCTATACAACAGGTCATACACTGTGGTCAGGGTTGGCCTTCACAGTCAGCACCTGAGGCCACACACAAGTGGACCAGTAGCAATAAAAAATCAATTACAATAGGAAGACCCACATAGCTCACAAAAGGGATATTTGTGGAGCATCCAGCACAGGTGATCAAGGATACTGTTCCATTGGAACCCACAGGACACTTACTATGTATGTAAGGCCACCCTCCTGAGACTGGGACTCATAGAAGATCTACCTAGTACATAAAAATAAACACAAAGAGGCAGCCAAAAAGGGGAGACAGAGAAATATGCACCAAGTGAATAAACAAGATAACTCTCCAGAAAAAGAGCTAAATGAAATGAGGCAAGAAATTTATAAAATATAGAGTTCAAAAAATGGTTTAAAAAATGCTAAAGGAACTTAGTGAGAACTACAATGGAACTTAATAAGGAATACAACAGCATAAAAAAGGACAGATAATCCATAAAAAGGAGTCAGAAATGAAGAATAAAATATCTGAAATGAAGAATGCACTAGAAGGAATAAATAGTAAGGTTGATGAAACAAAGGATCAAATCCGTGATTTGGAAAACAAGGTTGCAGAAAACACCCAACCAGAGCCATAAAAAGAAAAAAGAATTTTAAAAATGAGGATAGTTTAAGGGACCTTTGGGACAACATGAAGCATACCAACATTTGCATCATAGGGATACCAAAAGGAAAAGAGAGAGAGTAAGTAATCAGAACCTATTTGAAGAAATAATGACAGAAAACTTCCCTAATCTGGTGAATAAATAAGACACACAAGTCCAAGAAGCACATAGAGTCCCAAACAAGATAAACCTGAAAAGGTCTACACTAAGTCATACCACAATTTAAATGCAAAGGTTAAAGACAAAGAGAAAATCATAAAAGATACAAGAGAAAGACAGTTAGTTATATATAAGGGAGCTCCCATAAAACTGTCAGCTGATTTCTCAATAGAAACACTTCAGGCCAGAATGGATTGGCATGAAATATTCAAAATGTTGAAAATCAAGGACCTACAACCAAGACAACTTTACCCAGCAAAGCTATCATTTAAAATTTAAGGAGAAATAAAGAGCTTCATAGGGGACTAGAGGAGTCTGTTACCACCAAACCAGTATTATGAGAAATAATAAACAGCCTTCCAGAAGGAGGAAGAGGAGGATGAAGTGGAGGAGGAGGAGGAGGAAGAGAAGGAGGAGGAGGAAGAGAAGGAGGAGGAGGAAGAGAAGGAGGAGGAAAAACAACAGAGGAACATAGTTAAAAGAATAAAATGGCAATAAATGTGCACCTATCAATAATCACTTTAAATGTAAATGTCTTAAATGCTCCAATAAAAAGATATAGGGTAGTTCAATGGAAGAGAAAACAAGACCCGTATACATATGCTGTCTACAAGAGAACCACCTCAGAACAAAAGATATACACAAACAAAAAGTAAAGGGGTTGACAAAGATATTTCATGCAAATTGAAATAGAAAGAAAAGCTGGTGTAGCAACACTTTATTATGACAAAATAAACTTTAAAACAAAGCCTATAATAAGAGACAAAGAAGTACACTACATAATGATAAAGGGAGAAATTCAACAAGAGGATATAAACCTTGTAAACTTTTAGGAACCCAACATAGGAGCACCTAAATATATAAAGCAAATCTTGATGGACATAAAGGGAGAGGTCAACAGTAATACAGTCATAGTAGGAATTTTAACACCTCATTAACATCATTGGATAGGTCTTCCAGATAGAAAATCAACAAAGAAGGGCATTACTTGGCACACTAGATCAAATGAATTTAACATCTTCAGAGTATTCAACCCAAAGCAGAAGAATATGCAATCTTTTCAAGTACACATGAAAAATTTTCTAGGATAGACCACATGTTAGGACACAAAACAAGTCTCAATAAATTTAAGAATATTGAAATCATATCAAGCATCTTCTCTGATCATAATGATATGAAACTATAAATCAATCACAGGGTTTAAAAAAAAAACACCCTGAAAAACACACAAAGATATCGAGGCTAACTAATATGTTACAACGAATGGTTAAAAATGAGATCAAGGAAGAACTCAAAAGATACCTAAAAACAAATGAAAATGAAAATGCAACATCCAAAATCTATGGGACACAGAAAAAGCAGTCCTAAGAGAGAAAATAAAAGCATTACAGGACTACCTCAAGAAACAAGAAAAATGTCAGATAAACAGTCTAATTTTACACTTAAGTGAACTAGAAATAGAACAACAAAGAAAGCACAGAGTAGAAGAAGGGAAATGATAAAGATAGGAGCAGAAATAAACAAAATAGAGTATATAAAAAAACAGTATAAAATATAAATGACTCCAATAGCTGGTTCTTTGAAAAGATAAACAAGACTGGCAAACCATTAACCACATTCATCAAGAAGTTAAAAAAAAAAGGAAAGGAAAGGAAAGGAAAGGGAAGGGAAGGGAAGGAAAGGAAAGGAAAGGAAAGGAAAGGAAAGGAAAGGAAAGGAAAGGGAAGGGAAGGGAAGGGAAGGGAAGGGAAGGGAAGGGAAGGGAAGGGAAGGAAAGGAAAGGAAAGGAAAGGAAAGGAAAGGAAAGGAAAGGAAAGGAAAGGAAAGGAAAGGAAAGGAAAGGAAAGGAAAGGAAAGGAAAGGAAAGGAAAGGAAAGGAAAGGAAAAGATAGATGCCAAATAAATAAAATCAGAAATAAAAAAGAAGTAACAACTGACACCAAAGAAATTCAAAGAATTATAAGAAAATATTATGAATATTATGTAAACAAATTGGACAATCTGGATGAAATGGATGAATTTTTAGAAACAGACTATCTTTTAAAACTAAATCAGGAATAATGATAAAATCTAAATAGACACATTACAATCAATGAAATTAAAGCAGTAATGAACATACTTTCAACAAAGTCCTGGACTGGATGGCTTAACATGGAAATTATACCAAACTTTCAAAGAAGAGCTAGCACCGATCTTTCTCAAACTATTCTAAAAAATTCAAGCAGAGTGAAGACTCCCAAGCTTATTTTATGAGGCCAACATCATCTTAATTTCAAAACCAGATAAAGACACTAAAAAGAAAGAAAATTGTAGGCCAATGAACATAGATGTTAAAATCCTCAACAAAATATTAGCAAATTGGTTCCAGCAATATATTAAAAAGATCATACACCATGACCAAGTGGGATTTATTCCAGGGATACAAAGCTGGTACTATATTTACAAATCAATAAATGTTATACATCACATAAATAAATGGAAAAACAAAACACACATGGTCATATCAATGGAAACAGGAAAAGCATTTGACAAAACCCAACACGTATTTTTTAATTTAAATTCTTTATTGTTTAAAATATTACATAAGTCTCCTGTTTCCCCCAATGACCTCTGCCCAACCAACCCCTGGCACATGCCCTCACCCCTGTGTCTGTGTCCATTGGTTATACTCATATGCATGCACACATGTCCTTTGGGTGATATCTAAACACCTCACACCCTACCACCACTCATAGGTTGGACAGTCTGTTCAATGCTTCTATGACTCTGATTCGATTTTTGTTCATCAGTTTGTGTTGTTAATTATATTCCACAAATGAGGAAGATCATGTGATATTTATCTTTCACTGACTGGCTTATTTTGCTTAGCATAATGCTCTCCAGTTTCATCCAAGATCTTGCAAATGGTAAGAATGCCTTCATTTTTTACAGCAGCATAGTATTCCATTGTGTAGATGTACCACAGTTTTCTAATCCACTCATCTGCTGATGGACACTTAGGCTGTTTCTAAATCTTAGCTATTGTAAATTGTGCTGCTATGAACATATGGGTGCATATATCCTTTCTGATTGGTGTTTCTGTTTTCTTGGGATAGATTCCTAGAAGTGGGATTACTGGGTCAAATGGAAGTTCCATTTTTAATTTTTGAGGAAACGCCATATTGTTATCCACAGTGGCTGCACCAGTCTGCATTCCCACCAGCAATGCAAGAGGGTTACTTTTTCTCCACATCCTCTCCATCACTTGTAGTTTATTGATTTGTTAATGATAGACATTCTGACAGTTGTGAGATGATACCTCATTGTTGTTTTGATTTGCATCTCTCAAATGATTAGTACCTTTGAGCATATTTTCATATGTCTCTCGGCTTTCTGTATGTCCTCTTTTAAAAAGTGTCTATTTAGGTCCTTTGCCCATTTTTTGATTGGATTATTTATCTTCCTTTTGTTAAGTTGTATGAGTTCCCTATAAATTTTACAGATTAAACCCTTATTGGAGATAACATTGGCAAATACGTTCTCCCATGCAGTGGGCTTTCTTGTTGTTTTGTTGATGGTTTCTTTTGCTGTGCAGAAGCTTTTTATTTTGATGTAGTCCCATGTGTTTATTTTCGCCTTAGTTTCCATTGCTCTAGGAACTATATCAGTGAAGAAATTGCTTCGGCATATATCTGAGATTTTGCTGCCTATGGATTCCTCTAGTATTTTTATGGTTTCCCATCTAATGTTTAAGACCTTTATCCATTTTGAGTTTATTTTGTGTATGGTGTAAGTTGGTTGTCTAGTTTCAATTTTTTTTTTGCATGTATCTCCAATTTTCCCAACAAGATTTATTGAAGAGACTTGACTCCATTGTATTCTCTTGACTCCTTTGTCAAATATTAATTGAGCATAATGTCTTGGGTTGTTATCTAGGTTCTCTGTTCTGTTCCATTGGTCTATATGCCTGTTCTTGTGCCAGTACCAAGCAGTGTTGAGAACAGTGGCTTCATAGTATTGTTTGATATCTCGTATTGTGATCCCTCCAACTTTGTTCTTCTTTCTCAAAATTGCTGCAGCTATTTGGGACTTTTTTTTATTCCAGATGAATTTTTGGAGAGTTTGTTTTACGTCTTTGAAGTATACCATTGGCATTTTAATGAGGATTGCATTGAATCTATAGATTGTTTTGGGTAGTATGGACATTTTAATGATGTTGATTCTACCAATCCTTGAACACGGTATATTCGTACATTTCTTTATGTCTTCCTCTATCTCTTTTTTCAGTGACCTGTAATTTTCTGAGTACAGGTCCTTTACCTCCTTGGTTAAATTTATTCCTAGGTATCTTAGTTTTTGTTGCAATGGTAAATGGAATTTTTTTTTTTAGTTTCTCTTTCTGTGAGTTCACTATGGGTGTATAAAAAATGCATAGATTTATGGGTGTTAATTTTATATCCTGCTACATTGCTGAATTCATTTATTAATTCTAGCAGTTTTTTCATGGAATCTTTAGGGTTTTCTATGTACAAGATCATGTCATCAGAAAATAATGACAATTTTACTTCTTTTCCAATTTGGATGCCTTTTATTTCTTCTTGCCTGATTGCTATGGCTAGCACTTCTAGTACAATGTCAAACAGGAGTGGTGAAAGTGGGCATCCCTGTCTGGTTCCTGTTCTTAGTGGAAATGGTTTTAGTTTTTTTCCATTGATTATGATGTTGGCTGTAGGTTTGTCATATAAGGCTTTTATTCTGTTGAGGTATGATCCTTCTATTTCCACTTTATTGAGAATGTTTATCAGGAAAGGGTTTTGGATTTTGTCAAATGCCTTTTTATCGTCAATTGATATGATTAGGTGGTTTTGTTTCTCAATTTGTTTATGTGATGTGTCACATTGATTGATTTGCAGATATTGCACCAGCCTTGCATCCATGGATTAAATCCCACTTGGTTATGGTGTATGATCTTTCTAATGTAATGCTGGATCCGAATTGCTAGAATTTTATTGAGGATTTTAGCATCTATGTTCATCAGGGATATTGCCCTGTAATTCTCTTTCTTTGTAGTGTCTTTATCTGGTTTTGGGATTAGGGTAATGCTGTCTTCATAGAAAGAGCTTGGAATTATGCCTTCCTCTTGAATTTTTTGAAATACTCTGAGGAGGATAGGTTTTAGTTCTTCTTTGAATATTTGGTAAAACTCCCCTGTGAAGCCATCTGGCCCCAGGCTTTGTTTGCTGAAGTATTTTGGATGACTACTTAAATTTCCTCCTTAGCTTTTGACCTGTTGAGATTTTTTATTCTTCTTGGTTGAGTTTTGGAAGGTCATATTTTTCTAAGAATATGTCCATTTCCTCTAGATTGTTTAGTTTGATGGAATAGAGTTGTCCATAGTATATATATATATATATATATATATATATATATATATATATATATATATATAGTTTTACAATCCTTTGTATTTCTGTGGGTTCTGTTGTTATTTTGTCTCTTTCATTTCTGATTTTTTTTCTTGAGTCCTCTCTCTTTGCTTCTTGGTGAGCCTGGCTACAGATTCATCACTCTTGTTTATCCTTTCAAAGAACCAACTCTTGGTTTCATTGATCTTTTGTATTGTTGGGTTTTTTTGTTTGTTTGTTTGTTTTGTTTTTTGGTCTCTATGTCATTTATTTCTACTCTGACCTTTATTATCTCCTTCCTTCTGCTCACTCTCAGATTTTCTTGGTGCTCTCTTTCTAATTCTTGAAGTTGTTTTCTTCTTTTCTGAGGTAGACCTGTTATGCTATGCACTTTCCTCTCAGGACTGTTTTCACTGTGTCCCGTAGGTTTTGGATTGCTGTGTTTTCATTTTCAGTCATTTCCAGAATGTTTTAAATTTCTTCTTTGATAACCCAATCATTGTTTAATATCATGCTATTCAGCCTCCAAGTGTTTAACTTTTTCTGATTGTTTTTATTGTAGTTCATTTCTAATATAATGGCATTGTAGTCTGAGAAGATGCTTGATATTATTTCAATCCTTTTTTTTGGTTTGGTTTTTTGCTTTTTTATTTGTTTGTTTTAATTTATTGTTTAAGTTATTACAAATAGTAGTGTACATCTCTCCTATTTTTCCCCATTGACCACCCACCGGCTTCCCCTACCCCCCGGTACTTGCCCTCACCTCCCAGTGTCTTGTGTCTATTGGTTGTGCTTATATGCATGCATACAAGTCCTTCCGCTGATCTTTTAACACTGCCCCACCCCCGCTCAAACCTCCCATACCTTCCCCCTATAATTTGACAGTCTGTTCGATGCTTCTTTACCTCTATTTTGTTCAACAGTTTATAATGTTCTTTATATTCCATAAATGAGTTAGATCATGTGGTATTTATCTTTCATTGACTGGCTTATTTCACTTAGCATAATGCTCTCCAGTTTCATCCATGCTGTTGCAAATGGTAAGAATTCTTTCTTACAGCAGCTTAGTATTCCATTGTGTAGATGTACCACAGTTTTCTAATCCATTCATCTGCTGATGGACATTTAGGCTGTTTCCAAATCTTAGCTATTGTAAATTGTGCTGCTATGAACTTAAGGGTGCATATATCCTTTCTTATTGTTGTTTCTGTTTTCTTGGGATATATTCCTAGAATTGGTATTACTGGGTCAAATGGCAGTTCCATTTTTAATTTTTTGAGGAAACACCATACTGTTTTTCACAGTGACTGCACCAGTCTGCATTCCCACAAGCAAAGCAAGAGGGTTCCTTATTCTCCGCATCCTCTCCAGCATTTGTTGTTTGTTGGTTTGTTGATGATAGCCATTCTGACAGGTGTAAGATGGTACCTCATTGTTGTTTTGATTAGCATCTCTCAGAAAATTAGTGACTTTGAGCATGTTTTCAAATGTCTCTTTGCTTTCGGAATGTCCCCTTTTGAAAAGTGTCTATTTAGGTCCTTTGCCGATTTTTTGATTGGATTTTTTATCTTCCTTTTGTTAAGTTGTATGAGTTCCCTATAAATTTTACAGATTAAACCCTTATTGGAGATAACATTGGCAAATATGTTCTCCCATGCAGTGGGCTTTCTTGTTGTTTTGTTGATGGTTTCTTTTGCTGTGCAGAAGCTTTTTATTTTGATGTAGTCCCATTTGTTTATTTTGTCTTTAGTTTCCATTGCTCTAGGAGCTGAATCAGTAAAGATATTGCTATAACAAATGTCTGCTATTTGGGTACTTATGGCTTCTTCTAAGGTTTTTATGGTTTCCCAACTTATGTTTACGTCCTTTATCAATTTTGAGTTTGTTTTTTTGTGTGGTGTACGTTGGTGGTCTAGTTTCATTTTTTTGCAAGTATCTGTCCAGTTTTACCAATCCCATTTATTGAAGAGACTGTCTTGTCTCCATTTTATACTCTTGACTCCTTTGTCAAATATTAATTGAGCATACTGGCTTTTGTTGATTTCTGGGTTCTCTGTTCAGTTCCACTGGTTTATATGTCTGTTCTTGTGCCAGTACCAGGCCGTTTTGAGAACAGTAGCTTTGTAGTATAGCTTGATATCTGGTATTGTGATCCCTCTAACATTTTTCTTCTTTCTAAGATTGCTGCAGCTATTCAGGGTCTTTTTTCTTATTCCAGGTGAATTTTTGGAGAATTTTTTCTAGTTCTTCAAAGTATGCCATTGGTATTTTAATGGGGATTGCATTGAATTTATAGATTGCTTTGGTTCGTATGGACATTTTAATGATGTTGATTCTACCGATCTATGAACATGGTATATTCTTCCAATTGTTCATTTCTTCCTGTATCTCTTTTTTTAGTGTCCTGAAATTTTCTAAGTACAGGTTCTTTGTCTCCTTGGTTAAGTTAATTCCCAGGTATCTTAATTTTTTTGTTGTAGTGCTGAATTGGATTGCTTTTTAAATTTCTCTTTCTGTGAGTTCATTATTGGTGTACAGAAAAGTCACAGACTTCTGGGTGTTAATTTTATGTAATGCGCCATTGCCAAATTCATTTATTAATTTCAGTAGTTTTTTTATGGAGTCTTTGGGGTTTAATATGTACAATATCAGATCATCTGCAAATAAGGACAGTTTTACTTCTTTTCCAATTTGTATGACTTTTATTTCTTCTTCTTGTCTGATCACAATGGCTAGTACTTTCAATACTATGTTGAACAGGAGTAGTGAGAGTGGGCATCCCTGTCTTGCTCCAGTTCTTACGGGAAATGGTTTTACTTTTTGCCCATTGAGTATAATGTTGGCTGTTGGTTTGTCATATATGGCTTTTGTTATGTTATCCTTCTATTCCCACCTTGCTGAGAGTTTTTATCAAGAAAGGGTGTTGGATTTTGTCAAATGCTTTTTCTGTGTCAATTGATATGATTATATGGTTTTTATCTCTCAGTTTGTTTATGTATTTATCACATTTATTGATTTGTGGGTATTGTACCATCCTTGCATCCCTGGAATAAATCCCACTTGGTCATGGTGTATGATCTTTATAATGTAATGCTGGATTTGATTTGCTAGAATTTTGTTGATAATTTTGTCATCTATGTTCATGAGGGATATTGGCCTGTAATTCTCTTTCTTTGTATTGTCTTTATCTAGTTTTGGGATTAGGGTAATACAGGATTTGTAGAAAGAGCTTGGTAGTGTTCCTTCCTCTTGAATTTTTTGGGATAGTCTGAAGAAGATAGGTTGTATTTCTCCTTTGAATGTTTGATAAAACTCCTCTGTAAAGCCATCTGGTCCAGGGCTTTTGTTTGTTGGAAGATTTTTTTATTACAGCTTCAATTTCCTCCATAGTTATCAGCCTATTCAGATTTTTTATTCCTCCTGGTTTAATTTTGGAAGGTCACATTTTTCTAGGAATATGTCAGTTTCTTCTAGGTTGAACAGTTTGTTGGAGGACAGTCACTCATAGTATTTTTTTACGATTCTTCATATTTCTGTGGGGTCTGTTTTTATTTCACCTTTTTCATTTCTGATTTTGTTTATTTGGGTCATCTTTCTTTGCTTCTTGGTGAGCCTGGCTAAAGGTTCATCAATCTTGTTTATCCTTTCAAAGAACCAGCTCTTGGTTTCATTGATTTTTTTGTATTATTTGTTTGTTTTTTGGTCTCTATTTCATTTATTTCCACTCTGATCTTTATTATTTCCTTCCTTCTGCTCACTTGGGCTTTTCTTATTGTTCTCTTTCTAATCCTTGAAGTTGCAGAGTTATATGGTTTATTACCAGTTTTTCTTGTTGTTTTTTTAGGTAGGCCTGTAAAGCTATACATTTTCCTCTCAGGATTGCTTTCAACTGTGTCCCAAAGATTTTTGATTGTTGTGTTTTCATTGTCATTTGTTTCCAGGATGTTATTTATTTCTTCTTTGATCTCTTTGGTAACCCATTGTTTAATATTGTGCTATTCAGCTTCCAAGTGTTTGAATTTTCATGATTGTTTTTCCTGTAATTGATTTCTAATTTTATGCCATTTTGATCTGAGAAGATGCTTGATATGATTTCAGTCTGCTTTAATTTGGAGAGACTTTGCCTGTGTTACAATATGTGATCTATCTTTGAAAATGCCCCATGTGTGCTTGAGAATGTATATTCTGTAGTTTTGGGGTGAAATGTTCTAAAGATGTTGATTAAGTCCATCTGATCTAGTGAGTCATTTAGGATTGATATTTCTTTGTTAATTTTTTGTCTAGAGAATTTATCCAGTGATGTTAATGGGGTATTAAAGTCTCCTACTATGATTGTGTTACTTTCAATCTCTCCCCTGATATCTTCCAGAAGTTTTTTTATGTATTTGGGTGCTCCTGCATTGGGTGCATATATATTTACCACAGTTATATCCTCTTGTTGTATCAATCCCTTTAGAATTATGAAGTGGTCTTTCTTGTCTCTTGTTATGGTCTTCACTTTGAGGTCTATTTTGTCAGATATAAGCATTGCTACCCCAGCTTTTTTTTTTTCATTTCCATTTGCCTGATAGATATTTTCCATCCCTTCACTTTCAGTCTGTGTGAGTACCTTTTTCTGAGGTGGGTCTCCTGTAGACAGCATATATATAGGTCATGTTTTCTTATCCATTTAGTCACTCAATGTCTTTTTATTGTAGCATTTAATCCATTTATGTTTTATGTTATTATTGATAGGTACTTGTTTGTAGCCATTTCTGTGCTTTAAGCCTGTGTTCCTTCCTCCCCTTCTGTTTCTTCTTTTTACAGCATTCCTTTTAGTATTTCTTGCATTGCTGGTTTGGTAGTGATACATTTCCTGAGCTTTTTTTTGTCTATGAAGCTCCTGATTTTCCCTTCAATTTTGATTGATAGTCTTGATGGGTAGAATATTCTTGGATTCAGTCCTTTGATTTGCATCACTTTGTATACTTCATTCCGTTCCCTTCTGTCCTGACGTGTTTCTGTTGAGAAATTATTTGACAATATAATGGGAGATCCTTTATAGGTAACTCTGCCTCTCTCTTACAGACTTTAAGATTCTCTCTTTGTTGTTAACATTTGCCATTGTAATTACAAAGTGTCTTGGGGTGGGTCTTTTTGGGTTCATCTTGTTTGGGATTCTCTGTGCTTGTGTGACATTTTCTTCCCCATATTAGGGAAGTTTTCTGTCATTATTTCTTCAAATTGATTCTCCAATCCTTGCTGGTCTTCTTGTCCTTATAGCTCCCCTATTATATGTATGTTACTTCATTTCATGTTGTCCCAAAGCTCCCTTAGGCTCTCCTCCTGCTTTCTATTTTTTTGTCCAATTACTATTCAGTTTGGGCATGTTTCTCTGCCCTATCTTCTAGCTCACTAATTCGTTCCTCCACTTCTCTTAGTCTGCTGTTAAAACCTTCCATCATGTGTTTTATTGTAGCTAAATCACTTTTGATTTCTTCTTGTTTCTTACATAGGTTGTTGATTTTTCGTGTCCATCTAGTTTATGAACTATATAACCATTATTCTGAATTATTTTTCTGAGGTATTTTATGCCTTCGTTTCATTTAGTTCCTTTTCTCCCCCAATTCCTCCTTTTCTTTCCATTGAGGGTTGCTTTTTGTCTCCCCATTTTTGTTGTCACTGAAGGGTCCAGGCGCCAACGTGTGTGGGGCCTGAGCTGTGGTGGCAGCTTGGCAAGAGTGTTACACACCTCAACAGCCAGGGACCAGGTTGGGTCCCTTGGAGATGTGGCTACCATGGTCCGGCGGGATCCACATACACCAAAGTCAATGGCTCATTTGAGATGTGTGGGACCTGTGCCGCCACAGCAGGTAGTTGAGAGGGGAATGCACTCTGGGACTCACAGGAGCCTGAGGCTGGGATGGGTGGAATCAGTGTCTGCATCTGTGAGTCTGCAGCTGTGGTAGCAAGTCTTTTTCCAGAGTGGCTGTAGAGTCTCGGTTTTTGTGTAAGGCCAGTCTGAGTGGTGGTGAGACTCGGCTCCTAGTCACAGCAGCTCTACCCTTCCCAACACCCATTTTTAATAAAAACTCTCAGCAAAATGGGAAAAGAGGGATCATGCCTCAACATAATAAAGGCCAAGAAACATATGATGACATGCTCAAAGTCACTAATTATCCAAGAGATGCAAATCAAGACAACAATGCGGTATTATCTAACACCTGTCAGAATGGATATCATCAATAAATCAACAAATGACAAGTGCTGGCGAGGATGTGGAGAAAAAGGAACTCTCCTTTACTGCTGTTGGGAATGCAGACTGGTGCAGCCACTGTAAAGAATAGTATGGAGTTTCCTCTAAAAACTAAAAATGGAACTCTCATTTGACCCAGTAATACCACTTCTAGATATATTTCCCAAGAAACTAGAAACACCAATCAGAAAGGATATATGGACCCCTATGTTCATAGCAGCACAATTCACCATAGCTAAGATTTGGAAACAGCCCAAATGCCCATCAGCAGATGAGTGGATTAGAAAACTATGGTACATCTACACAATGGAATACTACGCTGCTATAAAAAAGAAGGAATTCTTACCATTTGCAACAGCATGGATGGATCTGGAGAGCATTATGCTAAGTGAAATAAGCCAGGCAATGAAAGAAAAATACCACATGATCTCATTCATTTATGGAAAATAAATAACATTATAACCTGATGAACAAAAAGATAAATACAGAGGCAGTAAATCATCAAACAGACTGTCAAATACAACGGGAAAGCTGGGGAATTCTAGGGAGTGGGGGAAAGAGATCAACCGAAGGACTTGTATGCATGCATATAAGCACAACCAATTGACACAAGACACTGGGGGGGGGATGAGGGCATGCGACAGGGGGTAGGGGAGGCTAAGGAACAGTCAATGGGGGAAAAGGGAGATATATGTACTACTATATGTAATACTTTAAACAATAAAAAAAATTTAAAGATTTTTTAAATGTCCATACTACCCAATGCAATTTATAGATTCAATGTGATTCCTATGAAGATACCAGTCACACATTTCACAGAACTAGAACAAATAGTCCAAAAATTTATACAAACCTACACCACAAAAAAAAGAACAGTAGAAACAGTGATCTTGAGAAAGAAAAACAAAGTTGGAAAAATCACATTACCTGATATTGAACTACTACAAGGAAAATAATCAAAACAGCAATGCACTGGCATAAAAACAGACATATAAATCATTGGAACAGAATAGAGAGCCCAGAAATAAAACCTCACCTTTATGGACATTTGATACTTGACAAAGGAGGCAGAATTTCATAGGGGTAAAGACAATCTACTCATTAAATGAGGTTGGTAAAATTGGACAGATACGTGCCATAAAATGAAACTAGACCACCTTCTTGCACTATACACAAGAATAAACACAAAATGGATTAAATATTTTGTTAGACTCAAAACTATAAATATCCCAGAAGAAAACAGGCAGTAAAATCTTGGACATTGCTTGTAGTGATATTTTTTTCTGATATATCTCCTTGGGCAAGGGAAACAAAAGAAAAATAAACAAATGAAACAACATCAAACTAAAATGTTTTTTCACTGCAAAGGAAATAAAAAGGCAGCTGCTGCCATCTTGGTTCCGTGTTCCTTGCACAAAACTCCCTGTGAAGCCACAAAAACCATCCCTACTACATAGCAGGAATTGCCACAAACCCTGGCTGAGATAGGGTATGAAACAGAATCTGACAGTGTTGAATACCAGAGCTCAAGGAACAAAATTCCACATAGGCAACCACACAATCCCAGCTAACAGCAGCAGCTGATATCGATGAAGAACCAGTCAGTAAAACAAAACATAGTCAAGTGTAAAGAAGGCACAGAAGGCTATGTCCAAACTGGGCCTTTGACAGGTTACAGAGGTTACTATGGCCATTATCAGGAAATCTAAGAATATCCTTTTTGTCATCACAAAACCAGATGTCTACAAGAGCCCAGTTTCAGATACCTACATAGTTTTGGGGGAAGTGAAGATTGAGGATTTATCTCTGCAAGCACAGACAGTAGCTGCTAAGAAATTCAAAGTTCAAGGTGAAGCTATCTCAAACATTCAAGAAAACACACAGACCCCAACTGTATAAGAAGAGAGTGAAGAGGAAGAAGTTGATGAAACAGGTATGGAAGTTAAGGACATAGGGGGAATTGGTCATGTCACAAGCAAATGTGTTAAGAGAAAAGGTCGTTCAAGCCCTGAAGAACAACATGATATTGTAAATGCTATTATGGAATTAACAATGTAACCATCTAAAAATGAGGACCTTTTTTTGGTGTTTCAAAAGAGTTACTGCAGCTTGGATTGAAATTTGTACTATTTCTATCTTTAATACAGTTACGGCTTCTTAAAAAAGTTGAAAAGACAACCCACTGAATAGGAGAACATATTTGCCAATGATACATACAATAAATGGTTAATATCCAAAATTTATAAAGAGCTTATACAACTCAACAACAAAATAACAAACAATCCAACTATAAAATTGGCAAAGGACTTAAATAGACACTTCTGCACAGTGGACATACAGAAGGCCAAGAGACATATGAGAAAATGCTCAAAGTCACTAATCATCTGAGAGATGCAAATCAAAACAACAATGAGATATCACCTCACACCTGTTAGAATGGCTATCATCAGCAAATCAACAAATGACAAGTGTTGGTGAGGTTGTAGAGAAAAGGGAACCTAGTACACTGCTGGTGAGAATACAGACTGGTGTAGCCATTATGGAAAACAATGTGGAGTTTCCTCAAAAAATTAAAAATGAAACTCCCATTTGACCCAATGATCCCACTTATATGAATATATCCTAAGAAACCCAAAACACTCATCAGAAAGAATATATGCAACCCTATGCTCATAGCAATGCAACTTATAATAGCTAAGATTTGGAAACAGCCAAAGTGCCCATCAGCAGATGAGTGGATAAAAAAGCTGTGGTACATTTATACAATGGAATACTATGAGGCAATAAAAAAGAACTCTTACCATTTGCAACAGCATGGATGGACCTGGAGAGTATTATGCTAAGTGAAACAAGCCAGTCAGAGAAAAGTAAGTATTACATGATGTCACTCATATGTGGAATATAATGAACCAAATAAACTGACGATCAAAAATAGACCCAGAGATATAGAAGCATGAACAGACTGTTGAACCTCCAAGGAAAGGCAGGGGAGGGTGAATGGGAAGAGATCAATCAACGAACTTGTATGCATATATGCATAACCTATGGACACAGACAATGGGGTGGTGAGGGCCTGGGAGGGACGGGAGCAGGCTGGAAGAGGTTAATGGAGGGGGTGAGGAGGACCTATGTAATACTTTCAACAATAAAGATTTTTTTAAATGGGAAAGATATTTGAATAGATATTTCTCCAAAAAGATATACAAATGGCCAACAATTACATGAAAAGATTATCAAGGTTACTTTTATTTTGTTTTGTTTTGTTTTCACCCTCACCCAAGGACATGTTCATTGATTTGAGAGAGAGGAAGAAAAAGGAAGAGGAGGAGGAAGAGGAGGAGGAGGAGGAGGAGAAGAAGAAGAAGGAGAAAAAGGAGAGAGAGAGAGATTGGTTTGCCTTTTGTTCACACCCCAACTGGGACCAAACCCACAATCTGTGTATGTGCCCTGACCAGGAATCAAACTTGTGACCTTTCAGTGTATGGGATGACGCTCCAACCAACTGAGCCAGCCACGCAGCCAGTGCCAAGATTATCAACATTAGTAGCCATCAGGGAAATATAAATCAAAACCACAATGAGATACCACTTCACATCCACCAAAATGGCTTAAATCTAAAGGACAGACAACAATAAATGTTGGTTAGGATATGAAGAAATTGGAAGCCTTATATGGTACATCTATAGAAAACAGTTTGACACTCTCTCAAAAAGGTAAATAGAGAGTTACCATATTACCCAGCAACTCTCCTACTATGTCTACACCCAAGAGAAATAAAGACATATGTCCATGCAAAAAGTTGTACAGGAATGTTCATAACACAGCTATTCATAATAGCCAAAAAGTGGAAACAACTCAAATGTCTATTAACTAATGAATAAATAAACAAAATATAAAATAGAATACTAATGAAAATGTGGTGATGGTTGCATAACTATGTGAATATACTGAAAACCATTTAATTGTATACTTTAAATGGATGAACTGTTTGTATGTATATTATTAACCAATAAAACCTGTGTTTCCCTAACTGGTTTGGCTCAGTGGATAGAGTGTCGGCCTGTGGACTGAAAGGTCCCAGGTTCGATTCCGGTAAAGGGCATGTACCATGGTTGCGGGCACATCCCCAGTAGGAGGTGTGCAGGAAGTAGCTGATTGGTGTTTCTCTTTCATCAATGTTTCTAACTCTCTATCCTTCTCCCTTCCTCTCTGTAAAAAATCAATAAAATATATATTTAAAAAAAACACCTGTGTTATTTACACACACACACCCACACATTTTTTCCAGTTCAGAAACATATGCCTCAGTAGTAGAACTCAAGTTTCTTATGCATAAATGTTTTATGATAGGATAATACAATATTTGTTTGGGCTTAATGATATTATTGAATAGATGTTTTATGATAGGATAATACAATATTTGTTTGGGTTTAATGATATTATTGAATAGATGTAGTCAATAAAAGGAAGGATGGACAGTAAGAAAAATGTGTGAGGGAGAAAAAAGGAAAAAGATATTAAAATTACTGTCTTTTCCCTTTCTGCCTTTTACTTCCTCCAGTGAGTTATTTCTTTAGGATAAATATGCCCTTCCTCAATTGTGTGAGAGTTACTATACTCTTCCCCCTACAGATAGTGATATCTTAATATTCTATACAGGACAGAATATACAAACAGTGGCTCAAAATCATTGCTTCTAATTAGCATGTTGACATTCTCATCCATGATGCACCATGACCTCCAGGTCTCTACCTCTCTATAATTTTCATTACCTTCTCAGCTGAACCCTTTAAAACAGAGAACATTATTTGCCCATGGTGTTTTCTTGGGGGCTCAGCCAAACATCCATTCCTGGAAATGAGGATAAAATACCTCCTACTTATAAATGGCATAAAAAAATATGCCCTCTCCACCCCTTCACAAGTCCATCCAGCATTATGGACTCTCTATTCCTCTCTATCTTAATCTTTGCCAACAGGCTGACTTTTATGGATTCCATCAAATGAACCCCCTTGCTCTCTGACTTCTGTTGAGTATTGCCAATGGGAGGCCCCAGCAAGAGATTTGGCTCTCTTCCTGCTTAGCAAGGGGGTAGCAATGGTTGTGTTCCTCTATCATAGGCCACAGCTATCAGGTGGCCCTCTCATACAATTAGGGCTCTTGCAGAGTTTCAGCAGGGATTCCCTCCCCACACCCTTTAACTACTAGGAGTGGCAGCTCTTTGGTCACCCCTTGTTTCTATTAACTCTGCCCACACAGTTGTAATAAGGTCTTTCATTCATTCCCTTCAATTATCCCTTCTGAATTTAGTACCTGTTTCCAGCTGTGACTAAGAAGGATACAGGAACTTTGCTTTCTGTGGGGCTAGAACTGTCAGTCAGATCATAGGGATCTTAGTAAGGGGAAGTGGAAGAGTTTTGCATGTTTCTCACAATTTTTTTTTTTTTCAGCAATGCCATCATACTTGGCTACCATAAATTAAACATCTAAATTATTTGTCATAACACAGCCCAACTCACTTAGGCCATTTAAATAGTAAGTTTCTTGCAATTTTAAAGAAAAACAAAATGATACTCCTTTACAAGACTCTAGTTAAATGCTCTTGCAGGATGAAATCCCACCTTAATCTGAAAATGGCTGTTCACAAAGCCACATGCCTACTTCAGCTGCAGCTAATCATTGCTATGAGGGAACAATTACACATTGCTAAGGCAGGGACTCTTCTGTGCTTGTGTGAATTTTGCATGCACTCTCTCTTACACAAAAAATAGTCCCTTTTACCACCCAGCCCTAACTCCCGGTCATTCAAGCCAACAGTTCATTCCAGTATCTATTTTGATTTCAAGTTTGTAAGTTAGATTTTTAAAATCCATTTATTGTAATGATTTTATTAGTGTACCTTAGCAATACTACTTCAGTTACAATAACGTTTTGTTAGATTTTCACCTGTCTTGTACTTACTTATAAAACATTCCACAGAAGTTATATGTAACCATCATTCTTAACAGAATTCAAACCAAGAAATTTCATGATTCACCATAATATTTTAAGATCTTTTCTCACCTCTAGAAAAACACAGTCAGGCCTTTATTTTTAAATTAGTTGTCCCTGTACTTAACACTATAAAAAGAACAAGTATATGAATGTGAAGTTGGCATTTAGGTATTTCTCACTAAGAAACACTACAGAAGAATTTTGTGAGGCTATCTGACACTTCCATTCAACAGATTCCCAAATAAGCTCTAAACTTGCACCTTTCCCTTTAACCCCTTACTGATACCCTATCTTTCTCCTTGCTCAATTCTATTATATCAGAATCTAACCAATTTCACTAAGCTTCTACTGAATTTAAAGGGCCATTTTAGTGGGCAGACCCTTCTCATCCTCCACAACCTTTATGTAGTACATAGAGCCTCTCTTCAGTGCCCCAAAACTTCTCATCATGTATCCTTCCTCCATCAGCCACTCAATTACTTAATGTGTTCACATGCTTAGGTATCTCCTATCACTCACATGGAAAAGAGGCCCAATAAACCAATAGGTGTCAGAGACCACAAGTGTCCTGTCCTCTGGGTGGATCATTTCATTTTTCAAAATGATCACAAGAAAAGCATTATATTTAACTAGAAGGAACTGTTAATAGTAGAATTTCAAGCACATATAAGAGGTATTTCTGCAGACAGGTTTTTTGTGTGTTCTTAGAAACATTTTTATTACAGGTGTTTTTAAATACTGCTCTACATGCTTTGCAGGATGGGTATCATCTCCATTTACTGGTATAACATTCTCAGCGTGGCATGCAAGAAGGGTTATTAGAAATATCTATGTTATAAGTGTTCTTTCTTTAATATTGCAATATATTTGACATAAATTGTGTAAAGTTAAAGTATACAACATATTGATTTGATACATTTATATATAATATTATTGCCACTGTAGTGATGATTAGCACATCACATAATTATTTCTTTTCAGTAATTGGAATAATTAAGATCTAGTCTCAGCAAGTTTGATGATTGTAATACAGAATGATTGTCTATATTCATTATATAGTTCATTAGATCTAGTGTTTTTGAAACACATTAGCATGTAGGTACCGCTCAGCTTATTGATTAGCTGGCTATATTAGAGGTAGAAAAAAGGTATAAAGAATGATTTACCTAATCATTTCCTAATACACTTTATTTTTTTATTTTAATGAATCTTTATTGTTCAGATTACAATTGTTTCTCCTTTTTCCCCCCATATCTCCCCACCACCCAGTTCCCACCCCCCCTTTGCCTTTACCCGCCCCCCCCGCTGTCCTTATCCATAGGTGTATGATTTTTGTCCAGTCTCTTCCCATACTCCCCACACAGACACCCCTTTCCCCCTCAGAATTATCAATCCACTCCCATTCTATGCCTCTGATTCTATTAAGTTCACCAGTTTATTCTGTTCCTCAGATTTTTAATTCACTTGACTTTTAGATTCACTTGCTGACAGATATGTATTTGTTGTTCATAATTTTTATCTTTCTTTTTCTTTTTCCTCTTTTTAAAGAATACCTTTCAGCATTTCATATAATACTGGTTTGGTGGTGATGAACTCCTTTAGCTTTTTCTTATCTGTGAAGCTCTTTATCTGACCTTCAATTTTGAATGATAACTTTGCTGGGTAGAGTAGTCTTGGTTGTAGGTTCCTGCTATTCATCACTTTGAATATTTCTTGCCACTCCCGTCTGGCCTGCATGGTTTCTGTTGAGAAATTAGCTGATAATCGTATGGGAGCTCCCTTGTAGGTAACTAACTGTTTTTCTCTTGCTGCTTGTAAGATTCTCTCTTTGTCTTTTGCCCTTGGCATTTTAATTATGATGTGTCTTGGTGTGGTCCTCTTTGGATTCCTTTTGTTTGGGGTTCTGTGCACTTCCTGGACTTGTAAGTCTATTTCTTTCATCAGGTGGGGGAAGTTTTCGTTCATTATTTCTTCAAATAGGTTTTCAGCATCTTGCTCTCTCTCTTCTTCTGGTACCCCCATAATTCTGATGTTGGTTCGCTTGAAGTTGTCCCAGAGGCTTCTTACACTATCTTCAACTTTCTGAATTCTTTTCTCTTCATGCTTCTCTGGAGGAGTGTCCTTGGCCTTTTTGTATTCCAAATCTTTGAGTTGATTCTTGCGATCCTCTAGTCTGCTGTTGGGTCTCTGTATAATATTTTTTATCTCAGTCAGTGTATGTTTAATTTCTAGTTGGTCCTTTTTCATATCCTCGAGGGTCTCATTGAATTTATCGGCCTTTTCCATGAAATTCTTGAAAAACCTTATAACCGTGGTTTTGAACTCTATGTCCAGTCGCTTGTTCTCCTCCATTTCTTTGGTTTGTGATCTGTTTCCTTGCCTCCTCATTTTCTCTGCTTCCCTGAATTGGTAGGGTAGTTTTGTGTACTAGACGTCCTATTGGTTCAATGGGTCAGCCTCCCAGTTACTTGAGGTGGACACTCTTGGTGTACCCTTGTGTACTGTGTGTCCCCCAGCAGGAGCTACAGCAAGAACTAGTTTTCTCCTCCTTTGCTTGGGCAGTTTTGGAGCAGTCTGACTGGAGCTGCAGTTAATTTGGTTGAGCTGCCACAGAACAGGCCATTTATATGCAAAAGCCACTGTGTGGAGCCTGGGCAGGTTTGTAGAATGTGCGGGGTGGGGTCTCAGGGCTGGGCGGGATCTCAGGGCGTCACTAGGCTAGGGCGTGGCCAACGGCGATGGCTGGCGTCAGCTGTCTCTGCCTTTCCACGTTTCCAAGTCCCTGTGCCCCACGTTCCAGTGCAGTAAAACAATGATTGCTGGGCACACCTCTGCAAAAAAGTCACTCTCACGTTCCGACCCGATGGCCGAGAGTCCAGCTTCTCCCTGTAGGTGTCTGGGTCCCCCGCGTGTCCCCAGAAACTGGATTTCAGAGTGATCGGGAGCTTGTCTCCCTTTGGGTTGAAGAAAAGCCGCGCACCCAGTCGCCCGCTGCCAGCCCGATTCACGCGCCTCCCTACCTCAGCTTTTCAGCGTTTGTGCTCCTTTCTCTTTCCTTCTTAGTTGTAAATCTTCCACTCAGCCAGCTTTCCCGTGGTTCTGGGTGGTAGATGTTTTGTCTTTTAGTTGTATTTTTGAAATTGTTGTGTGAGGCAGCAGATCAGTTGTTTAACTATGCCGCCATCTTGGTCTCCCGGGAAAATGTTCCTAATACACTTTAAATTCAATTAATTTCAAAGAAAAATAGAAAAATGATATTCATTAAAAAGATTTAAAATGTCAATTTTTACATCCCACATCATTATTTATGGAAGCCATAATCTCAAATTTATATAACTCTATGCTCACTAATATTGGGTGCCCCATAAACTGTATAAAAACTCTTTAAATAATTATAAATATAAAGGCAGTGTTTATTAAAATACATTTCATTTTCAAAATTGAGCTATCAGCTGTTAAAGTGTGTATACATTTTTTTGGGAACACCCTGTATAAGAGAGTAGAAACATTGTGTTCAAAAAGAGAAAAAAGAATATGAAATGTTAATCCAAACCAGGAAAAAGAAGCTTTATTACTGTTTTCCTTGCTAAGAACTACTGGCATTTTTAGAACAAATAACATAAGTGCCTTTGCTATCAACAATTAAATAAACCATTCATGCTAAGAGACATAATAGAGCAATAAAAGGCAGAACAGGCCACTCATAAAAAACTATAGCGTATTAACACATTGTGCTATGAACCATAGCTGGTACTAAGGTTTCCTTGAAAGAAAGCTCATCCCCTCAGTAATGCTTGACTGTTCCCTTTGCATTTGTTTTTCCTACTCTAGTGAATAGAATGTACCCAATTCTTTTTATTTTTACTACAAATGTCTGCCATTCTTCTTTGGACAATAGTGATTAAACAATATGAAATATCATTAAACGGGCTATTGTTGACTCAAGAATCCATGAAGATTATATAAAATGCATATTATTATTTTCACTATAATAGTAACACTTCCAAGCAAGTTGATAGCACAAAAGAAAATTATAGATATAAATTCAACCATATCAGTAATCTCAATAAATGTAAATGATCTAAATATTCCAATTAAAAGGCAAAATTATCAGATTGGGAGAAGTAAAAATTTTCAATGCTATGCTATTTACAAGAAATACATGTAAAACTATTTAAAAGGGGTAAAAATAAAAAGATGAAAGCAACATATACAAGATAAATTCTACACAAATTTAGTAGGTTATGGCTAGATTAATATTAGATGAAATAGAATATAAAACAAAAAGCACTGAGAAATGAAGATGACCCATCCTTCAGTTTCCTTTGTTTTAGAAATACAGGATGAATGCTACCCGCCACTCTGGTTACCTTTCTAGGTTCTGACTAACTTTTTAGGCTAAAATATTTCTTTGCTAAACACTGATGAACTTACGTGAATTTTTACAATATATTTTGTGCAGGATTTCCTTGTTTTCAACAGGAGAATTTATCTAAGTGCCTAACCTGCCATAATACTCTAAACAGAGGTATATATATATTGAATTTTTCATACAGTTAAATGCATTTAATTTGAAAGACTATGTTTTGTCTGAAATCATGTCTTTAATACTTTTTTTCCAGTTAATTGTTGTAATACCCTTTCTCTAAAGAAAGGACGGGAATAATAGTTGATTCTTTAAAAGCTGGCAATCCATGTTGTTAGTTCCCCATCACGCTAATTTTTTAGATAAAATTTCACAGTTCTCATAGATGCAAAGTTCTTGCAAACTAATGCCTTAAAAGATAACCAGTTCTGGAGGAATGGGTTTCAGTAGCAGAATGCTTTTTGGAATAGGAATAGAAAGTAGCAACATGAGGTTGTGACACAGAGCTGAGTCCATTTCCCAGTAGCATTTAAGAACCTTGTTTCCCAAACCTGGAGCCAACAGAAGATAATTAAATACATGTGTTTCTGATTATGTTAACTCACTGATCATCAAACTGCCTCTGTCAAAAGGTGGGACAGCCAAGCAAATTCTATCTTTTGTTTATTTGTAAATGAAAGTTATAGTACTCTTCTAAACTGAGAACTCAGGTTTTATAAAGAATAAAATAAACCTCGAGTTTTGTAATTTGAAAGCAAGCATATTCTATTTTATTGATTGATGTTCTTCTTAGGTTTATATTATTCTCTTTTTTATTCATTTTTCATTACAGTTTATTGGCTATTCTTTTTTTCTGAGTCCCTGTTTTTATTTATTTTTTATTAATAAATCTTTATTGTTCAGATTATTACAATTGTTCCTCTTCCCCCCCCATAGTTCCCCTCCACCATGTTCCTACCCCACCCTCTGCCCTTACCTCCCCTCGCCCCCGCTGTCCTCCTCCATAGATGTACGCTTTTTGTTCAGTCTTTTCCCGCATCCCCCCACTCCCCTTTTCCCCCAAGAATTGTCAGTCCACTCCCTTTCTATACCCCTGATTCTATTATATTCACCAGTTAATACTGTTCATCAGATTTTTTATTCCCTTGGTTTTTAGATTCACTTGTTGATAGTTACATATTAGTTGTTCATAGTTTTTATCTTTTTCTTTTTCTTACTCTTCTTAAAGAATACCTTTCAGCATTTCATATAATTCTGGTTTGGCGGTGATGAACTCCTTTAGCTTTTTCTTATATGTGAAGCTCTTTATCTGACCTTCAATTTTGAATGATAACTTTGCTGGGTAGAGTAGTCTTGGTTGTAGGTTCCTGCTATTCATCACTTTGAATATTTCTTGCCATTCCTGTCTGGCCTGCATAGTTTCTGTTGAGAAATCAGCTGACAAGTGTATGGATGCTCCCTTGTAGGTAATTAACTGTTTTTCTCTTGCTGCTTTTAATATTCTCTCTTTGTCTTTTGCTCTTGGCATTTTAATTATGATGTGTCTTGGTGTGATCCTCTTTGGGTTCCTTTTGTTTGGGGTTCTGTGTGCTTCCTGGACTTGTAGGTCTATTTCTTTCACCAGGTGGGGGAAGTTTTCTGTCACTATTTCTTCAAATAGGTTTTCAGTATCTTGCTCCCTCTCTTCTTCTGGGACCCCCATAATTCTGATGTTGATATGCTTGACGTTGTCCCAGAGGCTCTTTACACTATCTTCATATTTTTGGATTCTTTTTTTCTTTTTGCTTTTCCAGAGGAGTGTTTTTTGCTTCTTGGTATTCCAAATCTTTGACTTGATTCTTGCGATCCTCTAGTCTGCTTTTAGGTCTCTGTATAATATTTTTTATTTCAGTCAGTGTATGTTTAATTTCTAGTTGATCCCTTTTCATATCCTCAAGGTTCTCTTTTAATTTATCAGCCTTTTCTAGGAAATTCTTGAAAAACCTTATAACTGTGGTTTTGAACTCTATGTCCAGTCTTTTGGTTTCCTCCATTTCTTTCTATTGTGGCCTGCCTCTTTGTCTCCACATTTTAGATGCTTCCCTGAGTTGATGGAGTTGCTTTATGTGTTAGGTGTCCTAGCAGGGCCCAGTAGCTCAGCCTCCCCAGTTATCTGTGGTGGACCCTCTTGTTGCACCCCTTTGTGGGCTGTATGTGCAGTCTTGTTGTAGTTAAGCCATGCTTGTTGTTGGTATCACTGGGGGGAGTTGATCTCCAAGCCAGTTGGCTGTGAGGATCAGCAGTGTCTCTGCTGGGAGAGTTTCTATGCTCAGCTTGGATGGGGCGGAGTCTCAGAGCGGTGCAGACAAGCTTTGGTTTCCCGTCAGCCCCGCCCTAAGAGGGCCGGTTTCTCTGTGTCCTGAAACAATGGCTGAGCACCTCTGAGAGAAGGCTGCTCTCGAGACTTGCCCGCTGCCAGACAGACCAGTTTCTCCCGGGCGGGAGCTGGATATCAGTGCAGTCGGGAGGTTTTGTTTTCCTCCCTAACGAGAATACTAGCCACGCGTCCGCTGCCCTCCCTCTCCGCGCTCCGCGAACAAGCCAGCCACGTATTCAGCCGCCCACCCTTTCTGCGCTCACGGGTCTCCACACCTCCACAGCTCCTGAGGCTCAGCATTCCCCTCTCTTTTTTTCTAGTTGTAGATTTTCCACTCAGCCAGCTTTCCGGTGGTTCTGGACGGTGCCACTCTGTTTTCCAGTTGTAGTTTTAAAATTGTTGTGGTAGGCAACAATTAGGTGTTTTCTTATGCCACCATCTTGGTTTCTCTTATTCTTTTTTTTAATGCAATGAAACAAACATAAAAAATACACAATATAACTCAAAATGGGTTTTCCCCTTCATTCTAAATATATTTCAAATGCCAAGTGATGCATATCAGAAGTCTTTCTATCAATAAATATTTTTATCTCAGTCAAAAAAATAAGAGAACCTGGCTAGTGTGGCTTGGTTCGGCATCATCCAGCATACCAAAAGGTTACTGGTTCCATTCCTGATCAGGGTACATGCCCAGTTTGCGGTTTTCAGCTCAATCCCCAGTAGGGGGCGTGCAGGAGGCAGCCTATAGATGTTTATCTCTCACAATGATGTTTCTTTCTCTCCCTTCCTCTCTCTCTAAAAATCAATTGAAAAAAATCTTTAAAAAAAAAAAGGAAGAGAACCTAATAGATGATTGTGAATGAATTTCAATTAATGTCATCTATGATGGGTTTTCAAAAAAAATTATTTAATTGGCCTGAGTCAAAACTCTCTATCCTATATAATAAAAGGCTAATATGCAAATAGACGGGTCAGTGGAACAACCAAACAATCGGTCGCTATGACGTGCGCTGACCACCAGGGGGCGTGTGCAGAACATGGCAGGCATTGGCCATGGAGGGATGGTGGAGCAGGTGAGCAGGGGCACCAGACCAAACCTGTAGTTCTGACTAATGGGCTATAAATCAGATTCTGTACAACCCACTCCTTGAGTTCCATTAATTTGCTACCATGGCTCACAGAACTCAGAGAAACATGTTACTTACTAGATCACTGGTTTACTGCAGAAGAATATAACTCAGAAGATGCCAGATGGAGAAGATGCATAGGGCAAGAGATAAGGGGAAGAGGTGTAGAGTTTTCATACCCTCCCCAGGCATGACACTCTGCCTACATCTCCACATGTTCACCAACCCAGAAGCTCTAAGAACCATGTCCTCTTGAGTTTTTAATGGAGACTTCATTACATAGACATGATTGATTAAATCATTGGCCATTGGTTATTGAATCAACCTCCATCCCCTCTCCCCTCCCTGGAGGTCAGGGGTAACCAGCATCCATCCTTAGGTACTTTCCAAAGGTTACCTCATTAACAAAACAAAAGACACATTTTTCACTCCCAACACTTAGGAAATTTTAAGAATTTAGGTATTGTGGATGAAGACCAAATATATATGAGAAATTTGGTCACCTAAATGACCAAATATATATTTCTTATAAATCATAATAAATCATAATAAACTCTGGTCTTTGAACACAGATTCCTTATAGCAAAACAATCATAAAATTCAAAAGGTACTGACACATTACTAGAATCTCAGTCACTAATTACCCAGCCCATCATCTTACCACATGAAAATGTGTCCCAGGGTGATGCCACTCAGGGTTGAGTCTTACACTTGATCTTCTAAGGTACCAAAAGCAGGAATGGTCTCAGCAATACATGGTTTCATCCTTTCAGGCATCTGGTATAATGGAGCTATGAGACAATATCATCTATTGTTCTTAACCTCTTTTTAAGGTGTTAGTGTAATCTTGAATTTCCCTTATTATATAACTCACTAGAGGCCCGGTGCATGAAAATTCATGCACTGGAGGGGGTGGGTCCCTCAGCCTGACCTGCCCCCTCTCATAGTCCAGGATCCCTCAGGGGCGGGAGGTGACCCGGCGATCAGGGGAAAGTGATGCCCCATCACACCTCTGCTGCTGCCACTGCCAGCAGCTCAAGCCTCAGCCAGCCCTGGTTACCTGAGCCTTGGGCAGCCCTGGGCGGTTGTGGGGCTGAGAGGACTGGGGGACTCCAGAGGCAGGCACGCGGAGCAGCTGGGCCTGCCTGGGGGAGGGCCAGGCCTTGCCGTGCACTTGCTGCCCTGGCGGGGCTGAGGGGCCTGGGCACCGCCATCTTTAAGGGCATGACATCAATTAGCATATTCCCTCCTTATTGGCTGTGGGCATCGCAATCTTTGCAATGGCATGAGGGACAACTAGCATATTCCCTCTTTATCAGATAGGATTATTCATCCGTTTACCCATGGTTACTCTTTTTCCTTCTTTCTATTTATACCCAAACTTTTCCATCTTTGAAAGGGTCTTTAGGTTCACCACTGTGCTGATCTAGATTGCAGGCAGCAATACTAGTTCAGCAAATACCTCCCTCTTAATTCATTTCTGTTCACATGGGGTAAGATTACACAGATGCAGAATTAGTGGGCTATCTTTACCACCAAGCAATAGAGCTGCATTCACTGTTAGCCTCATATTTGTCAGATAGGTTGAAGGCACATTCTGTCTAATCAGGCCCTTAGGAATTGTGGCATAAAGGTTAAAAACATAGTTACAGTTTCTTGCTTAGGTATCATCCTTGTTTACAACCCTTGCAGTTTCAGCCCTGGTTCTGGACCAATGCATGAAGTAAAGGGGGAAAAAATGAAGTGATGTGGGAAAGAAAGTATACCAACACATTCTCCTCCACCCCCATATCCCCAGATTCACCAGAAAAACAGAGATATCTATCTAGTGGGAACATTCTTTTGGCCCTACTTATGTTCGTGTTGAGTGTGAGCACACACTCATGAAGGCCTGTAAGTCAGACCATGACTTATCTCCCCCATTTTAGACAACCAATGTTTTCATTGCCCATCCAAATTCTCTATCAAACTAGTATTCAGAATGTTTTATCTCTCTTCCCATTGGTAGATATTATGAGCTGTAAAGTGTATTCTTTAGTCTGAAGAATAACGCTCAGCCATCCAAATGGGTGTTATACCTTGTGTTCAGGCTTTTTCATAATACTCTGAGCATTTGCAACTATAACTGGATAAATAAAGCCCAGTCCAGAGTAAGTGCCCATTCCTGTCAAGATCCATTTGTAGCCCCCCAGGGCCACCAGCACCCATCTCTCTTGCCAGCTATGCTTGGAGCCTTCCCACCAGGGAATCTGCCACAGGGCCACCTACAGTTTCTGTCTCTTTTGCTGGTAGACAGAACAGTTCTTATTAGCATTTTGTACCTCAGAGGTTGCAAGACCCCAAACACTTTTCCATGAGATTTAGCAAATCTCACTTCTGACACCAAATAAATGTGGTCCCCAGACTCAATTCAAACAAGGGAGTGTTCCTCCCTACCAACAAACCTCAGATGCCAAGGGGGTGTTCAAGAATTCAACTAAATTCTGACACTGCCAACCAGAGATAGCATTAAGATTCCACAGGTTAAGGACTCAATTTTACAAAATTGCCCTCCTACTGCCAACACCCCCACACCCCCATATACATTTCCAACATGAGCCAAAAGCCCAGGCTCTTACCTATTATTCTGACCAACTGACTATATATTGAAGGTCGCAATGACCCCCTTCAACTCAAAATTCCAATGACAAGTCCAGGTCATTACCTGTTCGACAAAATAGCCATAAATAAGAGGTTCCCATAAACCCCATCTTGGTTCGATTAATTTGCTAGAATGGCTCACAGAACTCAGAGAAACATCTTACTTACTAGATTGCTGGTTTGTTGAAAAAGGATATAATTCAGGTGATGGCAGATGAAGGAGATGAATAGGGCATGGTATGTGGGAAAGGGTACAGAGCTTCCATGCCCTCTTCAGGCATGCCATTCTCCCTACATCTCTAGGTGTTCACCAAACCAGAAAATTTAAGAACTTTGTCCTCTTGGGATTTTTATGGAGACTTAATTATATATGCATGATTGATTAAATCATTGGTCATTAGTAATTGATTCAACCTCCACCCCCCTCTCCCATCCCTGGAGATGCGAGGAGGACTGAAAGTTCCTACCCACTAATCATATGGTTGGTTCTTAGCAACCAGCCCCCATTTTTTTTAGGTGCTTTCCAAAAGTCTCCTCATTAATAAAACAAAAGAGACCACCCCCTCAACATTTAGGAAGTTGCAAGAGTTCTGGGAGATATGAGCCAGGAATTGTGAACAAGACAATATATGTGTAAAAAATATATTTTAGTCATATGAATGAGCAAATATGTACTTGTCACAAATCAAAATATCATTTTATTGAAAAAAGAAGCATTCACTGGGAATCAACTATGGATAAATTTTAGGGATAAATATTTGAACCAAGTATTTAAAAGGAAGATTTTCATTTGTGGCACACGCTGATTAGTTAATATAGTGCAGTCTGGCTAATCACCTTCAAATATGTATTTTTCACTTTGATTTAAATATTTTTGAGCTAGAAGTTGTAACCAGAGTATCAATCGTTTTGTTCATCAGGTTATAATGTTCTTTATTATTTATAAATGAGTGAGATCATGTGGTATATCTCTTTCACTGACTGGCTTATTTCGCTTAGCATAAAGCTCTCCAGATCTATCCATGCTGCTGCAAATGGTAAGAATTCCTTCTTTTTTAAAGCAGCGTAGTATTCCATTGTGTAGATGTACCATAGTTTTCTAATCCACTCATTTGCTGATGGCACTTATGCTGTTTCCAACTCTTAGCTATTGTAAATTGTGCTGCTATGAACCTAAGGGTGCATATATCCTTTCTGATTGGTGTTTCTAGTTTCTTGGGATATACTGTATTTTCTGGCGTATAAGACAACTGGGCTTATAGAAGATTTTCCTGGGTTAAAAAGTTGTCTTATACGCCAGAAAATACGGTATTCCTAGAAGTGGAATCACTGGGTCAAATGGGAGTTCCATTTTTAGTTTTTTGAGGAAACTCCATACTTTTCTCCACAGTGGCTGCACCAGTCTGCATTCCCACCAGCAGTGCACAAGGGTTCCTTTTTCTCCGCATCCTCACCAGCACTTGTCCTTTGTTGATTTGTTGATGATAGCCATTCTGACAGGTGTGAGATGATACCTCATTGTCATTTTGATTTGCATCTCTCTGATGATTAGTGACTTTGAGCATGTTTTCATATGTCTCTTGGCCTTCCTTATGTCCTCTTTCGAAAAGTATTTATTTAGGCCCGTTGCCCACTTTTTTATTGGGTCGTTTATCTTCCTTTTGTTGAGTTGTATGAGTTCCCTGTAAATGTTGGAGATTAAACCTTATCGGAGATAACATTAGCAAATATGTTCTCCCATGCAGTGGGCATTCTTGTTGTTTTGTTGATGGTTTCTTTTGCTGTGCAAAAGCTTTTTGTATTGATGTAGTCCCATTTGTTTACTTTCTCTTTAGTTTCCATTGTCCTAGGAGTGGTATCAGTGAAGAAATTGCTTCGGCATATGTCTGAGATTTCTCTGCCTGTGGATTCCTCTAATATTTTTATGGTTTCCCATCTTACATTTCAGTCCTTTATCGATTTTGAGTTTATTTTTGTGTATGGTGTAAGTTGGTGTTCCAGTTTCATTTTTTTGCATGTATCTGTCCAATTTTCCCAACACCATTTATTGAAGAGACTGTCTTGACTCCATTGTATGCTTTTGCCTTCTTTGTAAAATATTAATTGAGCATAGTTTTTTGGGTCGATTTCTGGGTTCTCTATTCTATTCCATTGGCCTATATGTCTGTTCTTATGCCAGTACCAGGCAGTTTTGAGAACAGTGGCTTTGTAATATAACTTGATATCTGATATTGAGATCTCTCCTATGTTGCTCTTCATTCTCAGGATTGCTGCAGCTATTCGAGGTCTTTTTTTTTTTTAATTCCAGATGAATTATTGGAGAGTTCTTTCTAGTTCTGTGAAATATGCCATTGTTATTTTAATGGGGAGTGCATTGAATCTATAGATTGCTTTGGGTAGTATGGACATTATAATAATGTTGATTCTACCAATCCATGAACACGGTATGCTCTTCCATCTATTTATGTCTTCCTCTATCTCTTTTTTCAATGTTCTGTAGTTTTCTACAGAAAGGTCTGTTACCTCCTTAGTTAAGTTTATTCCTATGTATCTTAATTTTTTGTTGCATTGGTAAATGGGATTGTTTTCTTAGTCTCTCTTTCTGTAAGTTCACTGTTGGTGTATAGAAATGCCATAGATTTCTTTGTGTTAATTTTGTATCCTGCTACATTGCCTTATTAAGTCTAATAATTTTTTGATGGAGTCTTTAGGATTTTCTATGTACAGTATCATGTCATCTGTGAATCATGACAATTTTACTTCTTCTTTTTCAATTTGGATGCCCTTTATTTATTCTTCTTGTCTGATTGCTGTGGCTAGTACCTCCAGTACTATGTTGAACAGGAGTGGTGAAAGCGGGCATCCCTGTCTTGGTCCTGTTCTTAGTGGAAATGATTTTAGTTTTTGCCCACTGAGAATGATGTTGGCTGTAGGTTTGTCATATAAGGCTTTTATTATGTTGAGGTATGATCCCTCTATTCCCACTTTGCTGAGCGTTTTTATCAGAAAAGGGTGTTGGATTTTGTCAAATGCCTTTCCTGCATCAATTGATATGATTATGTGATTTTTGTCTCTCACTTTGTTTATGTGATGTATCACATTTATTGATTTGCGGATATTGTACCAGACTTGAATTCCTGGAATAAATCCAACTTGGTCATGGTATATGATCTTTCTAATGTAATGCTGGATCTGGTTTGCTAGAATTTTGTTGAGGAATTTAGCATCTATGTTCATGAGGGATTGTGGCCTGTAATTTTCTTTCTTTTTTGGTGTCTTTATCTGGTCTTGGGATTAGGGTAATGCTGTCTTCATAGAAAGAGTTTGGAAGTGCTCCTTCCTCTTGAAATTTTTGGAATAGACTGAGGAGGATTGGTTTTAGTTCTTCTTTGAATGTTCAGTCAAACTCCCCTGTGAAGCCATCTGGTACAGGGCTTTTGTTTGCTGGATGCTTTTTGGTTACGGTTTCAATTTCATCAGTAGTTATCGGCCTTTTCAGGTTTTTTGAATCTTTCTGATTGAGTTTTGGAAGCTTATATTTTTCTAGGAATGTTTCCATTTTGTCGAGGTTGTCCAATTTGTTAGAGTAGAGATGTGCATAGTATTTTTTTACAATCCTTTGCATATCTGTGGGGTCAGTTGTTACATCACCTCTTTCATTTCTGATTTTGTTTATTTGGGCCCTCTCTCTTTGTTTCTTGGTGAGCCTGCCTATAGGTTCATCAATCTTGTTTATCCTTTCAAAGAACCAGCTCTTGGTTTCATTGATCTTATATATTGTTTTTTGGTCTCTATGTCATTTGGACTCATTGATTTCTGCTCTGATCTTTATCTCCTTTCTTCTGGTTACTCTGGGCTTTTCTTGTTTCCCTCTTTCTAGTTCTTTAAGTTGCAATGTTAGATAGTTTATTACCATTTTCTTATTGTTGTTTTTTTGAGGTAGGTCTGTAGAGCTATGAACTTCCCTCTCAGGACTGCTTTCATTGTGTTCAATAGATTTTGAATTGTTGTGTTATCATTGTCATTTGTTTCCAGGATGCTTTTAATTTTTTCTTTTATCTTTTTGTAACCCAATCATTGTTTAATAGCGTGCTATTAAGCATCCAAGTGTTTGATTTTTTTTCATTGTTTTTATTGTAGTTGATTTCTACTTTTATGCCATTAGGGTCTGAGAAGATGCTTCTTATGATTTCTATCTTCTTGAATTTGAAGAGACTGTGCCTGGGTGCTAATATGTGGTCTATCTTTGAAAATGTTCCATGTGCACTGGAGAAGAATGTATATTCTGTAACTTTGGGGTGAAATGTTCTGAAGATGTCCATTAAATCCATCTGATCTACTGAGTCATTTAGGATTGCTGTTTCTTTGCTGATTTTTTATTTAGAGGATTTATCCAGTGGTGTCAGTGGGGTATTAAAGTCCCCTCCTATGACTATATTGCTATCGATCTCTCCCTTGATATCTTCCAGATGTTGCTTTATGTATTTGGGTGCTCCTGTATTCGGTGTATATATGTTTACCAGAGTTATATCTTCTTGATGAATTGCTCCCTTTAGTATTATGTACTGGCTTTCATTATCTCTTGCTATGGCCTTTACTTTGAGGTCTATTTTATCAGATATAAGTATCGCAACCCCAGCTTTTTTCTCATTTTCATTTGTCTGTAAAATGTTTTTCTATCCCTTCACTCTCAGTCTGTGTGAATCCTTTGTTGTGAGGTGGGTCTCTTGCAGACAGCAAATATATGGGTCATGTTTTCTTATCCATTCAGCTATCCTGTGTCTTTTAATTGGTGCATTTAATCCATTTACATTTAATGTTATTATTGATAAGTACTTGTTTGTTGTCATTTTTGTTCTTACTGTTTGTGTTTCTTCTTGCATTTTTGTTTCTTCTTTTTACAGAAGTCCCTTTAGCATTTCCTGTATTGCTGGATTGGTAGTAATAAACTCTCTTAGCCCTTTTTTGTCTGTGAAACTCCTCATTCCACCTTCAATTTTGAATGATAGCCTTGCTGGGAATAGAATTCTTGGATTCAGTCCCTTGTTTTGCATCACTTTGAATATTTCATTCCATTCCCTTTTGGCCTGGTGTGTTTCTGCTGAGAAATCACTTGATATTCTAATAGGAGATCCCTTGTAGGTAACTTTCTATTTCACTCTGGTAGCCTTTAAGATTCTTACTTTGTCGTTGGTGTTTGCCCATTTAATTATGATGTGTCTTGGTGTCTGTCTTTTGGGGTTCATCTTGTTTGGGACTCTATATACTTCTTGGAATTGCATTTTTTTCTTGACAATATCAGGAAAGTTTTCTGTCAATATTTCTTCAAACAGGTTTTCTATTCCTTGCTTCTCTTCCTCTCCTTCTGGTACCCCTATTATGCTAATGTTGTTTCGTTTTTTGTTGTCCCAAAGCTCCCTTATGCTCTCCTCTTGCTTTTTAAATCTTCTTTCCAGTGGCTGCTGTGTTTGTGTGTTTTTTCCTACCTTGTCTTCTAATTCACTGAGGTGGTCCTCAGCCTCTTCTAGTCTACTGTTTAAGCCTTCCATTGTGTTCTTTATTGCAGCTATGTCATTCTTCATCTCCTCTTGGTTCTTTTTCATGTTGGCGACATTCTCATTCAGCTCCTTATAATTCTCATTGAGTTGTATGTATTTGAAATCCAGCCGTTTAAACATCCTTATAACCATTACTCTGAAATAATTCTCTGATATGTTGCTAGCCTCAATTTCATTTAACTCCCTTTCTGGTGATTCCTCTTTTTCTTTCCTTTGGGGATTGCTTTTTTGTCTTCCCATGTTTTGCTGTAACTTGTAAATTGTAAGTCCAATTGCTTTGCTACCCAGGTTCTTTTGGGAATGGTACTACTGGTGTGATCACTCAGGTTTCCTGGGCTTGGTAATCTAGTGTAGTTCCCTACTTGAACTATTTGGGTTCTCTTGATGTAGGCCTACAAGCTGGAAAGGTACAACTGCGGTGTCAAGAAGTCAGCAGCCATGGAGGGGGTGTCCCAATTTTTGCTGTCTTGCACCCTTGATTGAAATCACATGTGCCCAGCGGGGACTCACAGTGGCAGCCAGGAACCGTTTGTTGGTGTGATGGGGCTCAGGAGGTCTGTGCTCAGAAAGGTGTGACTGTGGTGTCCAGAGTTCTGTAGTTGTGGGGTTGGCAGACTCAGCTTTTGCTGCTGCACCTGTGGTGGATAAGCACATGCTCCCAGTGGAAGCTTACAGGGGCACCCACTGTACGTTTGCCAGCGAGGGGCCCTGAAGCACTCTGAAGGGCACTGGCACTGAAGCCACGTAATTGAGGCATCTGTGGGCAGGTATCCAGGATGAAGGAATTGAGAATTTCTACTGCCAGGGGGAGTGAATCCCTGTTTTTCCAAGATCAGACACAGCAAGGACTCAAAGCAGCTCTCACAAGTACCCTCTGGATAGATGGGCTCAGGGTGCCTGCTTGTTGGAAATGCATGACTATCGTGGTGCGTTTGCCAGTGCAGAGATCTGACACACTCTGAGGGGCCCTACCACTGAAGTTAAGCAGGGTGTCTGTGGGCAGGTATCCAGGATGAGTGAATTCAGAATTTCTACTGCTGCAGGGAATGCATCCCTGTTTGTCCAAGATCACACCCAGTGAGGACTCACAGCAGCTCCACAAGCAGCCTGTGGATAGATGGGCTCAGGGTGCCTGCCCATTGGAAATGCGCGATTGTGGTGTTGTGTTTACTGGGGCAGAGCTCTGATGCCCTCTGAAAAGCCCTGGTGCTTATTTTATGCCGCTGGGGTGTCTGTGGGCAGTTAACTCAGGAAGAGGGAATTCAGAATTTCTACTGCAGGGCAGTGCGCCCCTGTCTGTACAGAATCACACCCAGCAGGGGCTCCCAGTGGCTGCCTACGGAGTGGTGTGCCCTGGATGCCTGCACACTGGAAACGCGCGAATGTGGTGTCTGGAGTTCTGCACTGGGGAGGGGGAAAGTTGCACTTACTGCTGTGGGAATGGTGCACCTTTGGAGGTGGAGGTCCCAAGGTCCACGGGTCCGTGGGGGGGGCGGCAGCAGGATTTTGGCTGTAGTGGCTGCTGGGTCTCGGGCAGTGTCAAAGGCCTGTCTGGGTGGTGGTGCTGATGAGTTCCTAGAAAAGGCCACTCTCCCCTTCAAGATGGCATGGGCTCCGTGCCAGAGTCTCGCAGTCTGGGGAGTGCCCACAGCGGTGGTAGTCTCTCCTTGTCCAAGAGAGCCTGGTCTGCCAGCTCCTGCCGGATTTAACTGTCCCTCCCTCACTCACACACACACCACACACATCCACGCACTCTCCTTTCATCCTCACTTCCTCTCCCTCACCTCTGTCCTGCCAACCTCCATCTTCCTGACTTTGAACAAAAGTAATTTTAACTGTCAGCCATTTTAATAGGCATGAGGTGATATTTCATTGTGGTTTTGATTGCATTTCTTTTTCCTGAACATATTGTCCTGCCTTTGTCCATTAAGTCTGGTAACTTCAAGATGTCCTAGAAGATCTTTTGGTCAGAGGTTCTGAAAAAATAAGCCTAACTTCTGGAAATATGTTTTCCAGTAAATTGAAGCTGAGTTCTGAAGCTGGGGCTCTTACTCCTCTATCCTCTACAAATAAGCTTAGACTAATCATTTGCCTATCTCTTCACAAATAAATGCTCTCTTGGACAGTATGACTCAAATAGAATGACTAAATTTTACTAGATGATTAGCACTCAGTGAAATGTTGAGTAAAAATATTTTAGGACACTCTACTATCCAATAGAATGACCACTGTTTGGTATTTCCCTTTTCTGACCCCTCGCTTCCTCTTCCATCTTTAACCCTTTGCACTCGCTTGCTTTTTTTCTCGATTCCTTTATTCTACTCAGAATTTAATTGTTTAAATACCCCAGATTTTACAAAGCATGTAAGTAGAATAAAAACCTGGAGTTTCTTCTCATACAAACTTATTTATTTGGATTTTTTTATATTTCAAATTATTGATACATTCAATAACCATCACACTTGACATCCGTGTGCAAAAAGTTAAAAATGAAAGTTCTGACATGTATCAAGATGGCGGCTGGCAGGACGGAGGTGAGGAAGAGGAAGTGAGTGAGTGAGGGTATGGAAAGGAGAGTGTGTGGATGTGTATGGTGTGTGTGTGAGTGAGTAAGGGACAGTTAAATCCCAGTAGGAGCAGCAGGGGCGGGCAGATCAGGCTCTCTTGGACAGGGAGAGACTACCACCACTGCAGGCACTCCCCGGACTGCGGGACTCTGGCACGGAGCCCATGCCATCTTGAAGGGGAGAATGGCCTTTTTTAGGAACTCATCAGCACCACCAACCAGACAGACCTTGGAACTGCCCCGCAACCCAGCAGCCACTCCAGGCAAAATGCTGCTGCCTCACCCACAGACCCATGGACCCTGGGACCTCCACCTCCAAAGGTGCACCGCTCTGCAGCAGTAAGTGCAACTTCCCCCCTCCCCAATGTCAGAACTCTGGACACCACATTCACACATTTCCAGTACGCAGGCATCCAGGGCACACCACTCTGTAGGGAGCACCTGGGAGCCACTGGGAGCCCCTGCTGGGTGTGATTTTGCACAGACAAGGGTGCACTGCCCCACAGTAAAAATTCTGACTTCCCTCTTCCTGAATAACTGCCCACATCCACCCCAGCTGCTCAACCTCAGTGCCAGGACCCCTCAGAGTGTTTCAGAGCTCTGCGCCAGCAAATGAACCTCCACAGATGCAAATTTCCAACAGGCAGGCACCCTGAGCCCATCTACCCACAGGGCAGTCGTGGGAGGCACTGTGAGCTCTCCCTGGGTGTGATCTTGGACAAACAGGGGCACACTACCCCCCCCCCTACAGTAGAAATTCTGAATTCACTCATCCTGGATACCTGCCCACAGGCGCCTAAATTACACGGGTACACTGCCAGGGCCCTTCAGAATGCTTCAGTGTGCCTCACAGGCAAACTTACCATGGGTGCCCCTGTGAGCCGCCACTGGGAGCATGCACCTATCCACCTAGGAGAACTAAGAGAATACACCAGTAGCACCCAAAAGAACCTGGGTAGCAAAGCAATCAGACTTACAATTTACAAGTTACAGCAAAACATGGGGAGACAAAAAAGCAATCCCCAAAGGAAAGAAAAAGAGGATTCACCAGAAAGGGAGTTAAATGAAATTGAGGTTATCAGCTTATCAGAAAAAGAATTCATAGTAATGGTTATAAGGATGTTTAAATGGCTAGATGACAAATACACGCAACTCAATGAGAATTATAAGGAGCTGAATGAGAATGTCGCCAACATGAAAAAGAACCAAGAGGAGATGAAGACTACACAATGGAATACTATGCTGCCATAAAAAAGAAGGAATTCTCATCATTTGCAGCAACCTGGATGGAATTGGAGAACATTATGCTAAGTGAAATAAGCCAGTCAATGAAAGAAAAATACCACATGATCTCACTCATTTGTGGATAATAAAGAACATTATAAACTGATGAACAAAAAGATAGATACAGAGACAGTAAAGCATCAAACAGACTGTCAAATTGCAGGGGGAAGGTTAGGGAGAGGTGGGGGAGATAAGCAATCAACAAAGGACTTGTATGCATGCATATAAGCATAACCAATGGACGCAAAACTCTGGGGGTGAGGACATGTATGGGTGTGGGGTGGGGGGGGCAATGGTAAGATATGTACACATATAATACCTCAATAAAAAATAATAATTAAAAAAAAGAGGAGATGAAGAATGACATAGCTGCAATAAAGAACACAATGGAAGGCTTAAACAGTAGACTAGAAGAGGCTGAGGATCACCTCAGTGAATTAGAAGACAAGGTAGGAAAAAACACACAAACACAGCAGCAACTGGAAAGAAGACTTAAAAAGCAAGAGGAGAGCCTAAGGGAGCTTTGGGACAATAAAAAACGAAACAACATTAGCATAATAGGGGTACCATAAGGAGAGGAAGGGAAGCAAGGAATAGAAAACCTGTTTGAAGAAATAATGACAGAAAACTTCCCAGATATTGGCAAGAAAAAAATCCATGCAAGTCCAAGAAGCACATAGAGTCCCAAACAAGATGAACCCTAAAAGACCCGACACCAAGACACATCATAATTAAATGGGCAAACACCAACGACAAAGTAAGAATCTTAAAGGCTGCCAGAGAAAGACAGAAAGTTACCTACAAGGGTTCTCCTATTAGAATATCAATGGATTTCTCAACAGAAACACTCCAGGCCAGAAGAGAATGGAATGAAATTTACAAAGTGATGCAACGCAAGGGATTGAACTCAAGAATACTCTACCCAGCAAGGCTATCATTCAAAATTGAAGGTGGAATCAGGAGTTTCACAGACAAAAAGGGGCTAAGAGAGTTTATTACTACCAAGCCAGCAATGCAAGAAATGCTAAATGGTTGCTGTAAAAAGAAGAAACAGTAAGGCAAGAAGAAGCACAAACATTAAGGAAAAATATGACAACAAACATGTACTTGTCAATAATACCATTAAACGTAAATGGATTAATGCACCAATCAAAAGACATAGGGTCGCTGAATGGGTAAGAAAACATGACCCATATATTTGCTGTCTGCAAGAGACCCACCTGACAACAAATGATTCAAACAGACATAGAGTGAAGGGATGGAAAAATATTTTTCAGGCAAAGGGAAATGAGAAAAAAGCTGGGTTTGTGAAACTCACATCTGATAAAATAGACCTCAAAGTAAAGGCCACAACAAGAGATAAGGAAGGCCAGTACATAATACTAAAGGGAGCAATTCATCAAGAAGATATAACTCAGGTAAACACATATGCACCCAATACAGGAGCACCCAAATACATAAAACACATTCTGGAAGGTATCAAGGGAGAGATGGATAGCAATACAGTCATAGTAGGGGACTTTAATACCACACTGACACCACTGGATAAATCAACTAAACAAAAATTCAGCAAAGAAACAGCAATCCTAAATGACACACTAGAATAGATGGACCTAATGGACATCTTTAGAACATTTCACCCGAAAGCTACAGAATATACATTCTTCTCAAGTGCACATGGAACATTTTCAAGGATAGACCACATATTAGGACACAGACAAAGTCTCTTCAAATTCAAGTAGATAGAAATGATATCAAGCATCTTCTCAGATCACAGTGGCATAAAACTGGAAATCAACTACAATAAAAACAATCCAAAAAAATCAAGCACTTGGAGACTAAATAGCATGCTATTAAACAATTACTGGGTTACCAGAGTGATCAAAGAAGAAATAGAATACATCATGGCATCAAATGACAATGAAAACACAACAATCCAAAATCTATGAAACACAGCAAAAAAAGTCTTGAGAGGGAAGTTCATAGCTCTACAAGATTACAGCAAAAAAAAAGAAATAATGGCAATAAGTTATCTAACCCTACAACTCAAAGAGTTAGAACTACAGCAACAAGAAAAGCCCAGTGTAAGCAGAAGGAAGGAAATAATAAAGATCAGAACAGAGATAAATGACATAGAGACCAAAGAAACAATACAAAAGATCAACAAAACCAAGACTTGGTACTTTTAAAGGATAAACAAGATTGATGAATCTCTTGCCAGGCTCACCAAGAAGCAAAGAGAGAGGACCCAAATAAACAAAATCAGAAATGAAAGAGGAGAAATAACAACAGACCCCACAGAAATACAAAGGATTGTTAAAAAATACTATGAACAACTCTATTCCAACAAATTGGACAACCTGGAGGAAATGGACATATTCCTAGAAAAATACAACCTTACAAAACTCAATCAGGAAGAATATAAACAGCTCAATAGGCCAATAGCTATGGAAGAAATTGAAGCAGTCATTAAAAATCTTGCAGCAAACAAAAGCCTGGGGCCAGACGGCTTCACAGGGGAGTTTTACCAAACATTCAAGGAAGAACTAAAACCTATCCTCCTCAGACTATTCCAAAAAATTCAAGAGGAAGGAACACTTCCAAGCTCATTGTATGAAGCCATCATCAACCTGATACCAAAACCTGATAAAGAAAACACAATGAAAGAAAATTACAGGCCAATATCCCTCATGAACATAGATGCCAAAATCCTCAACAAAATGCTAGCAATTGGATCCAGAAGTACATTAGAAAGATCATACACCATGACCAAGTAGGATTTATCCTAAAGATGCAAGGATGTTACAATATCCTCAAATCAATAAACGTGATACATCACATAAAAAATTGAGAGATAACCACATAGTCATATCAATAGATGCAGAAAAAGCATTTGACAAAATCCAACACCCATTTTTGATAAAAACTCTCAGCAAGGTGGGAATAGAAGGATCATACCTCAACATAATAAAAGCCATAAATGACAAACCCAAAGCCAACATCTATAGGCAAAAACTAAAACCATTTCCCCTAAAAATAGGAACATGACAGGGATGCCTGCTTTCACCACTCCTGTTCAACATAGTACTGGAAGTACTAGCCATTGCAATTAGACAAGAAGAAGAAATAAAAGGCATCCAAATTGGAAAAGAAGTGAAACTGTCCTTATTCACAGATGACATGATACTGTACATAGAAAACCCTAAAGACTCCATCAAAAATTATTAGACTTAATAAATGAATTCGGCAATGTAGCAGGATACAAAATTAACGCCAAGAAATCTATGGCATTTCTTATAAGTACCGCGCGCTAACCGATTGCGCCACTGGAGCTCCTCTATGGCATTTATATACACCAACAGTGAACTTACAGAAAGAGAGACTAAGAAAACCATCCCATTTACCATCACAACAAAAAAATTAAGATACCTCAGAATAACCTTAACTAAGGAGGTAAAAGACCTCTACTCAGAAAACTATAGGACATTAAAAAAAAAAGATAGAGGAAGACATAAATAGATGGAAGAGCATACTGTGTTCATGGATTGGTAGAATCAACATCATTTAAATGTCCATACTACCCAAAGCAATCTATAGATTCAATGCACTCCTCATTAAAATACCAACTGCATATTTCACAGATCTAGAAATAATTCTCCAAAAATTTATCTGGAATAAAAAAAAAAGACCTCAAATAGCTGCAGCATTCCTGAGAAAGAATAACAAAATAGAAGGGATCTCAATACCAGATTTCAAGCTGTATTACAAAGCCACTGTTCTCAAAACAGCCTGGTACTGGCACAAGAACAGATATATAGACAAATGGAATAGAATAGAGAACCCAGATATCAACCCAAAAAACTATGCTCAATTAATATTTGACAAAGAAGGCAAAAGCATACAATGGAGTCAAGACAGTCTCTTCAATAAATGGTGCTGGGAAAATTGGACAGGTACATGCAAAAAAATGAAACTAGACCACCAACTTACACCATAGACAAAATAAACTCAAAATGGATAAAGGACTTAAACATAAGACAGGAAACCATAAAAATACTAGAGGAATCCACAGGCAGAGAAATCTCAGACATATGTCAAAGCAATTTCTTCACTGATACCACTCCTAGGGCCATGGAAACTAAAGAGAAAATAAACAAATGGGACTACATCAATATAAAAAGCTTTTGCACAGCAAAAGAAACCATCAACAAAACAACAAGAAAGCCCACTGTATAGGAGAACATATTTGCAAATGTTATCACCGATAAAGGTTTAATCTCCAACATTTACAGGGAACTCATACAACTCAATCAAAGGAAGATAAATGACCCAATAAAAAAATGGGCAATGGACTTAAATAGATACTTTTCAAAAGAAGACAGAAGGAAGGCCAAGAGACATTTGAAAACATGCTCAAAGTCACTAATTATCCGAGAGATGCAAATCAAGACGACAATGCAGTACCATCTCACACCTGTCAGAATGGCTTTCATCAACAAGTCAACAAAGGACAAGTGCTGGCGAGGATGCGGAGAAAAAGGAACACTCGTGCACTGCTGGTGGGAATGCAGATTTGTGCAGCCACTGTGGAGAACAATATGGAGTTTCCTCAAAAAACTTAAAATGGAACTCCCATTTGACCCTGTAATCCCACTTTTATGAATATATCGTACAAATCCTGAAACACCAATCAGAAAGGATATATGCACCCCTATGTTCATAGCAGCACAATTTACAATAGCTAAGATTTGGAAACAGCCTAGGTGCCTGTCAGCAGATGACTGGATCAGAAAACTATGGTACATCTACACAATGGAATACAATGCTGCTATAAAAAAGAAGGAATTCTTACCATTTGCAGCAGCCTGGATGGAACTGGAGAGCATTATGCTAAGTGAAATAAGCCAGTCAATGAAAGAAAAATACCACATGATCTCACTCATTTATGGATAATAAAGAACATTATAAACTGATGAACAAAATGATAGATACAGAGACAGTAAAGCATCAAACAGACTGTCAAATTACAGGGGGAAGGTTAGGGAGAGATGGGGGAGATAAGAGATCAATCAAAGGACTTGTATGCATGCATATAAGCATAACCAATGGACGCAAAACTCTGGGGGGTGAGGGCATATATGGGAGTGGGGTGGGGGGGGGCAATGGCAAGATATGTACACATATAATACCTTAATAAAAAAAATTGGAAAGAAAAAAAAATTACAGCGGGAATGTTGGGGAGGGGTGGGGGAGATAAGAGATCAACCGAAGGTCTTGTATGCATGTATATAAGCATAACCAATGGACGCAAGACACTGAGACACTGGGGGGTGAAGACATGTATGGGAGTGGAGTGGGTGGGGCAATGGGAAGATATGTACACATGCAATATCTTAATCAATAAAAAATAAATAAATAAAATAAAATAAAAATGAAAGTCCTTTGAGTCATTTAGAGGCAAGATTTGATGGCTATAACAAATAATGCTTTTCTTAGTACCACCTAAATAAATTTTCCTTCACAAAAATGCATATACCCCCACATACATACACATTATTTTGTAACTCTTCTAATGAAATCATTATGGACATAGTAAAATCATTATATAGATTTATGATAGCTGTCCTCACAGATGTCTACCAATATAAGATTATAAACTTTCATTCATTCATTCAAGAAATATTTATTAAGTGGTTTATATGTGCTAGACAGTAGTACTGAGAATACAAGGCATGGTACAGTTATTATTAAATAATCCAGGAATTTTACCACTCCCTCCTTGATTTTGCATAATTAAGCCCTCATCATAGAAGTTATTTAAATATACCATTTCTTGAAAGCAAGTTAACAGTCTCTGAGTTTATTTCCCATTGTCATTGTACTTTGGTTAGCCTGTCCTGAAAGAACCAGCTCCTCTAAATGGTTCCCCCTTAACAAAATGGACAGAAAATCTTATGCTCACTATTTGCACAGCCACCTTTGGTCCTGGGATACTGTTAGTCTCCTCTTAATCAAAACTTAGGTACTAGGTAGCTAATATAGAATAGAAGAACCTCAAAGCCTGGACAATAAAGGAGTCAAGGCCTGAAGTTTGGTGAGAATAAGTCAGTGGAGACAAATACTTAGTCTGGTTTATAAAGCCTTGCATGATATGGTCCTAGCCAACTTCCTCACCTAATATTCGCTCATTCTCACTCCCTCTCATGACAAAAGTTACCTTCCTTCTGCAAAAACATGTTTCACCCCATTCATCTGGCTCACTTCCATTTATTATGCAAGTCCAAGAGAAGCCTTCCATAACCCAGCCACCTCTCCTATCCCACATTAGGTTCCTATATTCTATATTCTCATAACACTTCCCATTTCTTTTTAGCATCTAACACATTTTTGTACCCTCCTTCAATGCCAAATAAAGTGCCTGGCTAACTGAAAGCACTCAAATCCTTGTTGAATCAGTGGTTGAGTGAATGAAGGAATCAATGAATGAATAATCCTTGGCCCCAGCTCTTCAGGATCCATCCCAAACAGAGAAACAGGTGCAGGTGAATAGGAACTTTAAGATAATAAGATCTGAGAGTGCTAAATGTGTGTGTGTGTGTGTGTGTGTGTGTGTGTGTGTGTGTGTGTGTGTGTGTTGGAAAGAAGAGAAGAGAACTGTAGACCTTTGGTTCAGATCAGAAAGTATTTGCAATCATTGTCCTCGTACCTAAAATATAGGCCCCCTGAAACCATAAAGAATCCAGAGAAAGCAGTATCCGAAGTGTTATGTATGCCTGGATGATTGTGAATCAGTATGAGTATAGTTCATTGTGAACTTTTGTTCCTCAAGAGTTCCTGTCAGAGTTTGTTCCTTTCAGGTTTCCCAAGCTGCATCCAGCACTGATTCACAACATAGTTGTCCAGAATTGTCTTGGCCTCAGTGAGAGTCTTGTTGTGGTTTGTCCCATTCCTGTTCTCTAGTAGGACATATGATACCATAGCTCTCTTCCTTTTACAAAAAGGAATCAGGAGCAGAAAGTATATTGGTGGAAGAGGAAATTGTTTACTCTTGGGAGCCTAATTGAATTTCAGAGAAATAACCTGCATGTTAAGTGATTTGCATATAGATGGGATGAAGAAGTTCCCGGAGACCCTTCCTTTATTCTACTCTCTGTCATCTCAACCCCTTCCAACCCAAGGTCAGAGAGTAGTGGCCAGACACAAAGCCCCTTCCAGTTAGCATTCATTCACCCCAGGTGCTGGGAAGCAAAGATACCAAAGCAAGAGGTTCAACAATGCCCCTTTTAATCATGGTAATGACATGTAATTTAACCCAAAGATTTACTACTTTTAAGAATCAGATTATGAAATATTGTTAGACCTTGCTCTGCTTAGACAAGTGGTATTAGTGGCGTTTTTATTTGGATACCACCAAGCAATAATGAAATCATTTGTAAAGCTTTTCTGACTAAATCATTTGTAAAGCTTTTTGGAAAGATTCTACAAGCTATATGGGTGGTAGCACCTATCCCAGTCAATCGTTTGGTTACAGCAAGCCTTTGGTTGATACAGGGAAACATATGTTTTCTATTATGACCCTCAGCACAGTTCTGCAATTGTCAGGCTGGCCCTGGGATAGCATGAAGTCCCTCTGACAGTTTCTAAGATTTCTTATCAGGATCATAAGATAAGTTAACCTGACAAGAGGAGTTAACATGACAAGAGGACATTCTATAAATCACCAGTAAATTTCCAATACTAGAAATAGGAAGCAGAGGATCCATGTCCTAGGGAACAGGCCTAGGGTCAGTCAGGAACTGAGCATAAAGGAAAACCAGCCAGATGGGGAAAGGCCCTTGATGAGTTTCAATGTCCTAAAGGGCCAATTTCAGGATCTCAAGGGTTAGGTGAAGCCTAAACTTGCTTGTGGGCTGAAATATTTCCATAGCTAGATCAAGAGGCAGAGCAGGGAGACCAAAATAGGCACTTAAATCTTCAGGAAATCCAGAGTGGAATATAGAGGAAGGAATCTGGGTCACCGGGCAGCTATATTTTTTAAAAAACCCTGCAGAATCAGTTTTTTAAAAATCAAGTTGGTAGTGCCACTTGCTAGCAATAAAGATATCATGGTAACATAGGACTAAGATAGTTGTAAGGGACTATTGAGTTATTATTCAACAATTTAACATCTGAAAAGGCAAGAAAAAAATAAAACAGTCACCTACTAGAATGTCCAAAATCCAGAACAGTGACAACAGTAATGCTGATAAGAATACAGAGCAATAGGAACTCACATTCATTGCTGGTACAACCACTTTTGAGGACAGTTTGGTGATTTCTACAAAACTACATACTCTTCTTACTGCATGATCCAGCAATCATGTTCTTTGGTATTTACTCAAAGGAGTTGAAAACTTATGTCCACACACAAAAAAAAACCCTGCACATGGATGTTTATAGCACATTATTCACCATTGCCAAAATTTGTAAGTAACCAAAATGTCCTTCAGTAGGTGAATGGATAAACTGTGGCACATCCAGACAATAGAATTGTATTCAAATCTAAAAATAAATGAGCTATCAAGCCATGAAAAGGCATGGAGGAATCTCAAATGCATATTAATAAGTGAAAGAAGCCAATATGAAAAGGCTACATATTGTATGATTCCAACTGTATGACATTCTGGAGAAATCTAAACTGTGGAGACAATAAAAAGATCATTGGTTGCCATAGAGAAGCTGAGGGATGAATAGGCAGAGCACAGAATTTTTAGAGCAGTGAAAATACTCTGTATGACATTATAATGATGAGTATATGACATTACATAGTTTTCAAAACCCATAGAATGTACAGCACCAAGAAAAAAAATAAAGGGGTTTATTAATCTAGGGACTCAATAAGGACTATAAAGTGTTCTGAACTGAGTCAGGAGACCTTGTTTCTAATTATGATTCTGCCACTTACAAGCTCTGTGACCCTGGGTAAGTCCCTCACCTCTGTAGACCTCAATTAGCTTTGCTGTCAAATGGAGTGAATACTTGTAGACAGGGGAAATAAAAATACTTAGAATCAAAGAACTCCAAATTATTCAACTTAAAATGGTGATTATGTCACATCATAAAAATATTAATGGTTCTTTATTTAAAACAAGCCCATAGCCACTCAACATTTAGCATTCTCTTCTGAAAGATGACTTTCCAGGAGACTCCTGTTAGTCTGGCAAACCTTTTGTAGAGTACAAAGAGGAAGAATAGTTAATCCATGCATTCAGATTGCTAGGTTGAGTTTTTAATTTTTACCTCAATTTGACATTTTCTTATAAAGGGCCAAATACTATCTGTGACAGTTGATGGAGCAGTGAAGTGTGCTGAGGTAGGCAAGGAGTCAGAGACTTGGGAGACCTGGGTTCTACACCCCATCCTCTCTAATAAAATGGTAATATGCAAATTAACCATCACTCTGCTACATAAGCCACGCCCACCAGCCAAGCCACACCCACCAGCCAATCAGGGCGAGTATGCAAATTAACCCCAATCCAAGATGGCTACAGCCACAGAGAGCAAGGTTTCCCAGGTAACAGAGTAAGCCAAGCTTTCCATAGCCGTTGCAGGCCTAAGCCTCCACTCAAGCTACAAAGTTTCAATTATAGAAGGTAAACAAATTCAAACAAATGGCGGCAGAATGGAGCTTGAGAGAGCAGGCCAGGGTTGTCGGCAGCAACAGGGGAAGCAAAGCTTTCCGCACACCCTGGCCGGGCTCACCCGCTTAAGGCTACAAAGTTTCAATTGTAGAAGGTGAATTAACTGCCACGGAGATGGCTGCCGGAGCTCCAGGCTTGGCTCTGCTCCAGGCTACAAAGTTTCAATTGTAGAAGGAAAATAAATTCCAGATACCAGGGCCTCCCCTTGGGTTGCCAGGGGGCGTGGCCAGCCTGCAAACCACCACAGGCCCCTCGCTCAGGCCGCCCCACACCCCAAGGGAACCCCACCCTGATCCGGGACACCCTTCAGGGAAAACCAGCTGGCCCCCACCCGTGCACCAGGCCTCTATCCTATCTAATAAAAGAGTAATATACAGATTGATCATCACTGCAACACACAATATAGCTGCCCCCATGTGGTCAAAGATCCTGCCCCCATGTGGACACAAGATGGCCACTACAAGATGGCCAGCAGGAGAGGGCAGTTGGGAGGCACCTGGCCTGCAAGGGAGGGCAGTTGAGAGGGACCAAGCCTGCAAGGGAGGGCAGTTGGAGGTGATCAACCCTGCAGGAGAGGGCAGTTAAGGGTGACCAGGCCAGCAGAGGAGGGAAGTTGGGGGCAAACAGGCTGGCAGCAGAGTGGTTAGCCGGTGATCAGGCTGGCAGGCAGAAGCGGTTAGGGGCAATCAGGAAGGCAGGCAGGCAAGCAGTTGGGAGCCAGCAGTCCTGGATTGTGAGAGGGATGTCCGACTGCCCGTTTAGGCCCGATCCAGGAGGGATGTCCGACTGCCCGTTTAGGCCCTATCCTGGATCGGGCCTAAACGGGCAGTCGGACATCCCTCCAGGAGTCCCAGATTGGAGAGGGTACAGGCTGGGCTGAGGGACAACCCCCCGCCGTGCATGAATTTCATGCACCGGGCTTCTAGTTCTTAAATAAAATGATAAACTACCTTAAGTCCTTTAACCTCTGCTTTTCAGTTTCCTCATCTGTAACTGAATGATGATGAAAATAATAGCAGCAGTTACCATTTGTTGAATATCTACACTGGGCCAGGCATTATTCCCAGTAATTCAGATATGCATGATTTCCAAACCTCACAATAGCCTTTATTAGAAGGCTTTATCATTCTCATTTTGCCGGAGTAAAAACCAAGTTCCAAAAAGATCTTCATTTTCCCAAGGTCACCCACTAAGAATGGGATTCAAACCCAGGCCTTTCAACTCCAAAGCAAGTGCCCACCCATTATTCTACATTGCCTCCCATTAGATAAACCAGAGAACCTTTAAGGTCCCTTCTAAATCTGACATTCAGGTATTTTAGGACCCCAGTATTCATGTGGCTAAGCTTACCAAATATATAACTAATCAAACAGTCCTCACAAGCCCTGCCCCTTCATTTTACCATGACATTCTTATTCTCTCTTTTTAAAAGACTGCTCACATTTTCATTAAAGACCTTGAACAATTAATTCTTAGCAAAATGATCTCAAACACTTTTGCATCTTTCTAAAACCTTAGCCCTTTTGCTGAATCAGATCAGTGACGCACCTGTTTTGAAACAGATTCCTGGTTTGAGAGAAGTTCCCTCTGAGCTCAGGCTACCATCATTATTAAGTGCTTTTATTTTCCCATTGAGAACTGCTGGAGGATGTGGCTACCTCTGAGTGGAGAGGTGCTGAGATAAAAGAAAACTCCCTACATGCACCCTTTTCTATGACATTCTACTAATAGAGACTCAGTCTCTTGGCCTTTGAAGAGCTTAAGTTTTTTTTTTTTTAAAGGGTCCTATTAAAATGGTAAAATCTATGGATGGATAATACCTTAAACTTGAAGGGGGAGGGAAGTGAAATTAGTTGACTTCCAGGCAAGAATATAAGCCCATCCCTAGCTGGTGTGGTTTAGTGGATAGAGCGTCAGCCTGCAGACCAAAGGGTACAAGGTTCAATTCTGGTCAAGAGCAGGTACCTAGGTTGGATTGCAGGCTCCTCCATAGTCCAGGCCCTGGTCAAGGTAAGTGCAGGAGGCAACCAATTGATGTGTTTCTCTTACATTGATATTTCTCTCTGTCTTTCCCTCTCTCTTCCACCCTCTCTAAAAATCAATGGAAAAATATCCTCAGGTGAGGATTTAAAAAAAAAAAAGAATATAAGCCCACCATGGGGTGGGAGCATAATTTAAATTCCTCATGGAGAAGGATTCCTCCAGGAGACTGAGGAGTGAGATATGGGAAGGCATCAATATCGGCTTGGCTAACTTCTAGATTTGCTGCATATGAATCCTGCTCATGGAAAATTACTAGAAGACTGAAATGAGAAAGGGTGAACATAAAGCAGCATTTAAAATAGGAAAAACAATGGTCAGAAATGAGAGACTTTTTAACTTCCATACCTAGAAAAATACCAGAACAAAAAAAGAAAAATAATCAATTGACAAAGAGTTTAGGGTACACAGGGCACTCTATCAATCTGACAATGATCTCAGACAAACCTAACTTCCTCCTATGACAGAATGACAAGTTCAGTAGATTGGAGAAAGTAATAAATGTAGTATATATTTGATGGGTCTTTATATTCTGCCCCCAGGGTGAGGGAAAGAGGTATTAAAATAGCATAGCTTGCCAATAGTGGACCCCAGAACTGAGTCATAGCCAGACCCCAAGCACAGGGCTGCAATTGCATGGTCAATTAAGGCTACCACCAATGGCATTTGTCATTCGCGTTCTGTTACTATTGTTCGAGATTTAAGAGAATTCTTACATAGGCTTTGAAGTTCTCGCATAGGAATTTTACCTCAGCTTTGAGATTTCACTGCCAGTAGTTAAGTGCTGGAAGGACTCTAATATTTGCCTGAACTGCCTGTCAACCAAGGAATGATTATAAAATAGAGATAGTTTAAATCAGAGACTAAATTAAAAAAGCTATTTATTAATAAGCAAAAACTATAATGAGTAAATGAAATATAAGTGAGTTAACAAATCCCCATTAGAGCAAATTCAAAAGCATTAACATAGCATAAAATCTTTTATCTGTTAATAATTTTTGCAATAACTTATAACCTCTCAAAGATAGATTTCTTTTCAAACCCTAGTCCTGCCTGGCACTGTCATTCAATAACTGATCTGTTTCATAAGGTCATTTATGTACAAGGCTGCTTGGTTTTCCCTTCAACATATTTAAGAGTTCTCACAAATTTTATCAGGGTAAACATAATCCCTTTCAGTTATACCCAGCAGTCTGACCAGAGTAGGCCCCACATGATCTAGTTTTATTACCAGTCCCATCTCAGATTCCTGAAACTGCATCTAAGGTATAGTTGGCTAGGGTGATGTTATGGACTAATTCCTAATGTATGTCCTCCCCAAATTCACAGACTGAAGCCCTATCCCCCAATCCTATCTAATAATAGCGTACCATGTAAATTACCATCACTCCGCTACGCTGGGGGGCGGGACTCAGGGTGGCCTATCCGGCCATTGAGAGGCATGGATCCGCTGCCACTGAGCGGGGCTATCCTGCTGTTGAGAGGTACAGGGGGCTGGACTCCCGCCCCCTGTGCCTCTCAAAGGCCAGATCCGGGCCGCTGAGGGGGTCCCACCCTCTGCACCTCTCAACAGCAGGGGAGACCCCCTCAGCGGCCGCGGACCATCAAAAGTGGGGGAGCGAGCTCTGGCCTCAGTCAGCGAGCCACGGAAACCCGGCAGAGGATGGAGAGCAGCGACGAGGAAGACATGGAGAAGCACCGCATCCACCTACGCCCCGTCACTCTGCGCACACGCTGCACCTCCTGCCCTGTGAAGTCCGGGTTAACCGGCTGCCCCTGTGGGGCGCTTTTTCACCCCGGCCATCCGTCAGGGTCCCAATGGACTCGAAGTGTCGTTTCGGGGCCGCAGTCTGAGGGGCGAGGAGGTGGAGGTGCCTCCTGGCCTGCTGGGATACGTGATGGTGATGGAAGAGCAGTCGGTGGGGAAGCAGGACTTTTCAGCGGGATCCTACAAGGAGGAGCAGGAGCTGGTGGAACCCCCGGAGGCGCTGGAGTGGGACTTCGACCGCTTTATTCGTGCCTCCGCCCGTTTCAGCCGCTTCACCCTGTGGGGCCTGGAGAGCATCCCTGGCCCGGATGCCAAAGTGCGTGCGGCCCTGACCTGGCCCAGCCTCGCCGAAGAGATCCATAAACAGGTGCCGCAGGACTGAGAACCAGCGCTTGAAACTGGAAGCCACCGATCCCTTCACCAGCTCTCCACTTTGGATCCACTGAGTCCACCACCCCAATAAATGAGCTCTTTCACAGCAAAAACAAAAACAAAAACAAAAAAAACAAAAGTGGGGGACCTGGGTGCCTGTCTGCTCCGGCACCAGGCCTTTCAGAAGCCTCCGCCGAGCCGGAGGCTTCTGAAAGGCCTGGTGCACGAGTGGACAGGCACCCAGCTCCACCGTGAAAAGCGAAAGCGTGTAGGGGACCCTACACGTGCATGATTCAATCATGCACTGGGCCGCTAGTGTGATTATATTTGGAGACGGGGCCTTTAAAGAGTTAACTCAACTAAAAATAAGTCATAAGGGCACAGTTTTAATTCAGTTTGACTGCTGATCTTATAAGAAGGGGAAGAGACACCAGGAAGATATATGCATGAAGAACAGTAATGTGAAGTCACAGTAATAAGGCCGCCATCAGCAAGCCAAGGAGAGAGGCCTCAGGAGAAATCAAACCTCAACACTTTTATCATGGACTTCTAGCCTCCAGAACTGTGAGAAAAATAATTTTGTTTAAGCCATCCAGTCTTTGGTCATTTGTTATGGCAGCCTGAGCCAACTGAGACATGTTGAAGAGTTAGGCCAGGCTGGATTCAAAGCCTGCCACTTGTTATCTGTACAGTGCTAGACAAGTCATGCACCTTCCTGAGTCTCATTTTCCCCACTTGTAAAATGGGGATAAGAATATCCTCTGGTGCTGGTGGTGTGAAAATTAGAAGGTATGTACACTGACAGTCACATAGGGGGCCCTCAATAACTGAGCATTTTTTTTATCTTCTTGCTCTGTTTGAAGTTGCTGTACTTCTTTCCAAGCTAATTTCAAACTGCTCTGTCTCTCTTAGTGTTAGATATAAAGCTTCATAAAGTTGTAAATGCATTCTCTTATATAAAAAAGGATTCCCTCAGTTAATGCCCCATTTTAACTGACTCCTTTCCGATTCCTCATCTCTCAAAATTAAGCTCTATGTATTCAAGTCAGAGTTATGCACTCTGACTGCCTTGGCACATTTCTCTCCAAAGCTTTGATCAGAGTCTTCCTTTCTCATCACAGTCAGAATCAAACTGTACCTCCCACAAAAGTGATGCATGCTAAACCAGCACATCAAGTGGGACTACAAATCTCTCTCTCTCTCTCTCTCTCTCTCTCTCTCTCTCTCTCTCTCTAAAAAGCAATCAATAAAAAATAAACCAGCCACATCAGCATAGGACCAATTTGACTTCACATCAGCAGACAGCATAAAGTTATATAGACATGTAATAAATGTAATTCATTTACAGTAAAAAAAATCACATGAGACTGATTTGCTGTTGTTCTCTTTAATCAGAGCTAAGGCTTACTTGTTTCAGAAACTGGTGAGCAGAAAATATGCAATAAAAACCAAAGTACATAAACACAAATCATCAGAATTAAAGACAAAACACAATTTACATCCACAATCAAGGACAAACACATGTTATCAGATGAGATTCCACATATACTGCTATTGACCTAGAATCTGGTCGGCAAACTCATTAGTCAACAGAGCCAAATATCAACAGTACAACGATTGAAATTTCTTTTGAGAGCCAAAATTTTTAAACTTAAACTTCTTCTAACGCCACTTCTTCAAAATAGACTCACCCAGGCTGTGGTATTTTGTGGAAGAGCCACACTCAAGGGGCCAAAGAGCCGCATGTGGCTCGCGAGCCAGTTTGCCGACCACGGGTCTAGATAATTAATTGTTAAACTTAGAGGGTTTCCTTGGAGGAGGCCATTTGTGGCCAGGAGAAAAATATTTTAATTACCAAAGTCTAGCATAACATCAGATAGAACTCAGTTCAAATCCCATCTGGGCTTATTGCAACCTGTGTAAATTTCAGATTGTAGGTGCTCAATAAATATCAGCTTTCTTTATTTCCATTCACAATAGTGCAAAATTTTAGTGTTCTGACACCAAAAATCAAATCACATTATTTTATTTTTATCCCCTGTAAAATTATAGATGAATTCTCTTTAAAGGATTTGCTGATTTTTCTTCATGATGCAGATATTGCTGTTTATTTTTCAACATGCTCCTCAAAGAGTTGGATTAAATGGTTGAACACATGGGTAACCAATGCGTGTATTTCAAGTTATCCTACTGTGCCGATAGGTGCAATGGGTGTGCTATTTATAGACTTATGAGACACAGAGAGCACTTTCTTTACACAGTCCCTGAAGTCATTTATCCTTTGTGGATAAACAGAATCGGCAAGAAGGTGGCAGATTCAGTAACGGATTCTGGATGAGCATAAGTTACCAGGTCAGAATCACAAACAGGAGATGTCAGAGTAAGGTGCCAAAGGAAGGTCAAAAGTAGAAACCATTTCCCAGCTCGTGTGGCTCAGTGTTTGAGTATCAACCCATGAACTAGGAGGTCATGGTTCGATTCCCAGTCAGGGCACGTGCCCAGGTTGAGAGCTTCATCCCCAGTAAAGGGGATGCAGGAGGCAGCCAATCAATGATTCTCACTCATCATTGGTGTTTCTATCCCTCTCTCCCTCACCCTTCCTCATTCTGAAATCAATTAAAAAATATATTATTTTTTAAAAAGTAGAAACCATGGTCATTTGGTCAGACCAACTCAGAGACAGGTAGAGTGGAGAGAAGCTCTCGGCCCCACTGAGTTGGCTAACACTGAACAGCCATATGGATATCTAGCACAGAATCTTTAACTGCTCCCTGTCCTTGATACCCTCCCATAGGTTGGGTACTCATCCTGTCTTATTTGAAATCTAATTATTAATTCCTGACTATTCCAATTAATGAAATACATCTGGGATTACTAGATATGGATTTTGAATCAATGAGAAAGCAAAGTGGAACAGGGTGATTTTCTTCAACCCTGAGAATAGATTCCAGAAGTACTCATTCAATTTTGCCAAAAGATACATAGGAGTGAGGCTCTTGGTTTAGCCAATTCACCACAATGGGAGTCACCTGGAATCAGGAATCATACTGTTTTCCAATTTATATCCTCAAAGTACTTAGCTCTGCACACATAAAACTACTATAGTGATAATTATTAATAAATTGTTGTTAAAGTGCATTTCATTCCTAGCTGTTTTTCAGTATGCACAGGCTGAATATTGAGGTTGGATGGTATAGGCCAATCTCTAAAACATATGTTGCCTTGGAATGAACTTTATGGAGCTCCTGGGATCCTGTAGTCAATATTATGAACTCCTCTAATGATTAGTTACAATTGATAAATATAACAATTCTTGCTGTCATATAGGATAGATAGACTTTTGTGGTGGTGTTTTCTAAGCTTTAATGTATACCAGAATAGCAGGATTCTTTTTAAAATGTGGACTTTCTGACCTTACATCTAGGGATTCTCATTCATTAGTTCTAGATCAGGAATCTCCAATTTCACCACTCATACGAAGTTGATGCAAATGGTCTGTGGACCACATTTTGGAAAAGACTGAATGTTTATGCAGAGAAAGAAAGAGAGAGAGAGACAGCAACAGACAGAAATTCCTTATTTCAAACAAACCCAGGGATGGCATACAATGTTAAACTAAGGATATTTGACACCAGGTTTATAGGTCTCATGCACAAACTGCAACATCCCCACCAACTCTTGGCCTTTGGTTCTTTTGCAGATTGTAATCCACTTTATGCCTGTCAAGGATATCTGGGATCAGAAAAATACAGCAAATAGCATCAACATGTCACCAGCAGCAGCAGCATCCAGACATCTGCCTCAACCTTAAGTTGAATATTAAAGTTCAAACTTTTTTGAATATTTTTTTAAACTCAAAATATTTTTTCTAGGCCTCCAAAAGAGCACCTTATTCATTATTTAGACATTTGAGAGTCTACTATCTACCAAGCTATTGAGATACAAAGCAATGTTAGTAGTCCTTTACATTTATTCAGTTCCAAGTGCTGTGCTAAGCTCTCTATTTGCCTTATCTTGTCTACACAACAATCCTAGGAAGTGAGCTCTAATATTCCATTTACAGAAAGGTGAAGAAACATGTCCACAGCCACACAGTAAAAGTGTAGAATTGGGATTTGACATCTGGTCAGAACATACATGCTTAATCACTCCACTGTCAATTCTATCAGTACTGGTTATGGATTAGTGGTTCTCAAAAAGTGGTCCCCAGTCTGACCTCAGAAAGGCTCTGGTTCTTATTTCTTTCTTTCTTTCTTTCTCTCTTTCTTTCTTTCTTTCTTTCTTTCTTTCTTTCTTTCTTTCTTTCTTTCTTTCTTTCTTTTTTTTTTTTTTTTGGGCAGCTGCTGCCATGGATACTCACAGCTAGAAAGCAAAGGGCAGAGTATTAGATGCCTGGGATTAGGATGACACCTCAGGGCAGGAACTCAGGGGGCTGAGGCAGAAATTCCAATTTTTGGGTCCCACCCCAGATGTAATGAATCAAAACTCAGGATAGGGCCAAACAATGTGTTTTAACAAGCCCTCCTGGTGCTTCTCGTGCACACTAAAATTTGAGAAGTATTGAATTAGAGAACTGGCTATGGAACTCTATAAGGCTTAGAAACTGATTCAATCAATGGCCTCTAGTCAGCACAGCTCCCCACAGGAGAAGTATAACCTCAAAGCCCATTGTCCTTCCTGGTCCACAACTTTTCTTATTTTAAAGGATACTTTTTCCACAAGTGCAATAAGAACTGACAAACACTCCCCTCTCTGATGAGTGAAACTCTCATCTAGCCATCCATTAGCTCATTAGCTCCTTTAATCATTTGTTCCTTTATTCACTCATTCCTCCAGTATTTAAGAACATAATGACAACCATGGACAAGAAATCACACAGCATATAGGACTGGACTTTGAGATGTGGTGGGAGCATTGACCCGTTCAAAGACTATAATTTGGCACTGACCAATGTGGCTCAGTTGATTGGAGCATCGTCCTGTACACCATAAGGTCACCTCTCTCTCTCTCTCTCTCTCTCTCTCTCTCTCTCTCTCTCTCTCTCTCCTCCCCCCTTACTCTCTCTCTGAAATCAATAAGAACATATCCTTTGGTGAGAATTTTTTTTAAAGGCTATATAATTTGATACAAGCAATGCCTTGCATCACTTGAAAGTACTCAAATAATGAAACCCTCAAAGAAGTATAACCACACAAGCAGAACACACTGTTCTTTTAAATTACTGGGTCCCAACACTGGTGTGTCTGAAGCATGAGATAAAGTCACCCAAGGACTAAAATTCAATTCTATATTCCCCAGCCAAGTGCCAGCCAGAGTCAATTGCAAGATGGATTTTCCAACATCCCCCAGATAGCATAAATACTGCCATAACAGCTGATTTTACTTCAAGGTTTATTCACTAAAAGGCTGACATCTTGCCCTAACCAGTTTGGCTCAGTGGATAGAGTGTTGGCCTACGGACTCAAGGGTCCCAGGTTCGATTCTGGTCAAGGGCATGTACCTTGGTTGTGGGCACATCCCCAGTAGGGGGTGTGCAAGAGGCAGCTGATCGATATTTCTCTCTCATCGATGATTCTAGTTCTCTATCCCTCGCCCTTCCTCTCTGTAAAAAATCAATAAAAATATATTTTAAAAAAATAAAATGAAAGGCTGACATCTAAAGACATTTACAAAACATCCCAGGAAAACCCTTTGAAATTTTGGCCATATACATCCTTAATTCTAGAAGACAGCTCCACAAGGAAAGAGATACTGTTATTATTATTATTATTATTATTTTGTACCCTGATATATTTCAAGGACCAAAAGCAGTGCCTGGTATGTAATTGATGCTCAACAATATTTTTGTGTGTGAATTATTCTGACCTGCTCTAATTTCATATAGCCTCATATACTTTTCAATAAAGGTGATTTGTCAAATTTGATAATGATATGTCACTTCATTTTTATACCTTTGTAAGGCTTTGCGCATATATAAATGTCTTTCCTCCAAAACCAGTGGTTAAACCATCAATCCAAGTTTTGGCTTAGTAAACATGTTTATACCATTTAAAATGTACACCTGCTGAATTTTGAACCATAAACCAAGAATTCATTTTGAAATCATAAGCTGTTTAACAGACGCAAGCCAGATATGGTTTCTAGTCTAGGAAATTTTCCAACTGGAGCAGCTCTGGCTTTCTGGCTACAAGCTGGGCAGACTGAGAACCATGGCTTGCCCTCCTGGCTGGCCTCTGAAAAGACCAGGCTGACCTAATAAAGGCTCCAGTGCTTATTTCTTTTTTGACAGCTGCTGCCATGCATAGTCACAGTTGGGGTAGAAAGCAAAGGGCAGAATATCAGATGCCTGGGATCAGGATGCCACCTCAGGGCAGGAGCTCAGGGGGCTGAGGCACGAGTGGAAGGGAGACACAAGTCTTTGCCCTTACATACCTGCCAAAGAGGAGGTTCTTGGCAGAACTAGTGGCTCTCTGGAAGGTCTTGCTAACCATTACCAGAGCTCTGCTGAGTTCTTTTATCCTAAAGCACCTGGCAGGGCCATTCAGGAAGAGTACTAACATTAACAAATTGAGTTCATCTGGGTAGGCCTTTCACAAGATGACTTATTTGATACAGCTGAGAGCATAGCAAGTTAAGCTTTCAGACCCCACATTGGAAGATTGAGTAACTTCCAATGTATAGAACTGTGCAGGGATAAGCTCTTTAGCCTATTTATTAACCAGACACCTCCAAAATATACACAACACACACACACACACACACACACACACACACACACACACACACACACACACACAACCACCTTGTGAATAAGGGGAGAAGTGGGCATTTGGGACTTGACTTTATAAATATGCAAAAACATATTTTTGCATATCTTTTGGGGGAGCTCCAATGTCTCCTCAGCATCTGTTTTCTCAGCTAGCCCATGGATTTGGCTGTTTAGGGCATGCTCTTGAGATATACAATTTCCATTCTCCAGTAATCTTGGGACTATCAATATTTTTCCAAAATGTATATTTTTGAGTTTACAATTCATTTCTTCCTTACTCTAGAGAATACGTGCTTAGCTGGAATTTTCAGTAGATCAAGTATAATTTTGCTAGGACTGCAATAACAAAGTACCACAAACTGGGTGGCTTAAACAACTGATGTATTGTCTCACAGTTCTGGAGGCTGGATGTCTGAGATCAAGGTATCAGCAGTGTTGCTGCCTTCTGAGAGCTGCAAAAGAGAATCTGATCCATGCCTCTCTCCTAGCTTCTGGCGGTTTTCTGTCAATCTTTGGTGTTCTTTGGCTTGTAGAAACAGCGCCCTGATTTCTCCTCCATCTTCACATGGCATTCTCCTTGTATGTATCTGTCTCCAAATTTCCCCTTTTTAGGAAATTTAGGCTGATCCTACTCCAAAACGACCTCATCTTAACTAATTACATTTGCAATGATCCTATTTCCAAATAAGGTCACATTCTGAGGTACTGAGGGTTAGGACTTGAATTTTGGGAGGACACAATTCAACACATCACATCAAGTATCTAAATAGAAAACTTTTTTTCTCCACTGACTTTCACAAAAATATTGTCATGAGTCAATTCAGATGTAATTTTTAATTCAATAGATAATACAAATTACATTAGATAATGTAACAAAATTTTCAAATGGCATAATTAAAGAAAAACTGATTGCTTTATTGTAGTAAGAATCCTCAAAAAAAGGAACAGAATGTGAATGCAAAGTAGTGTTTTTCTTATTGTAAAAATAGATTAGAGGGATAAAAAGAAGACAATGACAGTTTAGCAAAACAAAACATACTGTATTAAAGTGAACACATTTCTAACAACCCTGAGATATTGGCAACAGGAGATAAACCAAGTCACTGGTTACTCAGACCCTATTTCCTTGCACATTATAGAAGCTGCTGGCTCTTCAAAATGAACAGATTGCTCTCTACTGAAAGAAGGAAAAGACACAAACACAGCTGCAGCATTTGCAAAATGTAAGAGGAAATGGGCAAACAAGATGAACACTCCCAACAGCAATAGATGGGGGTAGAGAGCGACCGAGGAGACATTTGCTGGAATCTGAAGACACTATAGTCTGCCATCAAGGTGGTGCAAAGCTAATCAGTTCCCCTTTCTGTAATTCAAGAAAGGAGGCAGTGATAATAAGGGAGGTGTGTCCAAGAGGCAAGATGACAAGCCAGGCAGCCAAAAGACTTTTTAGGGAAGAAATACACCATAGTTCACAGCTTGTTCCTTAGCCTCGCATGTCCAGGAACTCAGTCTCAGGCTTCCAAGTGGGTCAGATTCAGGAAGACTGACTCATGCTACCAATTTCACCAGAGACTGCTGCGCAAACCAGAATACCTGTGTATTCATTTAGGGGGCATGACTTTACAGAAAACAAAGTGTGGAGAGAGAGAGAGAGAGAGAGAGAGAGAGAGAGAGAGAGATCTATCTAAAATTTTCCTGATATTAAAGTACCACAGACTCAAATTTATTATTAGGAGACTGCAGGATGTGCATGAACTCAAACCTCAGAGGAGAAGATGCTATTCATCTGGCATATTTGAGACAAATCATAGTAAGGCCAACCTCTCAACTAAGAAAAAGGCCTCCCGAATGTCTGGAATATATATGATCCCCAGAATCTGTCTGAGTTCTTCAGGCCTTGACCATTCTAAGCTTCCATTCTGACTATCCTTTTCTTTTGACCTATTCTTTCCTTTCATTAATACCACTGGTTATACTAGAGCCAAGTCTTTTCTCTCTACTTCTAGTCTGACCCCTGGATATTCTGTCTCTATTATGTGCTGGCTATATGGGTCAATATCTTAACAATCTGATGTTGCTTTTCTATCACCTCCATGTGTGACCTTCAACCCAACTTAAAAATTCAATATTTCAAAATGGTGTGTGTTGAGCCACACACACACCATACCCCTCGGAGACATTGCGGGTTCAATTTCAGATGACCACAATATAGTAAGTCAATCATTTTGCTGGTAGAGGGTCTTTCCTTCAATCTTTTAAAAAATGCAACATCTGAGAAGTACAATAAAGCAAAGTGCAATAAAATGCTATGCCTCTGTGTACACACACACACACACACACACACACACACACATACACACACACATTGAGAAAGAGCACTTAGCTCTGAAGTACTTAGATCTTAGTAATTGCTTTTTGGGGCACATCCTTTACAACTCTAGAATCCACAGAAAGAAAGAGGTATTTAAAAGGGGGGGGGAGGGGGAGAGATCTGGCACCTATGATCAGAGCTACAGAAATAAAAACACCTAGGTTACCCAATGAATTTAGATTCCAGATTTATTCATAGAGACTGCTCTTGGTTTCCATACTTGGTGTAGCTACTCTTCCACATACTCCTTCCCAGACTATCCTGCAGAGTTTCTCATCAACCCTTCTAGTGGTTCTCAACCTGTGGGTCGCAACCCACAGGTTGAGAACCGCTGCTATAGAGCCTAAGACCATCGGAAAACACAGATATTTACATTATGATTCATTAACAGTAGCAAAATTACAGTTATGAAGTAGCAACGAAAATAATTTTATGGTTGGGGGTCACCACAACATGAGGAACTGTATTAAAGGGTCACGTCATTAAAATGGTTGAGAACCACTGCATTAGATCCTCTTTGCTGATTGTGATGCTCTCTTTATCCAGACTGCCAGGTTGACTGTTCTCTCAGATCCCTGTGGTGGCTGGTCACACCCCATCCAAGTTCATTGGATTTTGTTGAAGTTGCGTTTCATATGGCAATAGAATTCTGAATGAAATGGTCATGGCTTGGCTATGCTTTATTGCTATTTGTTTTCCCTGATTCAAATAGAAAGCAAATAAATGAACTATTCTTTCTAAAACTGCTCTCTTTCCTAGGGACTCAGTGGAATTGCTGCACAAAGCCAAGAGCTGCTCTGCTAGAAATCAAAGTCCTTCTCTCACAGTGGGAGACTGGTTATTGCCCAGTCTCAAAGGGAAGCTTCACAAAGGCTGATATCACAGAGGATGAGTAAGGGTCAGGGAGTCTTTTATTTTATAACTTCTGCCCTGTAATAGGAAAAATAAAAACACTCAAAATCTCCTTCTTCGTCCACTATCAACTCAAATCACCAGACATTGACTGAGCACCCATACGTACTGTGGGGGACAAAATGATTAACAAGAAAAAGCAACTGCCCTCAACAAACTTAAAGTCTAGAGAGGAAGATATGTACATGAAGAAGTCAGGAAGGCAAGACAGTGGTTGAAGAGTGGCATAAAATACTGGAAGAATGAGAGGAGAGAGAAATTATAGTGATTAAAATCGTCTTCTGACATTGTGCCAGGCCAACAGACTGGCACCATTTTTTGAGAGCAATGTTGAAACACATCATGTCTGCTTCAATAAAACTCCCCAGTTTGACTGTCTCTTTGGTGGAAACAACAAGCTATTCTGCCAGTATGAACCCAGAGAGCAAGAACTCAAGGTGGGAGGAGGGAGGAGATGGTAGGAAGAACAGGAGGTGGGAAACATTATTTGATTCATAAAAATAAGAGTATTCATGCCTCACATTTTATCCAAGAAGCACTGCTGAGCAAAATGAATAGAATTGGAAGGGAGCTGAGAAATCTTCTCACTCAACCACCATGTAATGCTTGAGTTCCCTTCAAACTATCCTTGCCAAAAAATGCCCCTAAGGGAGATAACAAAAAAAGCTTTATGAGAAAATGGCATTTAAATTTGATCCTCAGAATACTGAATTTTAATGCTTGAAAACAAATAGTAAGTATAAGGAAATGACAAAATCCTAAAGGCTGTAAGAAACTATAGGACACTAGCAGAGAATAAATGTTACAGGTTGGATGGAGTGGTAAGGAACACAGGGGAGGTGTGGGAGTGGTAAGGAACACAGATGAGGATGGAAATCTTGGTAGGAGTGTAATCACAAACACTTTTGAATACCAGGCCAAGCCCCCCATAAACCAGCTGCTTATATAGGGTAAGACAAAGATTACACAGAGAAATATGGATTATAGGTATGGGGAAGTAGGAGGCTGGGGTGGGACTCCATTGTTTGGGCAACAAGGTTGTAAATCTTTCCATGAGAATGAACCGCATTCCAAGGTTGACTCCAGGTCCAAGGTTGACTTCCAGGTCCCAGGGGGCGTACAACTCCCAGCCAGGTCAGAATGTCCTTTCTTTAACCAACACAAGGCAATCATGATTAACAGAGCATGATTAATATTTCTCATAACCATAGCTAGTCCCCAATTTTCTATTCTTGCCCCTAACATTTCCCCACTGCTATTTCTATCAACTCATATCTATGAGGTTAGTTTTAGATGAAAAGTCTCATCCTGCTGGACCGCATCTGCTTCTGCCTTGAAAGCAGTTATTAGGGATGTAATACACCAAATGTAGGATTTTGAATATGTTTTCTATCAACTGAGAATTGACAGAAAGATTAAAACAGCACATTCCTTTAAACTACTCACAACCATGTTTATGCTGCAACAGCAAATAATCTATTGCTGTCCAATTTTCTAGAACTGCCTCCCTTACCTGGCTCAGCTCTTGATTTATCCCATGTATAGCCCTGGATGTGGCATTCAGGGCTTCTACCATGCTACAAGCCATCCAGGTCACTTCTACATTAAGGGAATCTGCCAATACCAGCATAACAAAAATGGTCAAAGGAATATATGCAGCAGGGCTCCACAGGTGGAGAGCCTCATTGCAGTTGAGTGCCACAGCCTTGAGAAAATCTCTTTTGGTTCAGACCTGTGATATTTCTGAGGCATAATACAGTCAGTCATCCTTAGGAACAGGGCCCCCTGGTGCTGTTAGCAGGAATAAATAGTTACCCCATATTATCAGAAAGCAACCAGCCAACAGCTTAGTATGTTCATTTCTATAAGGGAAGGTGAAATTATCAGAACAATTCATATTGTAGTTATTAGATACTAAAAGACAATAGCACACCCCATAAAAGTCAGACATTTGCCACAGGGCTGCAATAAACTTTAGGGAAAACATCCCTGCATCCTTTTCCCAAACAGTGGATCCCAACATATAAAGGTCCCTGTATATGACTTCCCAAAATGAATGGAATAATTCTACATATTAGCAATAGGTGTCCCAACTCCTACTCAGCACAATGTAAAGATCAGTTCTACATAGGTTCCTCCACTGCCAGTTTCACAGCAGTTGGAGTGGTGAGAAGCAAGTCTCAGGATCCTGTCCATTTCTCCTCCAGTTGGCCCATCATCCTTGTTCTGTTCATGTCTGTCTAACTGCCTATCCCCCCTCAAGGATCTTGGCTCTGAATTCTTTTTTAAAATTTTATTTTATTGTTTAAAGTATTACAAATAGTAGTACAAATGTCTCCTCTTTTTCCCCATTGACTTTCCCCCGGCTTCCCCTCCTCCCCTTCCCCCACACATGCCCTCAAGCCTCCAAGTGTCTTGCATCCATTGGTTATACTTATATGCATGTATACAAGTCCTTCTGTTGATCTCTTACCTCCCCCCGAAACCTCCTCAGCCTTCCCACTGTAGTTTGACAGTCTTTTCGATGCTTCTCTGCCTCTGTATCTATTTTTGTTCATCAGCTTATAATGTTCTTTATTATCCATAAATGAGTGAGATCATGTATTTTTCTTTCACTGACTGACGTATTTCACTTAGAATAATGTTCTCCAGTTCCATCCATGCTGTTGCAAATGGTAAGACTTCCTTCTTTTTTATAGCAGCATAGTATTCCATTGTATAGATGTACCACAGTTTTCTAATCCATTCATCTGCTGTTGGGCATTTAGGATGTTTCCAAATCTTAGCTATGCTGAATTGTGCTGCTATGCATATATCCTTTCTGATTGGGGTTTCTGTTTTCTTGGGATAGATTCCTAGAAGTGGTATTAATGGGTCAAATAGCAGTTCCATTTTTAAATTTTTGAGGAAACGCCATACTGTTTTCCACAGTAGCTGCACCAGTCTTCATTCCCACCAGCAGTGCAAGAGGGTTCCTTTCTCCACATCCTGCCCAGCACTTGTTGTTTGTTGATTTGTTGATGATAGCCATTCTGACAGGTGTGAGATGGAACCTAATTGTTGTTTTGATTTCCATCTCTCAAATGATTAGTGACTTTGAGAATGTTTTCATATGTCTCTTGGCGTTCTGTATGTCCTCTTTCGAAAAGTGTCTATTTAGGTCCTTTGCCCATTTTTTTAATTGGATTGTTTATCTTCCTTTTGTTAAGTTGTATGAGTTCCCTGTAAATGTTGGAGATTAAACCCTTATTGGAGATAACATTGGCAAATATGTTCTCCCATGCAGTGGGCTTTCTTGTTGTTTTGTTGATGGTTTCTTTTGCTGTGCAGAAACTTTTTTTAAAATTTCTTTATTGATTAAGGTATCACATATTTGTCCTCATCCCCCCATTCCCAGCCCACTCTCCTCCCCACACATGCCCCCACCCCCCTTTTGTCCTTAACCACTGGGTAGGCTCACATGCTTGCACACAAGTCCTTTGGTTGATCTCTCCTCTTTACCCCCACCCTCTCCTACCCTCCCTCTGAGGCCTGACAGTCTGAGCCATGCCTCCTTGTTTCTGGGTCTGTTTTTGTTTATCAGTCTATGTTGTTCATTATTTCCCCTAGATGAGTGTGATCATGTGCTATTAGAAATACACTTATAAGAACAGAAAATGAGACAAGCAATAATGGTTATGCTGACAGGCAAATGAATCAGTCTGTAGTGAGTTTCTTTCTGGGCCAACAGTTCTTTTGAGACCCAATTTCAAATTCACACAGTTCCTTATGTGTACATGTCAGCCATGACATTTCAGTTCTGGATGGTGGACAAATGGTGGTAATGCTGGTCTGACGCTCTCTGGTTTGGTCCTGGGCAACCTGTATTGACGCACAGTTGTTAACTGCTAGTATGGCAAGGCGACGTCAGCGTCTTCCATCTCTGGACTGCTTCTCTTCTGTCTTGATGGCTGGAGTAGTCCTGTCGATTCCTCTCTGTTGCTGGAATCCACATGGTCTCGGAGTTGTTTTCTGAAAATATACAAACATATTCTCGACCAAAAGTTAATAAAGGAATATTTTCTATAAATTTGACTTGGGATCCTATTTCATTTTTTGCCCAAATGATTTTCCTCTGGCTTGTTTTGACACCTTGTGTGTTCTTCATGGGTGTCTTGCTTTTAGCCTTACAATTAATTTTCTAAAGTATTAATTTTCTAGATGTAATTTACTTACAGGTTATTTTTCCTTACATGATATTCTTCTACTATCCCCTCCTTTTTTGATTTAAATGTTAGGAGGCTTTTGAAAATTTTATAATGTAGTCTTGATGACTTTTAAATTTTAATTTTTTGCACTATAATATTACTGTTTTAGCTTCATTACATGGTGCACAATTTTATCATGAGAGGAAGTGCCAATAAAAATTTTAGTTAACACTTTAGGAACACCTTTTTGTCTAGTACAATTAATTTTTCTAGAATATTCGCTTGTTTCAACTAGCCAGTTTAAATTTGCCTGAAAACTTGACTGCTATTTTACTGTCAAATTTATTACTCTGACAACAATCTTATTTTACCCTGTAAATATTAGTGGAAAGGATTATTTGCCTTCTTGAGTAGGTCCTGAGCATTCCTGGTGGTAGGCTGGATTTAGATATCATAAACCCACTTCCCCACACCATGGGTACAAGACAACTCAAACAATTCTTGTTGGAGTGAGAGGGCATCTGCTGTCGTCCAAGTCTCTGTCGGTCACCTGAGTCCTGATCTGGGCTGTGCATGGGATGTACGAAGCAGCCATGGGGGCAGGAGACCTCCCTCAGAAGGGGCTAGGGTTCAGGCCCCTGCAATGTTGGGGGGGTGAGGGTCTGTGCCCCACCTCTGTTGATCCCCAAATTCTCTCCTGATAGCCCCCCTGCGACTGTGCCTGTCTTAGGTTGTTCCTCCCTTGAGGAATCTTACCCGTCTCTGTCTAACCAGCCATCTTCCGGGGCCAAGCAGGGTGATGTGAGATTCAGTTTTGTCTCCTTGGTAACTTATGCCCCCATGGTCTCCATGCCCAGCACCTGCCTTGGGATCCCCTCGTCTGCTGGTGGGGCCCCAGCACTGATCACATATCTTGTGGAACCCGGGTTTCTTCTCCAGGGAGGGCCAGAAACTTTTTATTTTGATGTAGTCCCATTTCTTTATTTTCTCTTTAGTTTCCATTGTCCTAGGAGCTGATCAGTAAAGATATTGCTACAACAAATGTCTGCTATCTTGGTGCCTATAGCTTCTTCTAAGATTTTTATGGTTTCCCATCTTATGTTTAAGTCCTTTATCGATTTTGAGTTTATTTTTGTGTATGGTATAAGTTGGTGGTCTAATTTCATTTTTTGCAAGTATCTGTGCAGTTTTCCCAACATCATTTATTGAAGAGTCTGTCTTGACTCCATTGTGTGGTCTTGCCTCCTTTCTCAAATATTAATTGAGCATAATGGCTTGTGTTGATTTCTGAGTCCTCTGTTCTGTTCCACTGTTCTATATGTCTGTTCTTGTGCCAGTACCAGGCAGTTTTGAGAACAATGGCTATGTAGTATAGCTTGCTATCTGGTATTGTGATCCCTACAACATTGTTCTTTCTCATGATTACTGCAGCTATTCGGGGTCTATTTTATTCCAGATGAATTTTTGGAGAATTTGTTCTAGGTCTTTGAAGTATTCCATTGGGATTTTAATGGGGATTGCATTGAATTTACAGATTGCTTTGGTTAGTATGGACATTTTAATGATGTTGAGTCTACCAATCTATGAACTTCCATTTGTTCATGTCTTCCTCTATCTCTTTTTTCAGCATCCTGAAATTTTCTGACTACAGGTCCTTTGTCTCCCTGCTAAGTTTATTCGTAGGTATTTTAATTTTTTTTTGTTGCAATGGTAAATGGGATTGCTTTTTAAATCTCTCTTTCTCTGAGTTCATTATTGGTATATAGAAAAGCCATAGACTTCTGGGTGCTAATTTTATATACTTCTATATTGCCAAATTCATTTATTAAGTCTAGTAGATTTTTGCTGGAGTCTTTGGGGTTTTTATGTACACTATAAGGTCATCTGTGAATAAGGACAGTTTTACTTCTTTTCCAATTTGGATGTCTTTTATTTCTTCTTGTTGACTGATTTCAATGGCTAGTACTTCCAGTATTATGTTGAACAGGAGTGATGAGAGTGGGCATCCCCATCTTGTTCCTCTTTTTAGGGGAAATGATTTTAGTTTTTGCCCATTGAGTATGATGTTGGCTGTGGGTTTGTCATATATGGCTTTTATTATGTTGAGGAATGGTCCTTTTATTCCCACATTGCTGTGAGTTTTTATCAAGAAAGGGTGTTGGATTTTGTCAAATGCTTTTTCTGCATCAATGGATATGATTATATGGTTTTTATCTCTCAGTTTGTTTATGTGGTGTATCACATTTATTGATTTGTGAATATTGTACCATCCTTGCATCCCCAGAATAAATCCCACTTGGTCATGGTGTATTATCTTTCTAATGTAATGCTGGATTTGATTTGCTAAAATTTTGTTGAGAATTTTGGTGTATATATTCATGAGGGATATTGGCCCGTAATTCTCTTTCTTTGTATTGTCTTTATCTAGTTTTGGGATTAAGATAATGCTGGCTTCGTTGAAGGAGCTTGGAAGTGCTCCTTCCTCTTGAATTTTTTGGAATAGTCTGAGGAAGATAGGTTTTATTTCTTTTTTGAATGTTTGATAAAACTCTCCTTGAAGCCATCTGGTCCAGGGCTTTTGTTTGTTGGAAATTTTTTGATGACTGGTTCAATTTCCTCCATATTTATCAGCCTATTCAGATTTTTTGACTCCTGGTTGAATTTTGGAAGGTCGTATTTTTCTAGGAATATGCCCATTTCTTCTAGGTTGAGCATTTTGTTAGAATAGAGTCGGTCATAGTATTTTTTTATGATTCTTCGTATTTCTGTGAGGTCTGTTGTTATTTTGCCCCTTTCGTTTCTGATTTTGTTTATTTGGATCCTCTCTCTTTGCTTCTTGGTGAGCCTGGCTAGAGGTTCATCAATCTTGTTTATCTTTTCAAAGAACCAGCTCTTGGATTCATTGATCTTTTGTATTGTTTGTTTGTCTGTTTATGGCCTCCATATCATTTATTTCCATTCTGATCTTTATTATTTCCTTCCTTCTGCTCACTCTGGACTTTTCTTGTTGTTCTCTTTCTAATTCTTCAAGTTGCAGATTTATATGGTTTACTACCAGTTTTTCTTGTTTGTTTGTTTTTTTTAGGTAGGCCTGTAATGCTATGAACTTCCCGCTGAGTACTGCTTTCATTGTGTCTCAAAGATTTTTGATTGTTGTGTTTTCATTGTTGTTTGTTTCCAGGATGTGTTTTATTTCTTCTTTGATCTTTTTGGTAACCCACTCATTGTTTAATAGTATGCTATTCAGCTTCCAAGTGTTTGAATTTTTGTAATTGTTTTTATTGTAGTTGATTTCTAATTTTATGCCATTTTTGTGATCTGAGAAGATGTTTGATATGAATTCAATCTTCTTGAATTTGGAGAGACTTTGCCTGTGTCCCAATATGTGGTCTATCTTTGAAAATGTCCCATGTGCACTTGAGAAGAATGTATATTCTGTAGTTTTGGGGTGGAATATTCTAAAGATGTCAATTTAGTCCATCTTATCTAGTGAGTTATTTAAGATTGCTGTTTCTTTGCTCATTTTTTGTCTAGAGGATTTATCCAGTGATGTTAATGGGGTATTAAAGTCTCCTCCTATGATTGTATTGCTGTCAATATCTCCCCTTATATCTTCCAGAAGGTGTTTTTTTTATGTATCTGGGTGCTCCTGAATTGGGTGCATATTATTTACCAGAGTTATGTCCACTTGTTGTATCGATCCCTTTAGAATTATGAAGTGGCCTTCCTTGTCTCTTGTTATGGTCTTCACTTTGAGGTCTATTTTGTCAGATATAAGCATTGCTACCCCAGCTTTTTTTCTTTTCTATTTGCCTGATAGATGTTTTTCCAACCCTTCACTTTCAGTCTGTGTGAGTCCCTTTTTCTGAGGTGGGTCTCCTGTATACAGTATATACTGTATACAGGTCATGTTTTCTTATCCATTCAGTCACTCAATGTCTTTTGTTTAGAGCATTTAATCCATTTAGGTTTAATGTTATTATTGATAGGTACTTGTTTGTAGCCATTTCTGTACTTTATGCCTGTGTTCCTTCTTCGCTTTCTATTTCTTCTTTTTATAGCATTCCCTTCAGCATTTCTTGCATTGCTGGCTTGGTAGTGATAAAATCCCTTTGCCTTTTTTTGTCTGTGAAGCTCCTGATTTCCCCCTCAATTTTGATTGATAGTCTTGCTGGATAAAGTATTCTTGGGTTCAGACATTTTCTTTGCATCACTTTGTATACTTCATTGCATTCCCTTCTAGCTTGATGTGTTTCTGTTGAGAAATCATTTGATAATCTGATGGGGGAATCCTTTGTAGGTAACTCTCTGTCTCTCTCTTTTAGCCTTTAAGATTCTCTCTTTGTCATTAACATTTGCCATTGTAATTATGACATGTCTTGGTGTGGGTCTTTTGGGATTCATCTTACTCGGGACTCTCTTTACTTGTGTAACTTTTTTCTTCCCCATGTCAGGGAAGTTTTCTGTCATTATTTCTTCAAATAAATTCTCTAATCCTTGCTGCTCTTCTTTTCCTTCTGTCACCCCTATTATACATAGGTTACTTCATTTTGTGTTGTCCCAAAGCTCCATTAGGCTCCCCTCCTGCTTTATAAGTTTTTCTCCAGTTGCTTTTCAGATTGGGCTTGTTTCTCTACCTTATCTTCTAACCCATTAATTCGGTCCTCTGTTTCTTCTAGTCTACTCTTGAAACTTGCTATGGCATTTTTTAATTGTAGCTTTATCACTTTGATTTCTTTCTGATTTTTGCATAGGTTGTTGATTTTCTCATCCATCCAGTTTATGAACTGTATGACCATTATGCTGAATTCTTTTTCTGTCATGTTGCATGCCTCCATTTCACTTATTTCCTTTCTTGGTGATTCCTCTTTGTTTCCTCTGGGGATTGTTTTGTTGTCTCCCCAATCTAACTATCACCAGAAGGTCCAATCACCAAGTTGTGGGGGCCTGGGCCATGTGCAGTAGGATCTTTGTGCCACCTAAGTGTTACTGAAGAGCTCTAACACCAAGACATGTGGCTGCCATGTGTCTGTGGGAGCCATGCTTGCCCAGGATCAGAGTTACCGGCACTCAGTGCAGCCTCATGTGTGCACCTAGAATCAGAGATCCCACCTGCGCCATACTGAAAAAAAGACCCTGCTGTTGTGTGCCAAAAATCAGAGTCCCTTAGCACATGCCAGAAGTCATTGTCCCCCTATTTCCATGCTGAGATTTGAATATTGGAGTCTCTGTCACTTGGTTCAGTCTCTCACTGAGAATCAGGGTCCCTGTGTGTGCATGTGCTAAGAATTAGAATCACTGGCTATTAGTGTGCATATACTCGGAATTAGGGATCCCGTGCGTGGTCGATGAGACACAGAGTCAAGTCGCTGGTGTTCAGTGCTGCCTCTTGCATTGAGAATGAGGGTCTCCAGTCTGCTTTGGGGACCAGGTTGCACAGCCACCCTGTGTCAGTGGGAGGTCCACTCCTGTGCTGCCCAGAATCAAAGTTAGGTGGCACAATCTCTCTGTGTTAGCATGAGGTCTGGTGCAGGAGTGCGTGCTATGGGAAACAAACTGCTCATGTCTGCACACCCAGGCTCAAATTCAGCGCAGCCTCCCTGTGTGGGGTCTGGTCGCAGGAGTGCACGTTGCAGGAAACAAACTCCCTGTGTCGCCACACCCAGGCTCATATTCAGCGCAGCCTTCCTGTGTGGGCACAGAGTCTGGTTGCAGAGTGCATGCTGCAGGAAACAAACTCCCCGTGTCTGCACACCCAGGCTCAAATTCAGGTAGCTCCACTGCTATGTGTGGGCAGGAGGCTTGCTTGCACAGAGAGGGTCTAGCAGTTCCTATGCCACTGTAGCAGGCCGGCGGGGAGGAGATGGGTTCTGTGACTCACAGAAATCCGTAGCTGGGATGCCTGGAGTCTTGGTGTCTGTGGGTCTGCAGCTGTGGTCACAGGTCTTTTACACGAGTGACTGTGGGGTCCCGGTTTGCGTCTGAGACCATATTGGGTGGTGGCTAGGCTAGGATCCTAGTCTCAAGCAGTTCTGTTCCTCAAGATGGAGTGGTTTCTGTGCCGGTGGTGTCCTCCCCGGAGTGTTTGTGGTGGCAGCAGGGTTTCGCTGTCTAAGACTGCCCAGATTGGCAGCCCCCTGGAAGACCTGCAGAATCTAACTGTCCCTAGCTCTCACTCACACACACCACACACATCCACACACTCCTCTATCACTCCCTCACTTTCTCACACAATCTCCCTCCCTACCTTCTTGCTGGTCACCATCTTTTTTTTTCTCCTTGGCTCTAAATTCTTTATGAGAAAAGGGGCATAGCGTCTCTTCTGTAACTGCTTCATGCTGAGGAGGGACAAAGTTTTCCCTTCAGAGCCAAGAGAGCCTGTCTCTCTGTCAGAGGGATGATGAGGCCTGGTCACAGAAGGAGGTGGTGATGGTGTCTAGAGGCAGTATTCCCTGAGTGCAAGTAGAGCTTGTAACCTGGTGCAGACAAACTGTGTTATAAAATTTAGTATTGGGCAAAAGTTAGAACAGCAAGAATTATGACAAATGGTCTGGTGGAAGGAAAAAAACATTTCAGTTGTAATAATTTATTGAAACACAATTTTTTCCATAAAATCACCCTCATTTTTATTAAAGAACCAACTTAAGACCAATTTATTTACTGTATTAAGTCTAGTAACAATTTGACCTAATTGTTTGCATGAACACAATAAGAACAACAGTTGATCACATAGGCTATTTTAAAAAGATATGCTTTGCTGGAATTTCATGAACAGCTTTAATTAGCCCCACAGGACAAAGAAGCTGAGCCACCTAGCTGCCATCAGGTTTGCCTGCAATACCTGTAGATATGGGTGAAATTCTCAAGTTGAGATCTCCAGTGATGTCTTGAGGTTCCTTCTTTGCCATCTCTCAGGAAAGCAACCTTCATTCCTTACCTGGAAAGACTGCCATGAACTGTGTGACCATGCAAGGTATCAGGCTTTCTCTAAAGTGATCTTATTGGCTTCATTCCTTAAAGCTTCCTGGTGACATCCAGTGTCCAGGCATGTCTCCCTCAGACATGACATCCAGTCAAAATCTTGGTTAATATAGCCACAATTGGAAACAGGTCTTATTGAATTCATGCAAAGAAATGTATTGCCACTTATTAAGAATTACCAAATTCTGGAGGGCAGGTAGGGAGAAGAATATATAATTTAACAAATTGCTTTAAAAATGCTTCCTAATATCTTCAAAACAAAAAAATGTAAGGATCAGCAATACTTTCAGCAAAAGTTACAAAAATTATATAATTATTTTTCATTCATTCAGCCCTATAATAAAATTTTTGTCTCTCCTGCTTTTTCCTGCCAGTACTCTATAAATCCAGATACTTTATAGAGTAACTAGAAGCCCGATGCATGAAATTCATGCAAAGGCCTTGGCCCCAGCCTCCACCCACTGCCACCCCTGCCCAGGGGCCTTTGCCACCTCTGCTGTGGCCCCTGCCCACTGTGGCTTTGTCTGGAAGGAAGGACGTTTGGAAGGATGTCCAATCTAATTAGCATATTATGCTTTTATTATTATAGATTATTATAGATGCAAATGACATGGAATCTTGTACTTTCTGCAAAACACAATATTCCAGAATAACAGTTAGAGCTATAAATGAAAGCATAATATAGTTATTATTATTTGACAAAGCTTTCCATGTACCTTAAGCAGAAAATTTTCCTTCATGGGAGAGAAAACAAATCCTTGAGGCATTCCAAGGCCTATTGGAATGACCTAAAGCCAGTTCTAGGTGAAGAACAAGTTTCTTAAAATTCAAAACCTGGGAAGGTTGTCAAACTTATTTTACCAAAAGATCAGATATGATTATTATTATGCATTCAAAGTGACAAAAGAGTATTAGGCTAGCAACCGTCAGTTCCCATGGTTAAGATGGCCTTTTTAAAAAAAAATAATCAAATGCCTGATTAATATAACATATAACCATTTCAATAACTTATAGAATTTTTGTTTCCTGGGCCAAAGGAAAGACCTTTTCCCTTTTAATAGCCTATAAAAGGACTAACCAAAATGAGTTTTATTCTCTAACTTCATGTGTCCTTGGGTGTGGTCAGCAAATGACACTAATTAGATTTCTGCTGTTTCCCTGAGTAATTTATATAAGCTATTTACTTTCTAGTTAGGGAGGCAACACGCAAATCATTTACTCTTTTTTTTTTCCAAATAATTTACTCTTAAGTGTCCTTGGTTTAGGGACGATGGGATGTACTAAGTAGCTCCAAATTGCCATTTATCCATCTCAGTTTCCCTATTCTACTTGTCCTGGCTTACTGGCCTATGTCATTTATATAATTTCCTTTCAACATTTCTCTTTACAAAATTCTACACTTTCACAAACCTTCTTCAGAAAACTCACAACTTTCAGAAATAACCAACTCTAAAATCCACTTTCTTTTTCCTTCAAAATGCATCTCCATTCCCTCAGGCCTTCTATTACACCAAAACCATAATTTCTTTCCAATTAGTTAGAATTCTTAACCCTTAGAAACCTTAATTTTTAGGAGGCATGTAAGTAATTAATTGTCAGGGCCAGCCAGATGGTTGAACTGGGCTGAGGTAGGGAGGTGGGAATTGAGAAAAGAAAGACAGGAAAGTGGATTTGGGAGGGCTGCGAGCCATTGACCGACTGCAGCAACTTTATTAACTGCATAATGCCTTTTATACACAAACACTTGAATAGGAGGTCTCTTAAGAGGAATGTACTCTCTGTTCCTCTTAATATCTAAGATAAAGCAGGAAGCCAAATTCTCAGTAAATATTTACAGAATTCTGATAAGCTATGAAAGGTCGCTGTCATTCTGCTCATTCTGCTGACAATAGGAAAGTGCCATCAAAACAAGTCAGGGAACACTGTGTGGGTAGGGAACTGATTCTTATCAGTCCCTTCGGGTGCAAGGACTCTGTCACCTTACACCCTGTCTCCAACAGTTCCCCCTTCTCTATTTAATTTTAAGCTACTACTAATAAAAGCAAAATTTAAACATTAATAAAAAAGCTCTCATATTAAAACAATTACAATCAATGCCAATGCAAAACCAAACTACATATATGTTATCATTTTCAAAACTTGAATGTCAAGAGCAAAACTCTGGCTATTAAATAATAACAAAACAATAAGAGAGAGATCAAAACTATGGACATGTTAACATTTTTAGCTACTAAATGAAAGAAAGTCTCTTGTGCTGCTGGTGTATATTTATTCAGAGTCCTTGGACTTGGCTGCACAAGACTTTGTAGAAGACTGGCAGCTAATAGATGCTAGCATGAGTAGGAACATGGTTGAAGAAGTAACTTCAACTTCTTGCTTTTCCACAATCTGCTGTACTTCAGTCGTTAACTTCTCTAGATGACTCTATGTTGGCACCTCAGTCCCTTGCGTAGCTTTCAGTTTTCTTCTTCCTCCACTTTGCTGTCATTAAGGCAGTACTTAGTCCTTTTGAGTGAAGGGATACAGGAGTTTGTCTGAGTCCATTGAGGTGACACACGTAATGCTCTGGCACCTGAATTGGCAATATTGCTCCTTCTTGGAAAGATATAAAACACAACCTCTTCCCCACATTATTACTGAATCTGATAAAACTCTTTTCTGGTTTATGCTTCCTTCCACCTAGCTGACTCGGTGGAGGCTATTGTACAGGAGGCATGATGCCTTTCACCTGCTGTACGATCCTCTGCATCACAATTCAAAAATTTTTTTAAATATAAAAAGCATGACTGAGCTTCTCTTGAGGTGACACATAACATCTGTATCCCCATTTTTGTTTTAGTAAATGATTTTAAGAGTACGAGTGGCTCTTTCTATAATTGAGTGACATTTATTTTGCCAGATTCGATTAGGTTTAAGTCCTCAGGGATTTACCCCTAAATTTGTCATAGGAAGGTGGATAACAGACTGAGGACATTGCTCCCAGTAAAATATGGAAATTGTCATTCTCAAATAACATTTTAAAGACTGAAAATTAAATGAAAAGTTCCTCTGAATTAGTGTGCCCTATAGTAGCTGTTTCAATAATTTTTGTTACACTTACTACATAAGTACTATTACTATAGGTTGATGGGCTCTGTAGCAAAATCTGTTAAGGTATAAATAAGAGCTTGTATTTCTACTGAAATACAAGGGGTTTGAAGGACCTTTGTTATTTTAAGATGGTGGCCACAAACCATGTGGCTAGAGGGGCGGCTGCTTAATATGTTCTTTTAAGAGACAGTCAAATTTATATTGTAGACAAAACTTTCACTAGCTGTTTCTGGTCTTTATTAGAATTGTTTATAAAAATATTGGCTTTTTATTTAGCTGAAAACCTTGATTATAATTTAATAAGCTAATTTATTTAAGTAATTAAAGTAGGTATCTTTATTTAAAATAAAGTAAATTTATGTCTGATTTTACAAGCTGCAAATATTGCCCCGCCTCTAGCTTAATGTAGGCGGCTACATAAAGTCAGGTAGTAAATGGTGACTTCTAATCTGTTCCTAGATTTTATTTGGATTCAATTATTTAAACATTGGTTTCTTATGTAACTTAATTTATATGAGACCTTGATTATATTTTAAAAGGCTAATTTATAAAGTAACTTAAGTAGGTATCTTTAATTAAAAAGCAAAGAAACTTATTTAGTAAAACTCAAAGGTCTGATACTTTATTGGTCTGATCTAAAAGCATGGCTTTTGTCTTTCTAGAAATTCTACTGTTGTTGAAAAATTTGGCTATATTTAAGAAATATATTGTTTTTGCCCTTCTTACAGGCGAAAACCTTTATAACATTTAATATATATGTATAAGTAAATATATTAATTTTTATTTGATAAAGCTTTCTATGCGATTCCAAGTATCACTTGGTTTAATTTAAAAAAAATATTTCTTTTAAGACAGAACAGACTTTTGAAAAACATTTTGGGGCCCATGAAGTGTCTAAAAGTTACTCTTAGTCTTGAAATATCCTGGAAAGATTATATATATATATATATACATGATTCAAAGATTATATACCTAAACTATCTTAAAGAATATCAATTATACTTAAATTGGATCATAGAATTAATATTCTTTTTAAAATCAGACCAATAACTAACATATTTTGAATTCCCAATTATTAGAGAAAACGTAACATTTTATTTTCTTAAAAACACGTTTTTATATTTTAGGTATATAATTACCACATTCCTTAAGATGGCTACTGGCAGGAAACTGACCTGTCTGCTGGGGGAAGGGCAAGCAGCCTTCTTCCTCTATTAGTAAAGGGCATAGGCAGTTACCTGAGCTACTTAGATCTTTATAATTAATACATTATTTATCTATATTATAACAATTTTTGATATTTAAATCCAATTCTAATTATTTTAAGGCATTTACTTTGGATAAATTCGATGACAGAGACAAATTTACTTATTTTCTTGAAGGCCTTAAAAGTTAACTTTTTAACAAGGTTCATTAGTATTTTAAAAACTACTCTTTATTATGGAAATGCAAATCCTGTTGCTGGAATTAGCTTGAATTTCTTTAAAGAAGACTTTTTCGCTGTTTTCCTTAGGAAAAAGAACCAGTTCTGGGTTTTTAATTTTCTATAGCTTTTGCAGAGAGATTCCAGCTGAAGTCAATCTAAATGTCCAAAATCTGACTATGCGTGTATTCTGTATTACAGCTAAGTTCTCTCCCCACGAGCACAGAAATTCCAGATACATTTCTAAATTTTTAAGACTTTTTCATGGCAAAAAAGGAAACTTTCCATTTAACATACTAGGAGAGTGGGCTTCCATATTGGATTGCCACTGTCTCTCCCTTCCCCCACATCCTGCTTACTTCAGGGGAAGCATCAGCAACAGATCTGGCCTAATTTCTTTTCATGCTTAAAAGATAGACAGATCTCACATTTTTTCTTTCTTTTTCGCTTTCTGAAGTAATAACTAACACCCAATTTGGCCAAGATTTGCATTTCCCTGCGAGCTCTTTTATAATTTTTAAACAAGGCATTAAGTAATCTCATTGCGGGAGAGCAGATAGCCCTGCGCTCTCCTGCCACCTTTGAATTTCTCCGCAGCAGAGGTAGTTTCAGTAGTGGAGTTCCACTTATTACAGATTTTAAATTCCAAATACAAACTAAGATTTTAATTTGAACAAGAAACCACATTATTTTATGATCATGATCACATAGATTTCAACATTTGCCTCTAAAGGGAATTTTCTCTTTCTCTAATTGTCCCATGCTTTACTCCCGACTATCAAGACATTTCTCCTCACTTACTTTATCGAGTGCACTCTTTACCTTGAGGAATTCCTCACCGTGGTTCCCAAGTCCTCAGATCCCTGTGTTCGGGTGCCAATTGTAAGGGCCAGCCTGACAGTTGAACTGGGCTGAGGTAGGGAGGTGGGAATTGAGAAAAGAAAGATAAGAAAGCGGGTTCGGGGGGGCTGCGAGCCATTGACCGACTGCAGCAACTTTATTAACTGCGTAATGCCTTTTATACACAAACACTTGAATAGGAGATCTGTCAAGAGGAATGTACTCTCTGTTCCTCTTAATCTCTAAGATAAAGCAGGAAGCCAAATTCTCAGTAAATATTTACAAACTTCTGATAAGCTATGAAAGGTCGCTGTCATTCTGCTCATTCTGCTGACAATAGGAAAGTGCCATCAAAACAAGTCAGGGAACACTGTGTGGGTAGGGGACAATTCTTATCAGTCCCTTCTGGTGCAAGGACTCTGTCAGCTTACACCTGGTCTCCAAGAATTAATATTCCTCAGATTAGCAATACTTTAGCTTTTTAAGAGATATTTCAAATAAAATATGAGACATTCATTAACATTCAAATCCATCCTCTAGATTTTCCTAACGAGGCAAATTCAGATTAATACTTCAGTATCCTGTTATTTTTAACTATCTAGATATTTAATAATTTTTATTATTTAACCCAGAAAACTCCAAAGTTCTAGGTTACCAAATACTTTGGAAAACTATGTTTAGGCATATATAATTATCACTGAAAATGCTTTAGCAAATGCCCTTCATTTTAGTTATATTTATTTTGCCTTAACAACTTTGAGATTTTAAAGCCCATTATTATTACCCAAGGCATTTTCTTGGAAAATTTTGTAACAGTGATAACCCTAGGGCTTATTCTTCCTTACAAAATGGGAATGGCGTGTCCCCCACTGCTATTTCTGCAGCCTGTTGAAGGGAACTCCAACAGATCTGGTCCTTCTAGGAAAAAGTCTTGGGGGTGTAGAAGGTTTTATTTCCCATATTTTTTTTTCTGAGTAGACTGTAACAACATGAAATCTTGTATACAAGAAGAGATCTTAAAATAAAAACAGAAACAGAAAAACCACTACAATAAATAAATGAGTACTCACAAAAGAGTCGACTGGTGGGACATTAGCCTTAGAATCTTATCTCACACTAACGCAACATAGCAAATGGGTTCTGAGTAGCACAAAGCCCAAACAGCAGAGACAGAGGATTCTCTATGTATAAAACAGTGACCAGCAAACTAAAGTCCCCCAAAGATATGAAAACAAGCAAAGAACATCAATCAGTAACTAAGTTACATTACAGACAGACACGAACTTTCACTAGCTATGAGTTTCCAGTAGCTAATACCTTGAGAGGGAGAGCAGGAATGGTCCCCAAGATTGAGAATTCTCAGCAGCTGCTGGGAATTTTCCTGCAATCTCTTCCACAGGATCAGCCTGCCACAAGTAGCTGGGGTCCCCAGCAAAGTGAAATATGCCTCATCTTTAAAAAAATTAAACCAAACAAAGACACAAAACAACAATCAACCGAGACACTATGTAAAATATTTACAGGCATGCACAGCCACAGACCAGAGATTCATACCATGCTCCTTTTATATCCATCCACAGAAACCTAAGAATGCCCTGCATTTAAAACTGACCAAAACAGAGCAATGTGTCTCATCCCAGAGTGGGTCAGACAAAGGGCTCAGAGACCAGGCAAGGACCACTGGAGGTCCCTTGACACCCAGAGCTGATCAGGCTCATCCAGACAAGAGGCAATAAAATGCTTTCCATGCCATACACAGTACTGCCATACACAGTACATGCTTTCTTACAAGGAAGCCCAGACAAAAGGTGGCAAGTGCTTCTTGTGTCATACAAACATGCTTGATTCCTCCTACAAAAATGCTTGATCCAATTAGGTCTTAGGTAAGATGACGGGGATTGTGGAGGTTGCTGCTGTTACTCAAAACAGGAAAATTTGCTCCAAATAAGAGTCCAGGCCTCAGCCCAAGGAACCCCCCAGTCCAGGCAGCAAGCGGGATCCCTGGTACTCACCCTAGAGGAGACTCTCGCTTATGTCCCTGCATGGTCGCCATTATATGTAACTGGACAATGCTGCCTGACCCTACTTAAGCCAATTCAGCAGAGACAGGATTGAATCATATATGAGTGTTTATCCCAATACTGCCGGCAGTATGGGGGAGCAGCAGGTCATCCACAAAAATCTGTTCTCTGCCGAAACCGGTTTGGCTCAGTGGATAGAGCGTCAGCCTGCGGACTCAAGGGTCCCAGGTTCGATTCTGGTCAAGGGAAGGTACCTTGGTTGCAGGCACATACCCAGTAGGGGGTGTGCAGGAGGCAGCTGATCGATGTTTCTCTCTCATCGATGTTTCTGACTCTCTATCCCTCTCTCTTCCTCTCTGTAAAAAATCAATAAAATATATTTTTAAAAAAATCTGCTCTCTAGTCCAGGTTTTGTGCAACCTTCTGCCAATAAGGAAACTTCTCTTTGCTATGGTAAATGATCTCTCTTGTAAAAAAAAAATTGCCTGGCTGGCATGGCTCAGTGGTTGAGCATTGACCTATGAACCAGGAGGTCACAGTTTGATTCCTGGTCAAGGCACATGCCTGGGTTGTGGGCTTGTTCTCAATATGGGGTGTGCAGGAGGCAGCCAACCAATGATTCTCTCTCATCATTGATGTTTCTATCTCCCTCTCCCTCTCCCTAACTCTCTGAAATCAATAAAAATGTGTATTTTTTTAGTTTGACAAATTTATTGGTATTTTAGTAAAGACATTCATCTCAGTTGTTTCTCTCTCCCATCTTGAACATAGGCTAATATTTCATTTGAGTCAAGAAAAGAATATGCATAATGAAGTGACCATAAAACCCCAAAAAGGAGGGAGTTTGTCTACAGAACCCATCCCCAAACTCCCACAGGATAGACGTTCTTCTATTCAGGACATTGCCTGTGTCTTCATTCTCCAGTTGAATTTAGAGCTATCAAGAATAATAGAGAATATCAAGGCCCTGCAGCGGAGAAAATGGCGGCAGAATAGACAGACGTGTTCCAAGCCTTGTCTGGAGGAGAAAGAAGGAGCAGCTGAGGGTCGCACAGGGAGTGTTTATTGGCAAGCTAAGGGACAGCTAAACTCCAGGAGAAGGTGGAGGACTGCTGGACGGGGTTCCCCTGACTGGGCAGCCCCCACTGCGGCAGGGTGGCCTCCCAGAGCTATGGGCTCAGACGGGAAAACTGGGCCATTTGAAAGGGAAAGTGGATCTTATCAGAAGCCTGAAAATCCAAAACTGCAGCAATGACTGAACAGCTGAGAGACCCAGAACACCTGTCCCCAATTGGTGCAAACACGCGGATTCAAAGGAGCTCTTCACTCCACCACAGAAAGGTCAAATTTCGCTGGGGATAAGGAGAGAGAGAACTAGATAACCAGACATCTGGAGAAGAGAGACCATGGGGAGACAAAAAAACAGCCCGCATATGAAAGAAAAGCAAGCATCACCAGAAAAGGAAGTAAACAAATTAAAGGCAAGCAACCTATCAGAGAAAGAAATCAAAGAAATGGTCATAAGGTGGCTGAAAAGAATGGAAGACAAATTCGACAATATGAGTAAGAACAAAGAGGAAATAAAGAAGAACCAAGAAGATATTAAAAATGACATCGCTGCTGTAAACAATTCAATAGAAAGCATCAAGAGTAGACTAGAAGAGGCAGAGGACTGCATCAGTGAGCTAGAAGACAAGATGGGGGAAAATACTCAAGTAGAGCAGCTTCTAGAAAAAAAAATTAAAAAGCAGGAAGAGAGCCTAAGGGAACTTTGGGACAACATGAAACAAAACAACATCCCCATAATAGGGGTTCCAGAAGGAAAGGAAACTGAGCAAGGAATAGAAAACATGTTTGAAGAAATAATGACAGAAAATTTCCCTGATATAGGGAAGAAAAAACCCACACAAATCCAAGAAGCTCACAGAGTCCCAAGCAAAATGAACCCCAAAAGACCGACTGCAAGGCACATTATAATTAAATTGCCAAACACCAATGACAAAGTAAGAATCTTAAAAGCAGCCAGAGAGAGACAGAAAGTTACATACAAAGGAACCCCCATCAGAATAGCCACTGATTTCTCAACAGAAACTCATCATGCCAGAAGGGAATGAAATGAAATATACAAAGTCATGCAAAGGAAGGGTCTGAATCCAAGAATACTGTACCCAGCAAGGCAATCAATCAAAATTGAAGGTGAAATCAGGAGCTTCACAGACAAAAAAGGACTAAGAGAAATTATTACCACCAAACCAGCAATGCAAGAAATGCTAATGGGCTTGCTATATAAAAAAAGAAATAGCAAGCGAAGAAGGAACACAGGGGTAAAGAATAAAAATGGTGACAAATAAGTACCTATCAACAATAACTTTACATGTAAATGGATTAAATGCCCAATCAAAAGATATAGGGTAACGGATTGGATAAGAAAACAAGACCCATATATCTACTGTCTAAAAGAAACCCACCTCAGAAAAAAAGACGCACACAGACTGAGGGTGAAAGGATGGAAAAAGGTTTTCCAGGCGAATGGAAATTTTAAAAAAGCTGGGGTAGCAACACTTATATCTACAAATTATATCTCAAAGCGAAGGACATAACAAGAGATAAGGAAGGCCACTTCATAATACTAAAGGGAGCAATCCAACAAGAAGAAATAACTCTGGTAAACATATACGCACCCAATACAGGAGCACCCGAATACATAAAAAAAAACTCCTGGGGGATATCAAGGCAGAGACTTACAGCAATACAATCATAGTAGGGGAGTTTAATATCCCACTGTCACCATTGGACAAATCCTCTAAACAAAAAATCAGCAAAGAAACATAAATCCTAAATGACTCACTAGACCAGATGGAATTAATTGACATCTTCAGAACATATCACCCCAAAGCCACAGAATATACATTCTTCTCAAGTGCACATGAGTCATTTTCAAAGATAGACCATACATTGGGTCACAAGCAAAGTCTCTACAAATTCAAGAAGATAGAAATTATATCAAGCATCTTCTCAAACCACAATGCAATTAAACTGGAAATCAACTACAATAAAAGCAATCCAAGTAAATCAAACACATGGAGACTAAACAGCATGCTATGAAACAATGACTGGGTTACCAGAGAGATCAAGGAAGAAATAAAAAACATCATGGCAACAAATGACAAAGAAAACACAACAATCCCAAATCTATGGGACACAGTGAAAGCAGTCTTGAGAGGGAAGTTCATAGCTCTACAAGCCTACTGCAAAAAACAAGAAACAATGGTAATAAATTACCGAACCCTGCAACTCAAAGAGTTAGAAAAAGAGCAACAAGAGAAGCCCAGTGTAAGCAGAAGGAAGGAAATAATAAAGATCAGAGTGGAGATAAACGATATAGAGACCAAAAAACAATACAAAATATCAACAAAACCAAGAGCTGGTTCTTTGAAAGAATAAACAATATTGATGAACCTCTAGCCTGGCTCACCAAGAAACAAAGAGAGAGGACTCAAATAATCAAAATCAGAAATGAAAGAGGTGAAATAACAACAGACCCCGCCGAAATACAAAGGATTGTTAAAAAATACTATGAACATCTCTATTCCAACAAACTGGACAACCTGGAGGAAATGGACATATTCCTAGAAAAATACAACCTTCCAAAACTCAATCAGGAAGAATCTAAACAGCTCAATAGGACAGTAACTATGGAAGAAATTTAAGCAGTCATCAAAAAGCTTCCAGCAAACAAAAGCCCAGGGCCAGATGGCTTCACAGGGGAGTTATACCAAACATTCAAGGAAGAACTAAAACCTATTCTCCTCCGACTATGCCAAAAAATTCAAGAGGTGGGGACATTTCCAAACTCCTTCTATGAATCCAGCATCACCCTAATACCAAAACAAGACAAAGACAACACAATGAAAGAGAATTACAGGCCAATATCCCTCATGAACATAGATACCAAATCCTCAACAAAATTCTAGCAAATTGAATCCAGCAGTACATCAGAAAGATCATACACCATGACCAAGTAGGATTTATCCCAGGAATGCAAGGATGGTACAATATCCGCAAATCAATAAATGTGATACATCACATAAACAAATTGAGACATAAAAAACACATGGTCATATCAATTGATGCAGAAAAGCATTTGACAAAATCCAACACACTTTCATGATAAAAACTCTCAAGAAGGTGGGAATAGAAGGATCACACCTGAACATAATAAAAGCTATATATGATAAACTCACAGCTAACATCATACTCAATGGGCAAAACCTAAAACCATTTCCCCTAAGAACAGGAAAAAGACAGGGATGCCCACTCTCACCACTCCTTTTTGACATAGTACTGGAAGTGTTAGCCATTGCAATTAGACAAGAAGAAATAAAAGGCATACAAATTGGAAAAGAAGAAGTAAAGCTTTCCTTATTTGCAGATGACATGATATTGTACATAAAAAACCCAAAAGACTCCATCAAAAAACTAATAGACAATAAATGAATTCGGCAATGTTGCTGGATACAAAATTTACGTCAAGAAATCTATGGCATTTCTATATACCAATAGTGAACTTACAGAAAGAGAGACTAAAAAAGCAATCCCTTTTACCATAGCACCAAAAAAAGTAAGATACCTAGGAATCAAGTTAACTAAGGAGGTAAAAGACCTATACGCGGAAAACTACAGGACACCGAAAAAAGAGATAGAGGAAAACATAAACAGATGGAAGAACATACCATGTTCATGGATTGGTAGAATCAACATCATTAAAATGTCCATACTACCCAAAGCAATCTATAGATTCAATGCACTACCCATTAAAATACCAACGGCATATTTCACAGATTTAGAAAAAACTCTCCAAAAATTCATCTGGAATAAAAAAAAGACCCCAAATAGCCACAGCAATCCTGAGAAAGAAGAATAAAGTAGGAGGGATCTCAATACCAGATTTTAAGCTGTATTACAAAGCCACTGTCCTCAAAATAGCCTGGTACTGGCACAAGAACAGACATATAGATCAATGGAATAGAATAGAGAATCCAGATATAGACCGAAACCACTCACTGTGTTCAATTAATATTTGACAAAGGAAGCATGAACATACAATGGAGTCAAGACAGTCTCTTCAATAAATAGTGTTGGGAAAATTGGACAGATACATGCAAAAAAATGAAGCTAGATCACCAACTTACACCATACACTAAAATAAACTCAAAATGGATACAGGACTTAAACATAGACGGGAAACCATAAAAAATACAAGAGGAATCCACAGGCAGCAAAATCTCAGACATATGCCGAAAGACCTTCTTCTCTGATTCTGCTTCTAGGGCAATGGCAGCTAAAGATAAAATAAACAAATGGGACTACATAAAAATAAAAATCTTTTTTACAGCAAAAGAAACTATCAACAAAACAACAAGAAAGCCCACTGTATGGGAGAAAATATTTGCAAATGATATCACTGATAAAGGTTTAATCTCCAACATATATAGGCAGCTTATACAACTTAATCAAAGGAAGATAAATGATCCAATAAAAAAATGGGCAACAGACCTAAATAGAATCTTTTCAAAAGAAGACAGAAGGAAGGCCAAGAGACACATGAAAACATGCTCAAAGTCACTAATTATCTGAGAGATGAAAATCAAAACGACAATGTGGTACCATCTCACACCTGTCAGAATGGCTATCATCAACAAATCAACAAACGACAAGTGTTGGCAAGGGTGTGGAAAAAAAGGAACCCTCGTGCACTCCTGGTTGGAATGCAGACTGGTGCAGCCACTCTGGAGAACAGTATGGAGTTTCCTCAGAAAACTGAAAATGCAACTTCCATTGGACCCAGTAATCCCTCTCCTAGGAATATATCCTAAGAAACTAGAAACACCAATCAGAAAGGATATATGCACCCCTATGTTCATTGCACCACAATTTACAATAGGTAAGATTTGGAAACAGCTTAGGTGCCCATCAGTAGATGACTGGATCAGAAAACTATGGTACATCGACATAATGGAATACTATGCTGCCATAAAAAAGAAGGAATTCTCATCATTTGCAGCAACCTGGATGGAATTGGAGAACATTATGCTAAGTGAAATATGCCAGTCAATGAAAGAAAAATACCACATGATCTCACTCATGTGGATAATAAAAAACATTATAAACTGATGAACAAAAAGATAGATACAGAAGCAGTAAACCATCAAACAGACTGTCAAATTACAGCAGGAAGTTTAGGGATTGGTGGGGGAGATAAGAGATCAACCAAAGGACTTACATGCATGTATATAAGAATAACCAACGGATGCAAAACATTGGGGGGTGAGGGCATGTATGGGAGTGGGGTGGGGGGGTCAATGGTAAAATATGTACACATATAATACCTTAATTAAAAAAAAGAAGAAAAAGAAAAATATTTTTTTAAAAAAGGGAAAAAAAAGAGAGAAAAACAGTTGGCATTTGATATCATGATATTAGAAATATAGTTTAAAGCCTGACAAAACCAAATGGTGACTTACATGTGGAACAAGGAGAACTTTTAAATATTTTTGTTGGAAATATTAATTTGTACAAATTATTTGAAGAATAATTTGACAATGTATGTTGAGATCAAATGCTGTTAATTTTATGTCCCAGCTTTCCAGCCCTCATGCAGGTCCTTTCTAGAGGATCTTTTAGGAGACTGTCACACAGCGCACCTGAATATTCATTATAGCCGTGCTAGTAAGAGTAAAAATCTGGAAATCACTTAAATTTTCATCAATAGGAGAATGGATAAGCAAATTGTGATACAGGCAGGCAAAAATGACCATTATACAACTTAAAATGAACTGTAACTACAGGTATAAACATGGATCTCTATGAAAAAAATAATGTAGAAGGAAATAAATGTAGGAGGATTATGTAGACTATAGTGTCAGTTATATAAAGTTTATAACACTTGAAAACAATGCTATTATTTTTATGGGGTAAATATGTAGCAGAGCACAAAAACTTCCATGAGAAAGATAAACACCAAATTACTGACAGCAACAATAGTGTTAGTGATGGAAGAGGGAGGTGAATAGGATCCAGGAAGCTTGCCTAGGCAGATTCCACATTGTCTGCAATATTTAATTTCTTAAAAGAAAAGTGCAGACCAAATATGGTAATGTGTCTAAATTTGATAAAACATATAGTACAAGTGTGTTTTCTATGTTAATTTGTATACTTCTCTATTTATTCAAAACTAATATCTAGCATGTGCCACGCTGTGTTAAGAACTAGGCATATGAATCTTAGAGGGAAGGGGGATAAAAGGGGTGGGAAGAAATTAACCAGAGAATTTATATGCATACTAGAGCCCTGGTGCACCCTCTTGCAGTCCAGGACCCCTCAGGGGATGTCCACCTGCCAGCAGTTGGAAATTCCTCTCACAGTCTGGGACCTCTAGCTCCTTACCGCCCGCCTGCTCACTACTCCTTACCACTCAGCTCGCTGCTCCTTAGCGCTGCCATGGAGGCAGGAGAGGCTTCTGCCACTGTCACTGCACTTGCCAGCTGTGAACCCTATCTTTCTGTGTAGTGGTCTGTGGGTCAACTGCTCTCTTCCTTCTCACTTAGGGTGAGCAGCATGTGAGGGCAGAGTGTACTGTCGTGGAATACAGAGGGCTGCCTGGAGCTTAGTGGAGTGGCCTGGCCCACCGGTGAGAGGTGGACACAGAGGACGCTATCTCACCAAATTGTGGGGTGGGCTGGCATATTGGTCCCAGCCAGGACAGGTGGATGGGACACAAGGTTTGAAGTCTATGGAGCCAATAGTTAGTCTGTGGAAATTCTTCTAATCAGAAATGGAAAACTGTAAACAGATGTTTTTATTCTTGGCAGTGCCTGGTCAAAACAGAACTGTCTAAAGTCAGGAATACTCTCAATAACACAGCACAGTTATGCAGTTATACATACACCATACATTTTTTCCTTATTATTGGTAACTGCATAAAATCACAGAATGTATAGGCATCTGGTGACAACCTGGTGGTAGTACGACAAAGAGTATGTGTATATTAAAGATGTATGTCTTATTTATTTCAATTACCAACAATAAAACAATTGTGACCAAACATTAGAGAGAAAAAAAAAAGAAAATCACTTGACCTATCAGAAAGAGCCCTCCCCCCACAAGGGAATGAGTTAGGAAATGGAATGTATAGTTTCAGTTTATCAATTAGCTAAAATTCCATCATTAATCCATATCTCACCAGGTTAAGGATTTTATACCTGAATAAATCCCATGCACCCTTCTTCAAAAGGGTGGTGTTCAGAGCTCTTGTCATTAATTCACATTTCTGTGAGAACAGAGGACATCAAAAAGGACTCTTTTTATTTCCTTTTTAAGAAAATAATATCTACTTACTGCTTTTATCCAATATAAAGGTAATGCATGCCTGTTATAAAAATATAAACAAGGAAAATATAAAATAAAACAGGAACTTCCCCCTTGTAAACCCTACCCACATCTGCCACCAGGTTATTAACTGATCTTCCCTAAACATCCTTCCAGCCTTCTGTGAATACATAGACATACACATGAGTTTGTGTGTGTGTACACAAACTTTTTATTTTACAAAAGTGTATTCTACAATTCACTATCATCATTAAATGATATACCTCAAAGTCTATGAACATACATATAGACCTATCTTCTTTTTAAAGTGCTACTTAGATTCTGGTTGGAACTTATGTAAATTATCTGATCCCTTATGGATGGACCTTCCCATGTGACTACTTTGCTTACTATTGCAAACAGTGCTGAAATATAGATCTTTTCAATCTATCTCTTGATTGAGAGTGAGAGTGGAGAACATGAGAGTCCTGTTTCCTGGTGATGAAAATAAGCATCAGCACCATAGCCACAAAGGACAGAAATTGGGGCACTGGAATTCAGCCTTGGCCTCTTTCCCCTTTTGGTTGGAGGCTCTAAATGATTCTTTATATCCCTGCAAAAGCTTTAGCCAGTTTTTATAAGCACACTGCTTAGAAATCCAGCAATGTTTTCCCACTATTCTCAAAAATTTGTATTACCTCTATGGAGTTCATTCAAAGGAAACCAATGACCTGATGAAAATAATTGTTCTTCAAGCCTCAAGCCCATCTATCCACTCACCTATGACAGAACTAGACTTCTCAATGACATTGACTTTCTGACCCTTTGGCCTCTCACTTGCCAATAGGAAGTGGTGCATAACTGGTCTTGAAATTTCTTCAGGGTGAAAGAGTAAAACAGTCATAAACCTCACCTTAATTAGTTACTGATTATACTAACCATGCACATCCATTTTAGAGTTTCCCACTTTGTGGGTTTTCACTCCATTTATTTTTCAAAACCCATCCTGTTGAATATGAAATTTAGCACGAGCCAAGACTTCTCAGTGACTGACATCAATACCAATTTGGAAGCAAAACTAAAGAAATACAGATCCTATGCCAGCATTGCAGATTGAGTGAAAAATTTACTTTCTGTCTTTCCCAGAGAATGGTGGGGTTGGACAGTTGAATTCTTACCAAAATGTGGTATTTTCCAATTCTAAAATGTATTTCTACAAAATAGTTTTGTTCAGTGAATTTCTATAGGTCAGCTTTGCAACGAGTGTGATTTCACTGACCAATCAATAGGAATCTAAATGTCTAACATGAGTAAGACAGCTATTAAGCACTAATTAGGCTGCAAAGATAAAACAAAACAAAACACAAGGATCCCTCTCCTCAGAGAGCTTAAACTTTAGTAAGTGCATAAGTAAGACTTGCACACACCATTAACACAAAGCTGAAGAAGAAATATGTACATTTCATCACTTTAGGAGGAAAAAAAGAGGGGGAAGCCAGAAATTTCAGGTTATGATCAGATCAAGGAAGACTTTCATGGGAGACAAGCCATTTGAGATGGTCCCTGAACAATGAGAAGGATTAAAACTGGGGTAAGGCCCTAGCCGGTTTGGCTGAGATGATAGAGTGTCTGCCTGCAGACTGAAGAGTCCCAGGTTTGATTCTGGTCAAGGGCACATGCCTGGGTCTCCAGTAGGAGGCAGCCAATCAATGATTATCTCTCATCATTGATGTTTCTCTCTCTCTCCCTCCCTCCCTCTCCCTTCCTCTCTAAAATCAATAAAAATATTTTTTTAAAAAACTGGGGTGGGATTGTCTAAAACTGAAATGCTTTCAGGAGCCCAGGAGAGACCATAAAGTATTCTATGTGTAAGAAAAAAAGAAAGAGGTGAGCTATATGCTGAATGAATAAGAGTATGCCCCCAATTAAAAACAGTATGGAGGTTCTTCAAAAAATAGAACTACTTTATGACCCAAATATTTCACTTCTGGGTATTTATCTAAAGAAATCCAAAACACAAATTCCAAAAGATATATGCACCCCTATATTCATCGCAGCATTATTTACAATAGCCAAGATATGGAAGCAACTCAAGCACCCACTAATAGACAAGTAGATAAAGATGTGGTACATATATACAATGGAATATTACCCAGTCATAAAAAGAATAAAATCTAACCATCTGTGATAGCATGGATGGACTAGGAGGGTATTATGCTAAATTAAATAATTCAATCTAAAGAAAGACAAATACCATATGATTTCACATACATGTGTAATCCAAAGAACAAAATAAATGAACTAACAAAATAGAAACAAACTCATAGATACAGAGATGGGACGGGGTTGAAGCTAATGGTGATAAAGGTGAAGGGATTAAGAAGTACAAATTTCCAGTTACCAAATAGGGGGATCTAAAGTACAGCATAGGGAATATAGTCAAAAATATTGTAATAACTATGTATGGTGTTGGATTGTATTAGACTTATCAGGAGATCACTTCATAAGTTATATAAATGTCTATTCACTATGTTGTACAGCTGAAACATATATAATATTTAAACTCAACTGTAATTTAAACATTTTAAAAATAAATAAACATGGTCATAAGTATTTTGCAAACATACTGGTGGCTAGCCTCTAGCCTTCAGTAGGTACCAGTATGCAACAAAGGGAGAAGAGAATGGGGCATTTCAGGAAGAGGCAATGTTGAAATCAAAGACAGAGAGATTAGAAAGAGTAGATTATTCTTAAAGAAAAGTAAATAAATCGGTTTGCCTACAGAACACTGGAAAAGGGGGAAGAGGGTAGAGATGCAGAGAGGGAAGGGAGTAAGAAAAATAAGAAGACAGAAAAAAATAACTTTCATTTAAATACTAAGAGTATCATGTACTAGTCTCCTGTACTCTCTACAACTGACTTTTTAAAGTAGGTATTACCATTCCCAATTTAAAGAAAAAGCAAAGAAGTAGGTAAATTGCTCAAAGCCAAGCAGGTAAGAGTAGTAGAGATGGGGAACCAACCAAAACTTGCCTGATTTCTAAAGCTTCTTTCCAATATGTCTCACTGAGTAGTATGAGCTAAGTAAGGTAGATGAGAAAAGCTAAGGTCAGATTGTGAAGGGCCTTGGATGGCAAACCAATTAATTCAATAAAAAACGTACTTGTATCAAATTAGAGAAAAACATTTAAAATGTTATGCTATACACAAGTTCTGTAAGTTATGAAAATGGAACTTCTAAACATTTCACATGAAAGACATGCTGCTTTTACCATTCCTCTCTCTTCCCACTTTTTCTCATTTCCTTTCCCCAACTCAAAGCAAATCTGGCAGTACTATGTTAATAAGCAGGTTCTTGCATCGAATTACTTGCATTCGAATCCTAACTCTGCCACTATCTCCCTTTCTTCTTTAGTAAAGAGAACCTCAACTTTTAGCTGAACATATTCAACAGTGAAAATACTACATTGCTTAGCCTCCCTTGCAGCTAGATGAAGCCAGGCATCTAAGTTCAAGAGAGTGAGATATAAGCAAAACTGTTCTGGGAAGTCTCCTTAAGAGAGAGAGAGAGTACATCCTTTCCTCTTTCTTCATCCATTCTGCTTCCTGGAAAAGAAATGTGATAGCTGGAGCTCTAACAACCAACTTGAACTCTGGAGGTTGGGCCTACAAGATGCTTCTAAATTACAATAAAGTTTAACAGCTAATTGTTTATATATACTAGAGGCCCAGTGCATGAATTCATGCCTGGGTGGGGTCTGCCCTGCCTGCCCAGATTGGGGCCAATTGGTGGGCTGGCCAGGGGGAGGGGCCATGGGGGGCAATCGTGGCCAGGGCCAGCCAAGGGGAGAGGCCTGGAGAAGACCCACTGAGCTGGAGCTGAGCATGGGCCCCAGGCTTCCCAGGGAGGACGGCCTCAGCAAGGAAACAGAAACCACCAGAAGGCTCTGCAAACAGGCCCTGAGCTCCCTTTGGCCAAGCGGACTCAGAGCCGGTGTCTCTGTGCTTACATTAGACACAGCTCGGCACTCGCCTTTGTCTGTTGGTCAAATCCATTGCATCGAAAAACTTGTTCCCCTTCTTCTCTTTGGGCCCTTAGAACAAATACAGGCCAATTGGAAGACGCGGGCCCCAGTGGCAGAGCCAGGCCCCACAATCACCTGGAATTTAGGCCTAAGACAACTGGGTAGAATCTCCATGGAACAGAACACACTGTTTTAGAGTCTTAATTCTCCCCTAAAATGTGCCCAGCTGCTCCTCTTTAGCTGGGATAGACTGAACTAAGGAACCAAAGACCCAGTTTCCTTTGAGGTGGGGTCCACTGGGAGCCGGCTGGTGGCAAGGCCCCTCACAGGAGGCTGCCTTTCCCCCCAAGTTTGGTGTGCTCTGAGCCGGTCCGTTTCTGGCAGTGCTGGGTCCTGGGCTGCTGGTCGGGTGGCAGGTCCACAGGGTTTCTCCACCACCTTCCTGGCCTTCTGAACAGTCTCCTCCAACCCAGCACACCAGGCGGCTGTCGCTGGAGCTGGGACTTGGAGAGTGAAGGAGTTGGCCTGTGCCGAGAGGGAACCACAGGTGGCCAGGCCATGACCCCCACCCCGCTTCTCAGTCTCTCTCATGTGGATCAGGCCAAAGCTTGCTCCCAGAGACTGGTGCCACGTGGGGAGGGTTGCAGCAGGGGCTCCCTGACCTGGCAGCCTTTGTGACGATCATCTCAGTGCCCAACTGATTGAATTCATCCCACAGAGCCTTTCTCTCAAGCTGCACGCTCACACTGGCCACCTTCGTGTTCTTCTTTACCAGTGTTTTGGCCACGTCCCCACAACTTGCCCCAGGGCCCCCAGGCTCAGCAGCGGTGCTGGTGGCAGCCCCTGTGGCCAACACTTCATAGCAACTGGTCATTCTGGTCATTCTGCCATAATGGTCGCTGGGCTTTTATTATATAGATGTGCTTTTCCTTTTGTAGAAATATAAATATATCAAGACTATTAAATTCATAGTGTGAATTATTTTATAAGATCCTTCCCCAGGCAAAAGGATATGCCAAGATATAAACAATATCAGGATACTGGACACATCAACCTGTTCCCTTCACTTATCATGATCTATAATTATCCATCTTTTCCACTACAATGTAAGCTTTATATTATTTAATAAAAATATAATATTTCTTGTGACCCAGGAACTCATCTAACACTCATAATAACTCTATAAGGGATATACTGTTTTACAGATGCAGAAAGTAAGGCACAGAGTGGTTAAGTGATTTGTCTACTATCAAACAATAGCAGTGCCAGGATTTGAACCCAGGCAGTCTAATTGCAAAGTGTGTGTTCTTAACTGCTACTTTATATGGCTGCTTTGTGAAAATTGAGATCTTGCAGTGTTCACCACTTGTATTCTCAATGCCTAATACAATGCCTGATAAATACTAAAAGCTCAATAAATATGTCTTAAACAAATAAAAAATGATTGGGAGAAAAGGACAAAGAGTGGGGAAAATAGAGGACACTAAATTTCATTCATGTACTTCACAATGTGGGCTCTAGTCCACATTCTTCCACACGTAATAAAGGATATAGAAACTACAATACTGTTGATCTAGATCCTACAGGCAAGCGTCTAAGAGCTTATATTGCCTTTAGCAAAAAATGGGGATGGGGAAAACAAGACAAAGTTTCCCTGGTAAAAATGCCATGTATATTAGTTTGCTAAGTCACAAACTGGAGAGCTCAGAGGTGTTACAGGATTTGTGAGTAGAATCATCACACCTCTATTTGTGGACAATAGGAGACCCTTCTTGGTCCCTGAGGATTAATTTTAGGAGGTAAAGTTAGAGTTTGCAAAGAGGCATTTTTCTCTAGACCTCAGCAATGAAAGTTACCCTCCTAACTTGATTTCTGAGGCAACAATTAGAAGATAAGAGTAGACTCCGTGGTGATCACCAGTTAAGCCAGAAATGTAAAGACACTTTTATTCCTTTCCTGTCTCTCTTGTTTGGTGAAAGGCAAGGTGGGTGGGAAAAAATCAGCCAAAGAACTTGTATGCATATATACATAACCCATGGACACAGACAATAGGGTGGTAAAGGCTGAGGCAGAGGGCAGGGCCAGGCTAGAAGGGGGTCAATGGAGAAAAAAAGGGGACATATGTAATACTTTCAACAATAAAGATTTTTAAAAAGAAAGAAAGCAGATAATTTTCACCCACAGTCAGCACAGTGACAACTACACAGTTAGAGGAGTAATAGCAACTTCAGATGCCCAGAGTTGGGAGAATCAAATGCCAACCTGACCTTCTAGAAGCCAGGGACCTTCAGTTCATGGTTTTAAAAGAAAGAAATGCTCCTAGGAAGGAAATGTGAGAGAGTTTACTTTGTCAAATAGAAAAATATACTGTTGCACATTCGGTGTTCAGACTACATCAAAATTTTCAAATAATCACGCTGTTTTCCAAGAACAGATTTACAACATTTATATAAAATCCAACTATGCACTTAAAACCCTTATGCACTCAGGGTCCTCCTAAGGGTCTGAGTGACCTTAGTCCTGAGACTGAAAGAGCTCTTTCCATTATCTTAATGGCTTTGTCCTAATGAAGCATTTTCCCTGGGTTTGTACACAAGAAAGCTCCTTATTCCATATTCTCTTGAATTTTGGCCACTTGGTTCCCTCTCATTCTAGGGGGAGTTTGTAAGAAGACTCTTAGAAGTTACATGCCTCACAAAATTTCATGTCTGAAGTAAGAGCATTAAGAGAAGACATTGATTACACAAGCCACATATGAATAGTAATTCAATAGGTCACCTCACTCACATTATCATCACACAAACACATTATCCCCACAATGTGAGGTTCCTATAAGTGGCTACAGTACCGGAAACAACAAACAACCAGAACTCGCTAGGGCTTTATTGGGGTTAAAACTAATCTAATCTTACCTGAAATCTCAGCAAGGACAACTATAGGATCTCAAAAAGAACAAAAAAATCAATAGGTGAAGCACAGCATTCTCTATCACAAATAGGAGCTTTAACTAGCGTTCCCATGTGGACAAAATTTGAACGTGCTTGTTTTCCTAAGAATGGTGTCTGCAACAGTTTGGACTTCAAATATGTTATTCTATTGTTTCCTTAAGTACTGGAACTTTTCAAACAATGTGTCCTGACTTATAATTGGAAAATATGGTTACCACATTGATAGAGAGTTTGAACTATGCTAGACAGCTATTACACAACCTCTAAAGAAAGATGAGAGCAGAATAAAAACATACCACAAATTTGCCACTTAGGAGCTGATAAAATTCAGAAGGGACTGAGGTTTTCCCCATGGCTGCAAATATGCAAACCATGCTCTCAGCTCAGTGAAGACTTCAGTTGCAGCCTCTCTGTGTATATTACCCCTCAACAAAAAGAGAGCATTCACCTCACTCCAAAGGAAGGAAGTTTGTAAGTTGGTCCATTTCAGGCTTTATGACCACAGGTCTATTTCTCCTTTGTCAAGCCCCTAATTCTGCTTCAGCATGGCTCTGACACAAGGTTCATTAAGAAGGAGATAACTCGGACTTAAAGGGAAAAATAAATCGTGTGGAAATGCATGATGTTCATGCAAAGCAGAGGGTGGCCATTTCTTCATATAGAGTATCTGCATAACAAACAAGACTCCTTTTTCATCAAAAGATTAAATATTATTTCATATCAGTGAATTTTTCACTGACCTAAAAGAACTGGAAAAATCTGAGGTATGTAGTAGGGTGACTGTGTACTGAAAGTAAAACCAAAAACTTTATCAATAATACAAGGGGGGGGGATGCAATAGAAACAAGAAGAGTAAAAAAATAAATGCATGGCAAAAAGGAAGTTCTGTACACTTAAATAATAAACAGAAATCAAAATTTCAGAGGATTGCTGATCTATACTCAAAAACCCTATTCTATTTTGAAATCTAAGTGATCAAGTAGATATAAAAAGAGAAACCTGCAATAGAGCTTTTAACAAAAGTAAACAATAATACAATGACTTTCATGATTATCTGTATACATTCCCACAGTTCTTATTTCCAAGGAAAATATCTCCAATCCACCCTTAGTAGCTAGCCCAGATTCCCAATCCTGGAACTGTGACCCAGAAATGTAGCTACACTGTGTTATCAAACATGAGATATTCAAGACATAACTTAGGTTTTTCTGGAAGGACCCATGAGATACCTGAAAGAGGTGACATTAGCAATTCCTGCTATGCTTTGAAAAACACTCTTTCCTTCCAGTTGAACTTGTTTACTAACTCTGAAGTACCAGTCTATGGATTCTGTAGCACTAATGAAGTTACTGCCAATGATGATCATTTTGAACAAATTACTCCCGTCCACAACAATCAAAATATTATATATATACACCTCTTACTTCAATTAAATGTTCCAACTTGGTGATATAAAGTTCAGCTCACTGGCCCTTGATTCCTGAGTTAGGAAAGACACTCTTCCTCACAGACCAAACATTTGCCATGGTGATCTTAAAGTTCTAGAGTTCTCCACTTGCGATATCAGTAGAGCTATTTTCTTTGTTAATGATCATCTATAGGCTAAATATATATTCAAGAGAGTTTGAGCACTTATAATTCTTGGTGCTCTGGGATGCTAAAATAGACCCATCACACAAACTATTTTATTTTTCACATTTACATCAATCAGTTTAAAATGATTATGTGTGGTAATGAATTCTAAATAATGGTCTATAATCAATAATGGCCATTTCAAGGACACAACAAAGTAAGTGATCATTCACAAGCCTTTTAACTAGCTCTATGACTCCCAGCATCCTGGCTATCCCTCACCAGCATGGTACAGTAGACCAAACATGTACTTGAAAATCAAATGTGTCCAGGTTCAAACAACAGTTCTGTTACTTCTTACCCATGTGACCTGTTCAAGTCAGTCAACCTCTCTGAATCTTAATTTTTCTCACCTATAAAATAAAGATAATGAAAATAATAGCCATATTATAAGATATTATGAATAACAAATGGATATAACGTATGTTAAACACATGACACTACCCTGGCACATAGTCAGAATCAGTGGCCACTCAAGATCTTCTAGAGGCTCATAGGTAACATTCTGGTTGGAAGGGGCAGGTGAGGAATATTGATATAAAGCTGAGATTATATGCTCTTTTTGCTTTGGTTAAATATTTATATAGTACTAGAGGCCCGGTGCATGAAATTCGTGCATGGAGGGGTTGTCCCTCAGCCCAGCCTGCACCCTCTCCAATCTGGGACCCCTTGAGGGATGTCTGACTGCCCGTTTAGGCCCAATCCCACCGGGCAGTCAGACATCGCTTCCACAATCCAGGACTACTGGCTCCCAACTGCTCACTTGCCTGTCTTCCTGATTGCCCCTAACCGCTTCTGCCTGCCAGCCTGATCACCCCCTAACCACTCCCCTGCCAGCCTGTTTGCCCCTAACTGCCCTCCCCTGCAGGCCTGGTCACCCCTAACTGCCCTCCCCTGAAGGCCTGGTCCCCCCCAACTGCCCTTCCCTGCAGGCCCGGTCACCCCCAACTTCCCTCCTCTGCTGGCCTGGTCACCACCAACTGCCCTCCCTTGAAGGCCTGGTCCCTCCCAACTGCTCTCCCCTGCTGGCCATCTTGTGGTGGCCATCTTGTGTCCACATGGGGGTAGGATCTTTGACCACATGGGGGCAGCCATCTTGTGTGTTGGAGTGATGGTCAATCTGCATATTACTCTTTTATTAGATAGGATAGAGGCCTGGTGCATGAGTGGAGGCCAGCTGGCTTGCCCTGAAGGGTGTCCCAGATCATGGTGGGGGTTCCCTTGGGGCATGGGGCGGCCTGGGCGAGGGGCCTGTGGTGGTTTGCAGGCCGGCCACGCCCCCTGGCGACCCAAGCAGAGGCCCTGGGATCTGGGATTTATTTATCTTCTACTTTATAGAAGATAAATTTATAAAATTGAAACTTTATAACCTGGAGTGGAGCCAAGCCTTCTGCTCGCTCCATGGTGGCAGCCATTTCTATTGGGATTTATTTATCTTCTACAATTGAAACTTTGTAGCCTTAAGTGGAGGCCTGGGCTGGCCAGGGTGTGTGGAAAGCTTGGCTTCCTCCATTGCTGGGGAAACCCAAGCCTCCCTCCTGCTCTCTCTGTGGCTGCAGCCATCTTGGTTGGGTTTATTTGCATACTTGCTTCTGATTGGCTGGTGGGCGTGGCTGTTGTGCGTAGAGAGTGATGGTTAATTTGCATATTACTCTTTTATTAGATAGGATAGTTTGTAGCATTATGAAGATTAAAGCCCCTCCCATCAACCAAGCAACTGCTTGACACTGCCACTCTTGAGACTCATAAATCTGGTTTCCTTCAACAACCATACCATCATTTGTAAGGTCAGAGATTTAGTCCCTTCCAAGGTCAGCATCTTCCAATGTCAGGATCCCTTTAGGAACTAACAGTGGTACAAACTTTTTTATTCCAACCTCTTTGTAAACAAAATCCTGAAGGAATTTCTTGGTTTTATCCAGCTGGGATCAACCCATTGAGACACATTCAGGAATAAACCAGTTTTATTACAGTAAAGTAATAGAGTAGAGGTTTCACAATCACATGTGCAGTGTATGTGTTCAGGTCCATCAATTCAAGCTATTTTTCTTTTGTAAATGATAAATAGAATTAGTAGCTCTCTTCAGTCCTTTGCATAAAACATACAAGAGCTAAAATGATCCTAATCCAGAATGCTTAAAGACAAGTAATTACTGCAAAAGCCTTACAAGCCTACTGTTTACCTAGGTATGTGTCTAGGAGCCTTGATAAGAAGCCACCATACCAGGGACTCAATCTGTAGGCTTCATATGTTTTACTTCTTTGGTTATTATCAACTGACAGAACATGGAAGGTAATTTCTTGGTATTTAGAGAATAATTCCATTCCACTTCAAACTTTGATCTAAGCTTGGCTAATCCTATATATTGCCCCATTCAATGAATGTGTACTAAGCAATCTAGTATAGTCAACATGGATTTTGTAGTCCAAAAAACCCAGGTTCTAGTCTTTAGTCTGCCACATACCAGTTGCCACAAACCAACTATGAGAGAAAGGACAAGCTATAGTATTGAAACCAAATAAATACCATGGCACAGAAGTTCTTGATTTCTTAATCTAAACTGAGAATGATAATAACTGCTTCAAAGAGTTGTTTTCATTTAACACAGTGCCTGGTGTACAATAATCACTCAATAAATAAAACCAGATCACATATCAATTAAAAAAGATAAAAATAGAAACTATTTTTCACTAAAGAGAGAAAGAAATATGTGAAAGAAAGAAAAAAGCAAATAACATTTATTAAGTTTCCACTACATACTGAACAGTTTTAAATGCTTTATATTTTAAAATGACATTTGAGATACAAATAATTGATGATTATTTAGATTCCATAACAATAAAAGAATATCTAATGCATATTGAATGTTTAGTGCCCTATACTATTGTAAGACTACATACTGACTTTTTAATTCCTCAGACAACTCTATGAGGTGGATACTGGTATCCCCATTATACAGCTGAGTAAACTGAGGCTCAGATAGTAAGGTAAACTGGCCCAAAACTATGTGGCTAAAAAGTGGCATAGTTATGACACAAAACTAGGTAGTCAGTTTGACTTCAGAACCCATGAGACATCTGAGCACAGGCTCTGGGCCAGGCTCCTCACCAGCCCCTTTGTCATTCATTCAAGCTGCTGCATTGTAGTGTGGGGTGGGGAGGAACTATAATGCAGCCCAGATTGTAATAACAGATACCATTTATTGAGCTTCTATTGTGTGACAGAGATTGTGCTAGGGTGTTTTACACACGTTATATTGAATTCTCACATCAATAATGTGAAGTGATTACTATTAAGATTGTTGATAGATAATAACAACGGGCTGCAGAAAAATCACACAGCTATGTTTCCTGCTCTTCTGAAATTCAGTTTTCTCTAGCTCTAAACTACACATTCTTTGTAATTCTCATGCTAATCCCTCACTGCCCATCCCCACCATCCTCTCCTTGAGGGAATGATCATTAACTAGAAGAGATAGGATGACATTTTTTATTCCTGTATTTATATAGTTCCTGCATAAGAAATTTCTAGCCACTGCACACAAAAATTTGGTAGTATCTTGTCTTCATTTGAAAAGTACTTTTTTTTCATTCCTTTGTTTTAACTAGGAGTGGCATTCAGGTACCAGGACACATTGAATTCTACCCTCAAGTAATCTTGAAAGGTTTTTACAGACCTGGGAATCAAAGCACCTTCTTAGCCTCCAATCAAGAAGTGTCATGTGTCCTTTTACAGCCTCATAAATTCTGACCTAATAAACCTATCCCAAGCTTGTACAGAAAAAAAAAAAATCCCTCTCTTCCGAGGACAGGTTGATCAGGGGCTCCAAATCACGAGAGATGTGATTATAGTATGTGTGCATGGGGGAGGGGGTGTCTTTATATATCTGAGGCCTACAAGTGCTTGAGATATGGAAAGGAACTAGAAAAAAATATCTATTTGAACAGTAATTTGCCCAATTGGCTAAAATTTATTCAGAATGGCTAAATAGACTGGAAGGCAAGCCTTTAAAAGCATTGGGTTTTAGGAGGTATTGAAACCAAATAAAGTATTTCTGAATTCAACACAGAGCAGAGGCTACCACTTTGTATCTTAATAAATCTAGTTCATCTAATGTTATGTTGTGTGTGTGTTTTGTTTTGTTTTGTTTTATCTCCAGGGTTTGGAAGTTCAGTGCCAAAAGTCTTCCAATGAATCTTTTTATTCTCAGCTGCCATCACTTATAATACTGAAGTGAGAACAAGATCAAGCCTCAGGAATTCTGAGTTCTAATGTGGACCTTATTGCTGACTTACCAAATGGCCATAGAAAGTAGTGTAAGGTCCTTGCTGCAGAATATGCCGCCAATATTAGAGATGATCAGAACAGAGGCAGGATCAGTACATGATACCTTCTTATTTTTATACTTAGGGGGAACAGAGAATAACTAGTAGAAATAAGCCAATGTGAAATGCAAAGTGGAGACCCTACCCATGTACTCTGAAAGAACCCCCTTTTTTCTCCTACCAGCAGGAAAAGTGAGCTTGGTTAATAAAGAACATGGATATGGCAAGCAAGTTAGAGAGCATATATGTTATTTTTCCTCTTCGGTGAGATTGAGGTTATCAAAGAATAGAAGGTAGATGCCTCAGTGCTGTATGTAATACAGTGGACTATTCTAGAAGTATCTATAGACTCCCATAACAGATACAGAATAAAGGCTCTTAGCAGAGGCTATGGACCCACAGAGCCCCTTCAACTCATGCTTTTATTTAAAATCTCTCTGCACTCCTACTCAAAACTGTTGAATGAATGAACAAATAATAAGATTATTCTACTTACCCTACTTAGAAAAGTGACCTAATAGAGCAAAAATGTGAATGACAAGTCTTCACAAACTCACAAATGTTCTTAAATCTGGAAGAACAAAAACAGTTATTAATAAGGTAGATAGATACTGCTAACAAGCACTTGCCTTGGAATCAGATGTGGGTGAGTCTTGGCCTTGCCAACTTACTCAATAGTTGAGCAACTCACAAGCTGTTGGAGTTGATTACTTTGCTGACAATTTATTTCCCATTTCTATTGCTCATTCATTTATTCATCCAGAGAGTCAGCCATTTAAATAATAACTCTTAAATGCTGTTTATATCCCAGATTCTGCAATATTAATATCCCAGGTGCTAGGCAATGAGGCAGAAAGAGAAATAAAACAAGCCCTGGGCTTCTTTCTATACACTGAGTGGCCAGATTATTATGATCACTGAACGCATAATAATCTGGCCACTCAGTGTATATCCTATATAATAAAAGGCTAATATGCAAATTGTCCCCTCAACCAGGAGTTTGACCATCAGGCAGGCCAGCCAACTGCCCATGTCCCCTCCCCCTGGCCAGGCTGGCCGGACCCCACCCATGCACAAATTCATGAACTGGGTCTCCAATATATATATACTGAGTGGCCAGATTATTATGCATTCAAAGATCATAATAATCTGGCCACTCAGTGTATAAAGCCGTTGAAACAAAAGTATAAATAGAAACACCATCATGATTACATTTTATTTTCCTTAATAAAATATCTGCCACCTATTGAGCATTATTTTATAGCAGGTATAACATTAGAAAATCTTCATAAATTATGATATCCCTTAAAAATTGCCATTATCATATTCATTTTACACAGTGATTTTCAATATTTTTCATCCCATGGCACACATACACTAATTAATAAAATTCTGCAGCACACCAAAATATATATTTTGTTTTGCCGATCTGACAAAAAATAGGTATATTTTTAACTTTTTCACACCCAACATCTATCGTGTTGGTTGTCATTGTTTTTGTATTTGACAATCTAATGGAAAAGAGGTCAGTGCCCTTGACTAAATAGTCAGGTATTGCATATTTTAAAAATTCTTGTGGCACACCAGTTGAAAATTGCTGATTTTACATATGCCATAACTACAGCTCTGAGAGGTTGAGTAGCTTGCCCAAGGTCACATACATTGTAAGTGGCAGAGCTGGGATTTTAATCCAGGACAGTCTGACTCTAAACCTGTACTTTTTCTGCCCTACCACACACTCTACCCATGTGTGATGTGGCTATTAGGATTTTTTGTTTTCTATCAAGCATATAAGTGGCTAACAAATGAATTTTTGCCTGTCTGGCTTCTGAAAAGGATAACAAGTATTTGTAAACTCAACCCAGGCACAGTGCAATCTGTCCAAATTGTCCCCTGAAACTGAAGGTTGCAAGTGAAGACTAAAATAATCCTAGACAAAAGAAAAAGGTACATCAGCCTAATCATGGCCTGATAAGATGACATATGCAGCGTTTATTAACAGTAAAGAGAGACTTGATGTGTGTGGTCTCTGGGACTCCATGTCAGGCCAATTATGGATCGAAGGAACAAACATGCTTTCATTTTTCCTTCAGGGATTATCATGATCACTTAGCATTACTGGTGATGGGCAGTCCAGTCAAAATGTAGCATGAGCAGCAGCTTTCTGGATCACTTGTGTTTATGCAGGTCATTGAGCAGAGAAACCTTAACATTCTTCCTTGCACAAATCACAATTGCTCCCATGAGGTCCAAGTTTAAGCATTAACTCTTCATTGATTCATATTCAGACAGCAGTAATATTTCCACTGCAATAACTATGTAACAAAAGCAACCAGATACTGTATAAATGATTCAGAGACTTTGCCCATTGATTCTTAATTAATCATAAAAGAGCTGAAAGCATCTTGAGAGCATCTGACCCAACTGTCACTTTACAGAGGAGAAAACTGGAGCACAGCACAGGGAAGTCTAGAAATATTACTGCTTACTACACACTGATAAAAAAAAGTAAAAATCAGGGGGAAGGAATGAGGTAATGGAGGTGAACTAAATTCCTCATCCTTCTTGGTAAAAGAAAAATTAAAACAAACAGAGGTACCCACAAGTTATTTTGTGTTATAGATATAACCAGCAGAAGAACTAAAAATGAAAGAAGTCCTGATATGCCCACAAACTAGCTGTGGGACTTTGAGTAACTTCCCTGGGTCTTCAGTTTTGTTGTTTATAAAATGGGGTCACTGCCCTAAGGTTCTTGTGAGGAACAAACAAGGTAGTAGATGTAGGAAATGGTTACAATTCTAGTCCCAAACAGGGATGATTTCTAGTAATTTCTCCATCTCATTTTTATAATAGTGATCCTATAACAGCCTCCCCACAACCTACACTGGCTTTCTTCCCCTGGATGTCACTCAATATTATTTCTAGTCCCTGCTTAGAAAAATTTAAATATTTGAAATAAAAGTACAATTAGCAAATATCTACCTAAAGTTTGTTCTCCCTCCCTCTCTCTCGCTCCCTCGCTTCCCTCTCTCCCCCCCATTAAGATCTTCTACCTCTGTTACTGTTTTTTTTTTCTTTAGTGTTTGAGATTCTTTATTCTAGAATGACTGTGTAAAGGAAGAAAAAATCCAACCCTAGTTTCCTCTCTTTGTCATACATTTGCTGAGTAGGCTGTCAATCAATGTAGCAGGACAAATAGCTTTCATTCTAAGGAGTTTTCATTCCAGAAGCTGTTTTGGACTAGGAACAGTTATCTCAGGAATCTGTTGTGGCACTAAGAAACAGTAGAAAGACGTCATGTTTGTTCTTCTATCCAGAATTTTTTATTCATGAGTGTAAAAGCAAACTGCTGGTCTACCATTCTAATCTCCGGAGATATACATATGTACACATACAAAGGCAAACACACACCACATAAGCACACAGGCATGCATTCTCCCTGGGTTGGTGGAGAAAACAGTTTCTAACCATCTGAGATAATTTTTGCATTAATAGATTGTGTAGTTTCACTAAGCAGGAAATCAAAGTGACTTTTTAGAGAAAGATATACTTGTTTCAATTTTCTTGTCTAAATTATCCAAAGCCCTTACAGTCTTGATAAGGTTCACTTAAAGATCATTACTCATGTTACTGAGTGGGCTGCAGAGTGATCATGCCCACACAAGGTATTCTTCTGGATGTTGGAAATGACAGGAGTTGTTATAGTACTAAATGTGCTCAAATTAACTTAAACTTACAAAGTTGCATTAATACCATAAAAGGGAAGATATTTATCCTGCAGCTGAAGTCAGGGAGAGAGAGGCAGAGGGATGAGGGCATTAAGTGGTTTATAATTGAAAATGTTCAAATCAACAGAGGGGCTAAAAGCCCCATAGGATGTTGCTAACAATTAATACTACAGCCATTGATAGCTGTGTTTAATATAAACCACTAATGCAAAATTAGAAGTTTACTGTAAACAACGTCTGTCAACCACTCCCAAGTTCTTTATTTTTTGGTACATAAAGACTATTTGCCATGTATCATCTTTAACTAAGATTAAACAAGCATCATTTTTAAAGAAACTGAAGAAATAATTGCCTGAACATGGAAGTGGAAATGATTATTTGTAAAAAGTGAAGCAAAACCCAATTAAAAGCGTCTTGTGCCTTATAATACTCCCCAAAGAAGTGTCTAAGGTCTTAATTAGCTTTCCTCCTTATCTCTGGTAAAACAGGCCCACAAAGTTTCCTGTCTCAGTTCCACAAAGGCATTTGAAAAATATGTGATCACCCACATGGAAGATGTATAAGCTCATTTCCATCCTATTTGAGACTTACTGCCAGCAATGTGTGTACGTTTGTGCATTTTGAATAATAATTATGGAAAATTATGGGAGATGCTGTTAGGAAAATTGGTTTCATTAGTCAAGGAAGGACTATTCTTTCAACATTTCTGCAGGCAGAGGTCTAATATCATAATAAGCATGATTTGCAAAATGAATTTCAAGTCATTTTAATGAAAATTATTTTCTAAACTAGGATGATACATTCTCCCATTTAGAATTTGATTCTGCTCCATTGTGTTCTTAAAAACAGAATCAGAAGTTAATTGAAATTTATTTTAAAATATTTGATCCATACAAAGGATCTGTTTTTTTAATAGCTCCCTAAACAAAGGTATCCACAGACATCCTGTGTTGCTTCTCACTCTTCATTAGCCAACTCAGACTTACTGAGATTTTGGTGAACTCATTCTTTATCAAACACAAATAAGTATAGTATTGCTTTCTTTTCACATTTAAGATTATTACCTCCAGTTGAAATGCACATGTTAAAGTGTTTCATAGTGCATTCTAAATGTTTTCCTGCACATTTTATAAAGCTCTTGTTTGAGTCTGAAGCTACCATAATAAAAAAGGAGGTTAATTGCCTAAATGCTTTTGCTCCAAAAGCAAATAGGCTTCCCATGGGTAGAATATTGGGGTTGTTGATGATCAAATGACTGCTTTTTATCATGCAGAACGTTGCACAAGAGAGAAAGCAGAAAACAGAAGGATTTGTTAGGATCTCCCCTCACATTCTGTCAGACCTTAACTTACCTACCCAAAATGACGCAACTGCTCCATTACTCCATGTTCCAGGCTGGCAGTACCCAGCTCCTTCTCAGTAGCTTGGTTTTGGCTGTGGAGCTGCCCTAACTCTGGCCAGAAACAATCTGAACTTTGACCACTGCTTCACTTTCAACTGGTGTGGAATGTAACACAGGAAGCAATATGTAACTTTGCTTCCCATGGAATTCAGCATTCTGATTTCTATAACATTACTACAGGGTATTCCCAAAAATGTATACACACTTTAACAGCTGATAGCTCAATTTTGAAAATGAAATGTATTTTAATTAACACTGCCTTTATAATTATTCAAAGTGTGTATATACATTTTTGGGGACACCCTATATAAGGCAAGCTTGCTTTATTATTTTTAAAACAAGAAGTTTATTTAAACAACAAGACACTTGACTAGAAGAGAAGAGAAAACTATCTAGGATTTAGATAGGATTTATTTTAGAGTAATTTTACCTACTTATAGACAGATTGCCCTATACCTAACAACTATATACGCAAAAGTTATAAAATTGTCCTTGGTATTACAATGATAAATGAAAAAAATTAAAATTCTCCAAACAAGATATGCAAAGATTTTTTATGTTGTTGTTTTCTTGAAAATAGAAAATAATTTACGAGAATATAAAGATAAGAGCTAAATGAGCATGCCACTAATGGTGGAAGAGGATATTTCCACAGAACCATTATTTCCCCCTATGCCATGTCCATTTGATATTGATCAAAACATACTATTGGCCATTTAGTTTTTAAAAATGCAAATGTTTGTACACATACTTTATGTAAAATAAAGGAATGGGGATGGGAAAATGAAAGAATAGAGAAAACTATACTGTGGTAGTCAGGATGTGGTGGAACCAAATTGCGCTTTTCTAATTGAGAATGTCTTCTTGGTCTGGAGTTCTGGAGTAAAGTATTAGGTTCCCTTTTTAGTAGACACCTCCTGTCTGATGCAAGAACAAATCAATTGTATCTTCATGCTCCATTTCCAACTGTGCAGTTGCATCTGTTTCATTGATTGGTTGGCTGCCCATCAAATCGGAATCTGATCTGCCTCATTGACAAATCCCTTGGTTCACAACAGGCTTTCATTTGTTTACTAAGTGGTGTATGCCTCTTAATCTTAAACTGCACCACAGAACCATCCTGCTCTGCCACCTTCAAATTAAGGTTATCTTCAACTTAATGTGATCATTGTTCTTAGTCTTGACTTCTTCCTTAGGCTTTTGGTGGGCCATATGAGCATTGGAGTCTCTTTAGCTGTTGCTTCACAAAAGAGGTACCAGATCTACACTGAATGAGCCTGGCAGCCTGTTTTAAATATTTCACTTTGAAGTCAGCCTTTATCGATTTTATACAGGTCACCCTACACGTAGCTGCATCAAGACAGTACCATAGCTTCAATTTGTACCATTTAACTAATCCTTATCCACTCTTAAAGTCACCATTTTTAAATACCAAGAGGGAAAACCATTATTCAGCAAATAATAAATACTATTATTTTGCATGATAGTAATAATATTGATAATAGCTGCTATCATTTCTCAAGTGCTTATATGGTTTAGGCAACATGTTATATGCTTTATGGACCTTATCTCATTTAATCCCTGCAAAACTCTCATCAGAATGATTACCTTCATTTTACAAAAGGGGAAACTGAGGCTCAGAAAGATTAACTTATGCCAAATCATAGCAGTTGATAATTGAGAGAGATATAATTTGAACCCTACTTTGTCTACTTTCAAGATCCATACTCCTGATCTCCAAGCTCATGATTCTTAACCCAGTCTGCACATTAGGATCACAATTAAAGTTGTATCTCTAGAAGTGGACCCAAGCATCAGTAAAATTTAAAGACTCCCATATGTTTCAATATAGCCAGAAAATTCCTAAAGTTTTACTGAAATTTTATTCTTGAAAATATTTGTGTCACAATTTGGTTACTTTTATAGATTTCTGTATTAGAAAAACTCAGTTTTCCACCTAAGCCTTCTTTGCTACTCACACAAAACACTTCTTTCTGGTCACCAAATGTGTGAAGGTGCCCCCTCCCCCCCCCCCCCCCCCCCCCCGCCGCCCGCGCTAAGCAATTCTCTGTGACACCAGCTGGGTGTTCTACAATTTCATTTAATTCTAACACTATCTATCTGGAGGTAGTGTCAGATCCCACAAGTAAAGGGGTCAGTCCCACAAGACTACCCCTCCCCCACATATACTTCTGATGCCAGTTGAAAGTCCAGGATATCTATTACCTATGCTTTTGACCAACTGGCTATAAAGCAGAGGTTCTATTGACACCCTCTACATTTTTAATTAATTTGCTAGAGTGGCTCAAAGAACTCAGGGAAACACTTTCTTACATTTACCAGTTTACTGAAGGATATAAGTTATACATCCAAATGGAAGAGATGCAAAGGGTGCTTCCATGCCCTCTCCAGGGGTACCTCTCTCCAATAGCTACATGTTCACCAACCTGAAAGCTCTCCAAATTCTATCCATTTGAGTTTTTTTGTTACGGAGGTTTCATTACATAAGCATGATTGGTTAAATCATTGGCCATTGGTTACAGATTCATCCTCCAGCCCCTCTCCCCTCCCCAGATGTCAGAGGAAGAGATCTAATCACATGGTTGGTTCCCCTGGCAACCAGCATCCATACTTAGGTGCTTTTCAAAAGTCAAATCATTTACATAAAAGACCTTTATAATTTTCATCACTTAGAAAATTCCAAGGGTTCTAAAAGCTGTGAGCCATCAACTATGAAGAAAGGCCAAACATATATGAGAAATATATTTTGCTCATCTGAATTAGCAAATATATATTTCTCATAAATCATAGTATTGCAATCCATCCCTGGTCTTCTAATATGGATCACTTATAGCAAAACATCATAAAGGTCAAAAGATAATGGCACATTACTAGAATCCAATTTGGTGACTAATAACTACCCAGCCCATCATCACATCTTATAAAAATGTCTCCCAGGGCAAGACCACTCAGGTTTATACACTTCTGTTTGACTTTGTCAGCTAAGTCGCCATGTTTGATCTTGGGCAAATTATTTCCCTTATGCAAGTCTCATCCTACCTAATAATACAATAATATGCAAATTGACCACACCTTTGCTATGCCCAAGCCACGCCCACCAGTCACGCCCACCAGCCAATCAGAGCGAGTATGCAAATACACCCGAACAAGATGGTGGTTAATTTGCATACATAGGCGCCCTGAGCTGACCTCCTGCGTCGGATTGCAGGGAGCTGGGGTCCGCTCTGGCACCAGGCCAAAAGTCTCTGGCCGGCAGAGGCTTTTGGCCTGGTGCACAAGCGGACACCCAGCTCCCCTGCCATCGAAAGCGGGGAGCTGGGTGTCCGCTCCGGCTCCAGGCCAAAAGCTTCCAGAGGCTTTTGGCCTGGTGCACGAGCAGACCCCCTGCCATCGATTGCAGGGAGCTGGGGGTCCGCTCCTGCCCTAGAGGCTTTCGGTCTGGGCAGGCCTGGGCAGGGGCTGAGCCGGTGATCAGAGGGAGCTGGAGAGGCCTGCCCAGGCCTAAAGCTTCGGCCAGAGGCTTTAGGCCTGGGCAGGGCCTAGCCCTCCATTGGTGTGAACTATAGAGGAAACACCTTTTCTGACTGCACATTGGCTAAGCTTCCTGTATGCCACTGGTAATATTCTTAGTAACTTGGGTAATAAGAATCCAAAAAGGTGATCTAGGGTTTTTCCACCACACTTCTGGAGAAAAAAATGAAGGTTCGCTGCTGGAAGGCTAAGAAATGTCATATCCTGCCCTAGGCGGTTTGACTCGGTGGATAATGCCTCAGCCTGCAGACAGCAGGGTCTGGGTTTGATTCTAATCAAAGGCATGTACCTAGGTTGCAGGTTCCTCCCTGGCCGGGGCCCAGATCAGGGCTCATGCAGAAGGCAACCAATCAAAGTGTTTCTCTCTGTCTTTCCCTTTCTCTTCCACATTCTCTAAAAGTCAATGGAAACATACCCTCGGGTGAGGATAAAAAAAATTTAAAAAAATCCATATCTTATGAAAGACACATCTTGAAAATGCCTAAAGAAAGTTGTCATTTTTTCTTGGTGAAGGGACTGGAGTCAGTGTTGATGAAAACACCTTGGTGACTGCAGTGACTGACAGTGGCTGCAGCAGTGGGGTGATGGGGCTGGTGCCTTCCCCTGACCAGCCCGGTTGCCTCCCACAAAGGGAGGCCAGACTGTGGCTTAGGTACACTCCCTGTGGGGCGCGGGCCTAAGCCGTCAGTAGGACATCTCCTAAGGGCTCCCAGTATGTGAGAGGGGGCAGGTTGGGCTGAGGGACCCCCGACCCCCAGTGCACGAATTTCGTGCACCGGGCCCCTAGTTCTTCTTATAATGGAGGTGGACTGGATCAGCTCTAAAGATCTAATCAAGTTGTAAGATCCCAGAAGCAATGGGTGAAATTGAAATGGGAAGATCCATTCACTTAAAAACCTAAAGCTAGATGATTTTGCTGGTGATATAATCAGAGCTAAGTCCTTTCAACACATTTTTATTTTCCCAGCTAGACAACCCATTCCACCCTTTGGTTTCCTGATGCTGGACAGAATTTCTAATGGCCCTTCTCCATGTTCATATATAAATCCTTATTCTTTAGGCATAATAGCCACTACTACCTCACTGCCTTTCTCCCTTTCATTCATTAAACAGATATTTACTGAGTAGATACTATGGCCTTAGCCCTATTCTAGGGGCTGTGAATATATTATTGAACAAACCAGACAAAAGTCTTGCCTACATGGAGCTTATATTCTACAGGAAAGAGATAATTGACAAATGACTAAATAGATATTTAGTCTCTCTGGTCGGGACAAGTGCCAAGGAGGAAAAGAAGGCAGAATATGGAATTTGAAAGATGGGGGTGCTATTTGGATAATGCCCCTCTGAGGAAGGGATGGTTAAACAGAGGCTTGAGTGAAGGAAAAGGATGAGGCTATCCAAAGAGATGACGGGGTCAATGGGAAAAAAAGAGGGACATCTGTATTACTTTAAAAAGTTTAGACAATAAAGATAAATTTTAAAAAAAAGAATATTGCAGGCAACTGGAATAGAACATTTTTCTAAAACCACACTGCATGACTTCAGTAAGGGATGGCCTGCACTAAAGCTAAAGCCCTGCAACTTGAAGATGATAATAGTTCACCTTAGCCTAACCTGACCTCCTTAGCTCCTACCACCTCCAGTGCTTTCACTGTCACATACTCATTAAAGCAACCTTTGAAAGAGGTTGCTTCTTTAACTAAGGAAGAAGATTAACATACATAGTAAAATTAAAGTCATATTGGTTATCAGAACAGAGAGTGTTAGGTAAACAGGGAATCTGATCTCAGCTCTACCTTGTAAGAGGTGTTTGACCTTGACTTTTACCTTGTCTGGAAAATAAGAAGAGTAGTGAGCTAACACATAAAAGCTTTTTCAATATGTGGTACAAAACAATTGCTCAATAAAATAATTATTACAATTCAAAACATGGGGTAAAAGGGGAACTGGTCCTTGAGACAGGAGTCCTGGGATGAAGTTCCAGTTCCATCACTTATACATACACTTGATCATGAATAAGTCACTTAATTTTTCTGAGCCCCACATTCCTCATCTCAGCAATAGAAGTTGAGATAATAGTTCATGCTTGACCCTGAAGGTTGTTACATTTTTAAAAAATTTTAAATTACACAGTTTAAACCTTTGGGTTTTGTTTTCCAATTAGATGAGAGCATATGAAGGTAAAGGATAAGATGTGACCTGAGAACTTGTATTAGCTCAAGGCTCAGGATCATGTGTTTGTTGATAATTGGCAACTCAAATAGTCATCCTAAGCTAATTTTTACAAAATCACAAACACAGACAATTCAGTTTTTCTTTAGCACTCATTCTTAACTTTTCTAGTCACCCAAATCTGACAAAATTGTTTCTTCATTTTTTTTCTATAATAAGTTATTGGAGCACAGAAATTTATAACTAGAGGGATCTTAGAGTTCATTTGGTCCAATCCTATCTTTGTATAAATAATGAAATTGAGGCTCAGAAACGTTCAGTGCCTTGGCAAAGCAACACGGTGTTTTAGTGAGGGATTCAGAAGCAAAATCAGATCCCCTGACTCCTTCCAGCTCTTTTCGCGTTATAGGAATTTTATCTGTTCCATTATGTTTCTAAGCTTCAGTCCCACCTATTTTATTGCATTTTGAAAGGGGTCTTTGTTTACAAGATTCACTCCTTAGGTATTTTTCATAAATAAAATAACTGTGTTTCCTTATCTGATTATAACTTCATGCACATATGAAAGTGGCCTATTACAAATCGCCCGTTAATAGTTTACTGGTATGTTGGTAGTTGAAACAGTACCAAGAGTTGGATGTGTTCAATTATATATTTATTTCTCTGGGGCCATTTAAAATAACTACAATAAAATTCCTCTTACCCTTATAAAATTGTATTTGAATTAAAAAAAGAAAGAAGTGGGCTTGTAAACCAAAGACCATTAAAACCCACAAATGTGTTAAATTGCCAGAAAAATTCTACCAGGCTCAGCAACTACAAAGCAGAATATTTGGCCAAATATAATGATTCTTCTGGAGAATAATAAGAAGTGCTGTATAGAAACATTGTCATCTCACTTGACACTCTCTTTCAAAGCCCTGGAATGACTTAACTCACAGATACGGTTTTCCCTAATGACATCATGCTGTGCAGAAATAATGAACAGAGGCTTCCTCAAATGGTCTCTGAGGAGTTTGCAGCACAACACACTCAATGGAGCCTAGTTTCAACCACCTATGAAGTTCCAGTGACATCATCTAAAAGGCTTGCAAAGGTGAAGAGGTCAGTGAAGTGTTCTATAGCAAGACACTAATAGGAACTCTCACAGAAACAATTTATTTTCTTTCCTTGAAATTCAGGACTAGCTCAATCATTCAAGAGATTGACACTCTCCAGTTACCTAACTAAATTAAATTTAGAAATGTTTCCTGCTGAGGCAGCACCTCTTTTCATATAACCAAAGGAAAAATGACCCCAGACCATATAGTCCTTCCATCCTGCTCTACCTCACTGGTCAACAGGCCTGGTGTGCCATCCAAAGACAGTGAAGGCAAAAAAAATCTCATGTTATTTCAGTTGCTGGTGCTGAATGTTATAATAATTCTAATCACAGTGATAATACATCATGTTTATTAAACACCTTACTCTGTTCAAGGTAACTCCTACCAGCCCATTTCATCCTTATAGCATTCTATGAGGTAAATTCTATGAGTAAATTACTATATCTTACTTTTACAAGTAATGAAACAGCCTCAAAGAGATAAAGCAACTGCCTGAGGTTACAGGACTAGTGAGTGATGAGTAAGGATTAGGTACTAGCTAATGACTGCAGAGCCCACCTTCTTAACTATTTTTTTTTCTTGGAATTAGAGGCTAAAAGCCTATATAACCTAAAGTAAGGTGATAACTCAAGTTTAAAAGTAAGGACATAAAACACAGATTGCTAATGAAATTCTACATACTCTCTCCAGAAAACCTACACCTCTGATGGTTCTTGCCAATAATTTATCTCTCTTTTAACAGATTATCACACCCAAATATGTCTATATCTATGTCTAATATATAAATATACTTATAGATAGAGTTATACAACATTGTAAATGTACTAAATGCCACTAAATTGTAGACATTTTAAAATGTTTAATGTTGTTATATGGATATCACCTCAAAAAAATAACACGTGTAATTGAGAAATAATTTTCAGTATTTTCCCAGCTTTATGTGGGTACAACTGACAATAAATATCTATATAATAAAGAGGTAATAGCAAATTGGTCCTAACAATGTCAAGGAAACAACCAATTTGCATATGAACAGGCCAGCAGGAGGCTGCACACGCAGCAGGGGGAATTTCTGTGCCCCTGCACCTGCAGCGGTGGGAGTCAGGCCTATGTCCCGGGTGCCCACAGCGAGGGGAGTCAGGCCTGGGTCCATCACCAGTTAAAAAGCATCTCAGGTTGAGGACCATCACCTCAGCCAGAACTCAAGATGGTCACCTGGCCTGGCCCCTCCTCAGAGGCAGCCCCTTTCCTCCATGTACACTGCAGAGGACAGACAGGAATGCCTAAGAGTCTGGGGCCATGGTGCCCATCCATACCCTACTCCCCTGGCCTCCTTCACCTGTGGCCCCACAGAAGGGTATGTGTGAGAGCCCTTCCCCTGCTACCTCTCACCACTGTCTCCGGCCATCCCTCAGCACACAGGCTTATCGGCTTTCAAATTGCCCTACTCACTTCCTCTCACCCCCTTCCAGGGCCTCTGCTCTGGATGGGCCTTTGGAATTCAGGGCTCTGGGGTTTTACAACAAAGCTGGGGTGGGAAAGGGTAAACAGCACCAAAGATGGCTTATATGGCCCCCACCTCTGCCTCAGCTTGACCAATTAGTTCAGCCTCAGAACGTGGCACTCAGAGGGGATCCCTACTTCCCCAGTAATGGCTCTAGGGCCTCAGCCCCAGTGCCAACCTCCTCTCCCCCTTGGCCCTCCCCACAGCTGGTGCTTGCTGCAGCTCCGTGTGCCTTACTTAACCACCCCTTCCTTCTCTATTCTCACAAAGGAGGCTGCATCTTTGTATATTATATTCATATCAACTTTGTAATGTTTTGGGAAAAAAATAAAATGATGACCAAGAGAATGCCACAGTCAACGTCCGGAGTCCAGCTCAGGAGAACAGAGAGAAGAGAGAATTTCATAAGTTGGCCGATGCCAAGCTATTTCTGAGTGACTGCCTGGCATGTGACCACAGAGGAAGGAGCCCAAGTTTCTCAGCAGAACACCAAGGACTTCTTCTGTGTTCTGCACCTTTGCTTTGGTTTTCAGAATCCCCTGCTCCCCATCTGTTGGCTCCCTCCCTCTGAGGGGTGCTGTTGTAATCACATGGGTGCAACTGGAATATTGTATCTTGAGAGCATTGCCCAAATGTACGTATCCTTTTATCCGACGATGAAAAAATCCCAAAGAATAAGAATGGAGACAGACTACTGTTCTTTAGGCTTAAAAAAAAACAAAACAACCTGAAGTGTCCTGCGAAGAACTGAGACTTGGTTCTCTCCATTCACTTCAGAAAGATTGGATGAGGAAATGGCCCATTTTGGCCCTGACTTTACCCACTTATGTTACTCTTAAAGGTGTCTTTGCCACAATGTGAATAAACAGCCACCTTTTGGAATAGGGGCTCATACGAAAGTCTGCATTCCCAATTTTTCCTGAAACAGATCTATGTTCTGCAGCTGTGGCCACCGTCCTGAGATCAGGTCCTGCCACTGGGAATCAGGGGGCACTGGAGTGGAGCTCCCCCCCCCCGTGCCCTTTTACATTCAGAGATTGAGCTGAATTCACTTTGGGGAAGGCCTGGCAAGGGTGACAGGTATCACAGATAGAAAGATAAAGAATGGAGAGGCAGGCACCCTGCTCGGTCCCTCCCTGGGTAGGGTCAGGCAGATGAAGGCCAGCCAGCCCACCTCACAATTGGGTGAGATAGCATTCTCTGTGTCCACCTCTCACCCCGTGGGCCAGGCCACTCCCCTCAGCTCTGGGCAGCCCTCTGCATTCCACGACAGTGCATTATGCCCTCACATGCTGCTCGCCCTAAGTGAGAAGGAAGAGAGCAGTTGGCCCACAGACAACTACACAGAAAGATAGGGCTCACAGCTGGCAAGTGCAGTGGTGGTGGCTGGAGCCTCTCTTGCCTCAGTGGCACAGTTAAGGATCAGCGAGCCAAGTGGTAAGGAGCAGCAAGCAGGCTGGCCGTAAGGAATGAGGGGTCCCGGACTGTGAGAGGGAATTAAGGATCAGAGAGCTGAGTGGTAAGGAGCAGCAAGCTGGCAGGCGGACATCCCCTGAGAGGTCCTGGACTGCGAGAGGGTGCAGACTGGGCTGAGGGACCACCCCCCACCAGTGCACGAATTTCATGAACCAAGCCTCTAGTTATATATTTTTAAGGTATACAACCTAATGACCCAAATTATGCATACACTGTGAAATATTCACCACAAAACACCTCATACAGTTACCATTTTCCTTTTTTTGTGTGTGTGTGGTGAGAACAACCAAGATCTACTCTCTTAGCAAATTTCAAATATAAAATACAACTATGGTCACACTGTTGTATACCAGTTCTCCAATACTTATTCATCTTGCATAACTGAAAACTTGGTGCCCTTTAACCAGCATCACCCTTTTCCCCCTCCCACCCAGACCTTAGTTAGTAAGCACTGTTCTACTATTTATGAGTTTGACTATTTTAGATTTCACAGATAAGATCAATGGGCTATTTTGCTTACCATATATCTTTCTGAATCTAGTTATTTTGCTTAACATATACTCTCCAGCTTCATCCATATTTTCACAAACTGCAGGATTTCCTTCTTTGTGATGGCTGAATGCTATTCCATCGATATAACATATTTTCTCTATCCATCCATCGACAGACATATGGTTGTTTCCATATCTTGGCTATTGTGAATAATGCTAAAATAAGCATGGAAATGCAGATATCTCTTAGAGATCCTGATTTCATTTCCTTCGTATATATACCCAGAAGTGGGATTGCTGGATCATATAGCATTAAGGTATTAAGAAGTACAAATTGTGTTACAAAAAGGGTCATGGGGATATAAACTACAGCATAAGGTATATTGTCAGTAACATTCTTTTTTAGCTTTCTGAGGGACCTCCATACTGGTTTCCACAATGGCTGTACCAATTTACATTTCCACCAAGAGTATACAAGGGTTCCCTTTTCTTAATGTCCTTGCCAATACTTGTTATCTTTTGTCTTTCTGGTAATAGCCATTCTCACAGGCATAAGGTAATATCCCAGTATGGTTTTGATCTATATTTCCCTGATGATTAGTTATGTCGAGTACCTTTTCATACAATTTTTGGCCATTCATATCCCTTTTTATGAGAACAGTTTATTCAGATCCTTTGCCCATTTTAAATCAGGTTTTGCTATTAAGTTGTATGAATTCTTTATAAATTTTGGATATAAACTTCTTATCAAATATATGGTTTGCAAATATTTTCTTCCATTCTATAAGTTGCCTTTTCACTCTGTTGACTGTTTCCTATGCTTTGCAGAAGGGATTAAGAAGTATAAATTGGTAGTTATAAAATAGTCATGGGGATATAAAGGACATCATAGGAAATAGAGTCAATAATATTGTAATAACTATGTATGGGGCCAGGTGGATACTAGACTTAATGGGGTGATCACTTCTAAGGTATATAAATGTCTAATCACTATTTTGTACACATGAAAAGTAATATAATGTTATAAAAAAGGTAATTTAAAGACTAGTGAAAGAGTAAAATTTGATTTTTAAAAATCTTTCAACAAAGGAAAGCTCAGGACCAGATGGCTTCATGGGTGAATTCTGCCAAACATTCAAATAAGTATTAATACTAATCAACTTTAAACTCTTCCAAAAAATTAGAAGAATAGAGAGCACTTCCAAACTCATTTTATGAGGCCAGCACTACCTTGACACTAAAATCAGAAACACACACACACACACACACACACACACACACACACACACACACACTATAAGTAAAGAAAACTACAGGCCAATAACCCTGATGAATAGATATAAAAATTCTCAATAAAATATGAGGAAACTGAATTCAGCATCACATTAGTAGGATCATACACCATGACCAAGTGGGGTTTATTCCTGGGATGAATGAATGTTTCAACACATGCAAATCAATCAGTCTTATACACCACATAAACTAAATGGAAGAAAAACTCACATGACCATAATAAATGCAGAAAAATCATTTAATATACTTAAATATCCATTGATGTTTAAAACGTTAAAAAGAATAGGTCAAAAAGGAAATGTACCTCAACCCAATAAAAGCCATATATGAAAATCCCACAGCTAACATCTTAATCAATGCGGGAAAAACTAAAGCTTTCCCTTTAAGATCTGGTACAAGGCAAGGATGCCCACTCTCACCACTTCTTTTCAACATAGTACTGGAAATCCTAGTCAGAGAACTTTGACAAGAAAAACAAATGAAAGGAAGAAGTAAAATTATATATTTTTGCAGGTGACATGATCACATACATAAAAAACCATAAAGATTCCACATAAAAACTATTCAAATGTTAGAACTATTAAATAAATTCAGCAAAGTTGCAGAATACAGAATCAACGTGCAAAAATCAGCCATGTTTATAAATACAAATAATAAACTATCAGAAAAAGAAATTAAGATGTTATCCTTATTTATGGAAAATTTCTATTGAAATGTTTTCCCTGCATTTTGAGAAAATAAATATATGGGAGAGAATAAGAGAGGTTCTTAAAGTTAATTTCCTGATAACACACAGAGAAGTTCAGTAAAGCTATTTCTACTCTTTAAAACCAAAACCTCAGAATTAGAAAACACCAAACATTCCCTATATATAAGTGTCCTTGATCATAATCCTTGATACATATTCATCCAGCTTCTGTTTAATACTTCGAGTGACTGAGCACCCACTACTTAAAAGCTTGGCATTCTATTCATAAATAGATACAATTAGTGGAAAGGTCTTGCTTATGTTGAATTAAATCTGCTACCCTGGTGCTTCTGTGCATTTGCTTGCTTTAACCTTCTAAACTGTCCTGTCCACTTCAGCAGTCAGTGATCTATATGACTATTTGAATCTAAAGTCATTATTATTAAATAAAATTAAAATGAAAATAATTTAAATTTCAGTGCCTCAGATGGAGTAGCCATATGCTAAGTGCTTAATAGCCACATGTGGTTAGTGGCTGTTGTACTGACCAATGTAGCTATATAACATTTCCATTATCTCAAAAGTTTAACTCGGCAGTATTGCACTCTAGAAAACAGAATGTCTACTACTTCTCCCACATGAAAAGCTATTCAATGTTCCCCTTCAGTCATTTCTCATCCAGAATAAATAGTCCTACTTCCTTCAACTTTGGGGAATAATGTATTAATTTTCTATTGTTGTGTAACAATCACCACCAATGTAGTGGCTTAAAACAGTATTAATTTATTATCTCATAGTTCTGGAGGACAGAAGTCAACAGGCTCACCTGGGTATTATGTTCTGGGTCTCAGAAGGTTAAAATTGAATTCTCGACTAGACTAGGCTCTGATCTGGATATGCTGAAGGAGAATCTGCTTCCAGCCACATTCAGGTTGTTGGCAGAATCCAGTTCTGTGTGACTTTCTGGTTGCAGCCAGAGATATCCTTCATTTCTAAAAGCTACTCTTCACTCCTTACACGTGGACCCCTCTTTCCTTTTCATCATCAAAGCCAGCAACAGTTCATCAAATCCTTCTCATGCTTCCAACCCCTCTGAATGTCCTGTTATGCTCTGAAGCAGGAAAAATCTCTGTTTTTACAGGGTTCATGTGATTAGATTGGTCCCACCTGGTTAATTTCCCTATCATAAGGTCAACTTATTAGTAACCTACAAAATCTTATTTGCAGATATGTCATCATATTCACAGTCTGGAGATTAGGGTGGGTAGTCTTGGAGAGCCATCTTAGAATTTGACCTACCACAAATGATTTCTTGCAACTATCTGATCATGGTTATGATACTTATATTTTCTGAACGGCTGTTGGCATAGTGATTATAGTAAACTAGTTGCACGGTACATGAAATTCCTGCATGGAGTGGCGGGGGGGGGGGGAGTCCCCTCAGCCCAGCCTGCACCCTCTCCAATCGGGGACCCCTTGGGGAATGTCAAACTGCCAGTTTAGGCCTGATCCCAGTTGGACATCCCTCTCACAATCTGGGACCACTGGCTCCTAACCGCTCACCTGCCTGCCTGCCTGATCGCCCCTAACTGCCCTCCCCTGCTGGCCTGAATTCGCCCCCAACTTCTCCCCCCTGCTGGCCTGATCTTTCCCCCCAACTGCCCTCCCCTGCCAGCCTGATCTCACCTCCAACTGCCCTCCTCTGCTGGCCAATTTGGTTCTGATTATTTGGTTTCTATGCCAGTCAGTGTCAAAAGCTCCACGTCTTAGGCAGCCATTGGCTCCTCACAGTTGACCCAGATTTGGTTCTGATTGGTCAGTTTCTATGCCAGTCAGTGTCAAAAGCTCCGCCTCCTAGGCAGCCATTGCCTCCTCACACTTCACCCAGATTTGGTTCTGATTGGTCGGTTTCTATGTCAGTCAGCATCTCTGGGCCTATCAACAGGGTCTGATCAGAAAGGCAGGGCTGATCAGCAGCCCTGGTGGAGGCCTGGAGAGAAATGGAGGTGCAGCTGTTGGCCAGACTGGGAGAGAAAGAGAGAGGCAAGTCCTGATCAAAAGCTGTCATAGAGGCAATGGATCAGTTTCTGGTTCTCTCTTCAAGTCTCTCTCTGTCCCTGATTCACAGCCCCCTCAGCAGTCAGTTTTGGGGCACCAGGCCTGCAGCGGAAGCAGTCAGCTGGGTTGCCACAGCAACCCAGCACTGACTGCAGGACTGACTTCCGGTTGGTGGAGCCTCAGTCCTTACTGCACGTTACGACCCAGCGTTTTTATATATTAGGATAATATTGTATTATAAACTTCAAAGTTGCTAAAAGATTAGATCATAATTACTCTCACCACAAAAGGCAATTATAACTATGTGGCCTGATAGAGATGGTAATTATATTGCAATATATAAATGTATCAAGTCAACATGTTGTACACCTTAAAATTACACAATTGTATATATCAATTATATTTCAATTAAAAATTTAAATAAAGAGCTTTTGGCCCAGGACATTTCTTCCTTTGTGTTCTAAAAAACAAAAAACAGTACTACTTCAGCAGGAACACTAAGTTGCATATGCACAAATTGAGGCCTCCTAGAGATGAGCAATTAGCTACAGGAATGCAATCAAAACCCTGAAGTAAAGATCTTTCTCTGCCAATTCACTTTTCAAAGGAACTAGAAAATCAGTTATTCATTTAATGACATTAATGTGTGCTGAACTAAATGTTCACTTGAAAAACCTGAGTTCAAGAGAGTTTAATGGGATTGGATTTGTGTGTCTAATATATAAAGCTTATCAAGAGGAAATATAGTAGGTTTTAATAATTAAAAATTTAACACAGAAAATCAAGTAGAATATGGCCTTAATAAAGGGATGACAAAATATTACATTTAATAGTAATATAAAATGATGACATTTTCTATTACTCTCACCTGATTACCCTGCTAATTCTTTCAAAATGCCAAGTTTTACAAAAATATTTTTATCCTTTGTGGCTTCATAGGAAAGACAGCTGTGAGAACTTGGGATAATTAGAAGCAGTAGGCTGACATTCTAAAAAGTCTGAATCTTCCTAAACAGGAAAATGTTCAAATGGCGAGCCAATGATAACATTCTCCCAGCCAGGGGTAACAATTGGGGGAAATATGCAAACATATCTTACTACCAATGAGCACACCCTCTTAGAGAATTCATAGACCTCCTGTGCACATAGGTTCTTGTATGACCCATGGGTCAATGTTTTCAAGCATGTTTCCCTCCTTTGTAAAATGCAATACCAGTCATCTCTACCTTACCCACATCAGGGACATAGGGTGAATAGTAAGGAGCAAAACAACAATGGCTTGAATGCACATTTCTCCCCCTCCAGCTTTATTGAAGTACTAGAGGCCCAGTGCACAAAATTCATGCATGGGGGGGAGGGTGTCCCGCAGCTTAGCCTGCATCGTCTCCAATCTGGGACCCCTCGAGGGATGTCCAACTAAATGGGCAGTTGGACATCCCTCTCACAATCCAGGACTGCTGGCTCCCAACCGCTCGCCTGCCTGCCCGCCTGATTACCCCTAACCGCTTCTGCCTGCCAGCCTGATCACCCCCTAACACTCCCCTGCCAGCCTTATCGATGCCTAACTGCTCCCCTGCTGGCCTGATTGCCCCTAACTGCCCTTCCCTGCTGGCTTGGTCACCCCTAACTGCCCTCCCCTGCCAACCTGGTTACCCCTAACTGTCCTCCCCTACAGGCCTGGTCATCCCTAACTGCCCTCCCCTGCTGGCCTGGTCAACCCTAACTGTCCTCCCCTGCAGGCCTGGTCACCCCCAACTGCCCTCCCCTGCTGGCCTGGTCACCCCTAACTTCCCTCCCTTGCCAACCTGGTCGCCCCTAACTGCCCTCCCCTGCAGGCCTGGTCCCCCCCAACTTCCCTCCCCTGCAGGCCTGATTGCCCCCAACTGCCCTCCCCTTCCGGCCATCTTGTGGCGGCCATCTTATGTCCACATGGGGGCGGCCATCTTGTGTATTGGAGTGGCAGTTAATTTGCATATTACCTCTTTATTATATAGGATAATTAACAAATAAAAAATTACACATATTTAAAGTGTAAACTTTGCCCTGGCCAGTTTTGCTCAGTGGATAGAGTGTCGGCCCGCAGACCAAAGGATCGTGGGTTTGATTTCTGGTCAAACGCAGGTACCTTGGTTGCAGGCTGGATTCCAGACCCAGTCGAGTTGCATTCAGGAGGGAACCAATAGATGTGCCTCTCACACATTGATGTTTCTCTCTCTCTCTGTGTCTCTACCCATCCCTTCCACTCTCCCTAAAGGTCAATGGAAAAATATTCTCCAGTGAGGATTAACCAAAAAAATAAATAAATAAAGTGTAAGCTTTGATGTTTTGACACTACAATCACCACAATCAAGCTAATTAACATAATCATCACCTCACAGTTTACATTTTTTTTACTTTTTGTGTGTGTGTGTGTGGCTGGAACACTTAAGATCTACTCTTTAGCAAATTTTAAGAATATAGAATAGTATTGTTAACTATAGTCACATTGTTGTACATTGGATCTCCAGAACTTACTCATCTTGCATGTGTCCCTTGACCAATGATGACTACTATTAGCTTATACAACAGATGAGTAACCCACTGCACTGAATTCTTGTAACTTTCAGGCAAAGCCATAGAAACATATTGCTCTGCAATTTCCTCATCTTGAAAATAAAAAGGATTATTTATAAACAATTCTAGAATAAAACATGATTTATAATTAACATGCTTTTCTACTTTCCTCGACAACAAGTTGCTTTGTGTGAAAAAAGTCTATAGGCATACTGTGAGTGAATGACACCCAGACAAAGGAGAGATCCTCCATTACCATTTCCAACAGTGTAAGCTGACCTGCTCATAATCTGCTCCTAGCATCCCTTATCCCCAACATCCAACAAGGACTAGCTCTGGCTATATTGCAAAGGGCTTTCACAATACAGCAGTATCTCCACAATGTTTGCCAAATCCTGCTACCTCTAAAGAAGCTGTCCCTTCTTTGACATCCCTGTTTCAGCTTTTCTCAAGGTTGAGTTTCCTCCATCTTGACTGTTGTTAGAAGTAATGCCATAAAATTTCAGAACTTGAAAGAGTTCTTAAAAATGGAACCCAATCCTACTTTTTCTAAACAAGGAAACTGGGGTATAAAGGTGTTAGGGTCATAGAACTCAGTCAGAACCATCCCTCCAGCTGATCTAAGCTTCTCACTGCACACATCTGACTGATTTGTAAGGCAAAGAAGAAACATGGACCAGGCTCATGTCCCATAGCAAATGCTGAGTTTAGCTTCGTTATAACCAGTTTATCCATTTCACGTCATCCAGTAAGATTATGCTTATGTATTTCAGATTATTTTTAACTTGTTATTTAAAACTAATTTTACACTTAGAAAAAAATTGCAAAAGTAGTCCTGAGAGTTCACATATGCCCTTTACCCAGCTTCCCCTAATGTAAACACCTTCCTTAACCTGAGTAAAATTGTCAAAACCAGGAAATTACATTGGTTTACTACTAACTAAATTACAAATCTTATTTGAATTTCACCAGGTTTCCTGCACTGCTGTCCCTTTTTCTGTTCTAGCATCCAATCCAGGTCCCATGTTGTAATAGTTGTGTCTCTTTGGTCTCCTCCAGTCTGTGATAGTCCTTTATTTAGCCTTTCTTTATCTTTCATCATTTTGACACTTTCGATGAGTACCAGTCAGTTACTTTTTGAAATGCCTTCAGATAATATCAGAGACTTCCAAATTTCATGGTTTAATAATAGGGAGCCCTCATTTACATCTTGGTCACATCTACTTTAGTACCTTTGTGTGTGTGTTTTTTTATGATATACTTTAGTACCTGTGTGTCTGGTTTTTTTATGTGTGGTATTTTTTTATTGTTTGTTTGTTTGTTTACTTATGATCATTCCCTAGATGAATGAAACCAAATCTGTCATTACTCACTTGCCAAAATTAGACTTACTATTCTTTGGGCATCTCTAGAGAATCACCCTGTGATGCATCATGAGTAATGGGAAACCCTGTCAGTACAGACGATGTGAGGCTGATTAATATGTTAATCATGAGTCTAGGTTGTTATCTTGCCTGGCTTAATTATGACAGAGTACAGTGGGGAAGCTGAACAACTGGGCCCAGTGGTACCATCAAAAGCCATGAAGAGAAGATGTGTGTGTTGCATGACAAGCTCTGGAAGTACAAATCATAGGAGGGCCAGGTAATGTTAACTCAAGCCAGTCATGTCCCAAACCATCAGAAGCTTCATGTTCTGGGGGATGTTGGGTATGATGTACTGCAATAAATACTTCATACCCCACCCATCCTTTGCTATATCATATTGTCATCATAAAATAGAGTACCCATCATAAAACAAAGGATGTGTGCCTGTAGAAGGCAGCTGGGAAGACGCCTGCCTGGATAAATCACCTTGAGCAACACCCCTTAATGTCTCTGAAATATCGGCAGTTGGGGTAAAGAAGGGAGGATAAATTAGAGTATATAAAGGAAAAAGTATTAGACATCATAAAGAGTTACCCTGGCAGAGTTACACAGAGGATGACTTGATAGCATTATCTCTGGCACCACAATGTTGTTCTTCTGATAAGGCCCCACTCCCACAAAACAACCCAAGTATTGCTGACAGTGAATTCTGGCCCCTATCATTGGACTACTTGCTCTCCTTCCTCTGGTACTTCAGTCCTTGACATAGTCTCAATGATAGCATCTTTTTTCAGGTCTGTCTTCCTCAACACTGCAGGCTTCTTGGAAACAATGGACAAGGCTACTGTTTGGGACATACAGTGATCAATAAATATTGGCCAAATGAATTAATGAGCGATGAATCAATGAAAAACTGTATCTCCTTTGATCCTCCCAGAAAACCAGAAAAGCAAGCAGGACAAGTATTATTTCCATTTTAATGAGGAAAATGAGACTTAGAGCAAGCATGCCAAACTCAAAAGCTAACATGGGCCAAATAAACAAGGTTTAAGTTTATGTGGGCCGCAAAAAACAACCAAAAGCTTCAATTTTCATAGAAATGTAGGTTTATTTTGATAGAGACATGCTAAATACAAAGGGCTGAAATAAATGAGTAATTCTACCTAATAAAAGCGTAATATGCAAATTGACTGTCACTCCAAGACACAAGATGGCCACCCCCATCTGGTCAAAGATGGCTGCCCCCATATGGACATAAGATGGCCGCCACAAAATGGCCTGCAGGGGAGGGCAATTGTGAGCAGTTAGGGGTGACCAGGCCAGCAGAGGATGGCAGTTGGAGGTGACCAGGCCAGCAGAGGAGGGCAGTTGGGGGTGACTGATCCAGCAGAGGAGGGCAGTTGGGGGAGACCAGGCCAGCAGGGAAGGGCAGTTGGGGGAGACCAGGCCAAAAAAGGAGGGCAATTGGGGGGGACCCAGGCCTGCAGGGGAGGGCAGTTGGGGAGGGACTAGGCCTTCAGGGGAGGGCAGTTGGGGGAAACCAGGCTGCAGGGGAGGGCAGTTGGGGGGGGACCAGGCCTGCAGGGGAGGGCAGTTGTGGATGATCAGGCAAGCAGGGAGGGCAGTTAGGGGTGACCAGTCCAGCAGAGGAGGGCAGTTAGGGGTGACCAGGCCAGCAGAGGAGGGCAGTTGGGGGGGACCAGGCCAGCAGGGGAGGGAAGTTGGGGGGACCAGGCCCGCAGGGGAGGGCAGTTGGGGGTGACCAGGCCTGCAGGGGAGGGCAGTTGGGGGCAACCAGGCCTGCAGGGAAGGGCAGTTAGGGGTAATTGGGCCAGCCGGGGAGCAGTTAGGCATTGATCAGGCTGGCAGGAGAGTGGTTAGGGGGTGATCAGGCTGGCAGGCAGAAGCGGTTAGGGGCAATCAGGCAGGCAGGCAGGTGAGTGGTTGGGAGCCAGCAGTCCTAGATTGTGAGAAGGATGTCCAACCGCCTGTTTAGGCCTGATCCCGGTGGGATTGGGCCTGAACGGGTGGTCGGACATCCCTCAATGGTTCCCAGATTGGAGAGGGTGCAGGCTGGGCTGAGGGACACCTCCCACCCCTATGCACGAATTTCATGCACCGGACCTCTAGTCATTAATATAAAATAATAGAACATTTTAATAAAATTAATATTTTTTATTGAACATTAACTTACCAGACACTGAATAACTGCACAAATTAATAAGTATAATGCAAATAAACCTACTTTCCTTGTTCTCCAAAAGCAAAATATTTCCTGTTGTGCACACAAGAAAAGTCAGTCCAAGATCAATGACGTGGCAATCGGCTGCTAAAATATTTGGTGCTAGTATTGGTGGAGAGAAATGGTGTGTCCACACGTAAGGCATGTAAGGAAAATGAATGCAACATGATTATAGTAATCAGTCATTAGCAAACGTTGTAGTTCATTATTAATAACTAGAGTCTTGGTGCATGGATTCATGTACCGGTGGGGTCCCTCGGCCTGGCCTGCGGGGATCAGGCTGAAGTCGGCTCTCTGACATCCCTGAGGGGTCCTGGATTGCGACAGGGTGCAGGCCAGGCTGAGGGACCCCACCGGTGCACAATCAGGGCCAGGGAGAACCACGGGAGTGCTCCAGGGAGTGTCTGGCCTGTCTCGCCCAGTCCCGATCTGCTGGACCCCAGCAACAAGCTAACTTACTGATCGGAGCATCTGCCCCCTGGTGGTCAGTGCACATCACAGCAGCTGGTCAAACGGTTGAATAGTCAGACACTTAGCATATTAGGCTTTTATTATATAGGATTATGTATAACAGGATATTGTAAAAATTAAGTTACAAAATTTTTATTAAAATGTTTCTTACATACTGTTATATTGGCTGGGCCACAAAAATATTTTGTGGGTCACATGCAGCCCATGGGCCACGAGTTTGACATACTTGACTTAGAGTTTAAATGACCTGTCTGAGGTTGCATGACTTATTTCCACAGTGCTAGGACCAGTGAAAATAAAGAGAATGACCTAAATTAAATGCCAAAATTTCCCCAGGCCTTATGCTTAGCCAAGAGTAACAAACTCAAATGATTTTAGAGGTCCAGCAAGTCACCTAAATGTGCTGCAGAGGGCATTAGACAATACAAGTGGTAGGGAATTGACAAATCATGCCTGCAGGTCAAGTTCAGCCTGAGGGACATAGAGAGTCCTTCACATCCAGAGTCTCATTCACCCTCATCACAAACTGTAAGGTTTACATTACCATCTCCCTTTTACAGATGAGGACACTGGGGTTTTGAAATGCTAAGTGCCCAGCCTACACCTAACTATGTGTATCTCAAGGGGGATCAAGCCTGGGCCATTATCTGGGAAACCTTGTAGCCTGGAGAAACAGATTTTCTGACTTCTTTTATAACTGCTGACAGGCAAGTCAAAGTGAACAAGACTGAGGCTATGGATGAATGTTATTTTGTTTTGCCATGTTTCCAATTTAGCCCCTTTAATTTTTAAAGAACATTAAGCAGGAAAATATCTTAAAGTCCCTCCAGTCCAGTTCTCTTTAAAGCACCAGTCGTCTTTCCTTACTGGGTAATAAAATATATTTCTAGGGTCACAACAGGCAATTTAAGTGGTAACAGAAAATATCTGAGTCTCTCACCCATGAGTAGTGATGAGTATTATGTTGTGAAACTTATAGACACAGTAAAAAGTAAATTAAAATAATTTTTTAAACTCACTTTGGAGCCTAGCCAGCATGGCTCAGTGGTTGAGTGTCGACCTATGAACCTGGAGGTCACAGTTCAATTCCTGGCCAGGGCACATATCTGGGTTACGGGCTTGATCCCCAGTGTGGGGCATCCAGGAAGCAGCCAATCAATGATAGCCCCATGTGTCCCTCAAGCAAAGAGACTCCCTTAGCAATATCTAGCTGTTTGGAAATCTTTAAATAACTGCCTATACCTGGTCCCTGGGTCAGGCCAACTGCCTTTCCTCTAGGCAGCCTTCACATTTGTGGGTTACCTGCTCAGGAAGATCTTACCTGAAGCTAAAATAAAAGTGAGTCCTCTGAAAAGTTAATAAAAATTCTTTGACATAATGGTATAAAGACTTGTGGTAGCTTGTTTCTAAACACCCCATCCTTTTCCCTCACCACAGGCTTCCTCACTACCATTTTTGGTGAGAGTAAAGATTTTGTGGCTTGCATTTATGTTTCACATTATATTTCTACTGGGCAGAACTGCATTTGAGGGACAATAGATGAAACACGCCACCTCTACAGTGGTCTTGGTGCAGCCTGGGCACCAGGCACACCTCCTCTCAGCTGTTCCCCTAAAAAGATGTGGTTCTGGCTCCTTGGGACTCCACCCACTACTCATTAGGATCTGCAGAGATGTTGACTGGGATAACTTTGGATAATTTTCAGGTAGATAGCCAGAAGGGGGATTGCTGGGTCATATGGTAACTCTATTCTTAATGTTTTGAGGAATCGCCAAACTGTTTTCCATAGTGGTTATACCAGTCTACATTTCTACCATCAGTGAATGAAGGTTCCCTTTTTTCCACAACCTCTCCAACACTTGTTATTGCTTGTCTTATTGATAATGGCCACTCTAACAGATATAAGGTGGTATCTAATTGTAGTTTTAATTTGCATTTCCCTAATTGCCAATTAGGTTGAACATCTTTTCATGTTTCTATTGGTTGTTTGTATGTCTTCTTTGGAGAGGTGTATTTTCAGGTCCTCTGACCAATTTTTGATTGGATCATTTATTTGTTCTACTATATGACCCAACAACCCTACTCCTGGGTATATACCAAAAAAACTCAAAATCATGTATACGCAAAGATACACTGAGTGGTCAGATTATTATGATCTCTGAATGCATAATAATCTGGCCACTCAGTGTATATCCTATATAATCCTATATAATAAAAGAATAATATGCAAATTGTCCCCTCGACCAGGAGTTCAACCAGCAGGCAGGCCGACCAACAACCCATGTCCCCTCCCCCTGGCCAGGCTGGCCGGACCCCACCCATGCACGAATTCATGCACTGGGCCTCTAATCCTCTGTAATAAAATGGTAATATTCAAATTAACCATCACTCTGCTACATAAGCCACACCCACCAGCCAAGCCACACCCACCAGCCAATCAGGGAGAGTATGCAAATTAACCCAAACCAAGATGGCTACAGCCACAGAGAGCAAGATTTCCCAGGTAACAGAGCATGCCAAGCTTTTCATAGCCGTTGCAGGCCTAAGCCTCCACTCAAGCTACAAAGTTTCAATTATAGAAGGTAAACAAATTCAAACAAATGGCGGCAGAATGGAGCTTGAGAGAGCAGGCCAGGGTTGCCGCCGGCAACAGGGGAAGCAAAGCTTTCCGCACACCCTGGCCGGGCTCACCCGCTTAAGGCTACAAAGTTTCAATTGTAGAAGGTGAATTAACTGCCATAGAAATGGCTGCCACCCCGGAGGGAGCAGCAGGCTTGGCTCCACTCCAGGCTACAAAGTTTCAATTGTAGAAGGAAATTAAATCCCAGATACCAGGGCCTCCACTTGGGTTGCCAGGGGGGCGTGGCCGGCCTGCAAACCACCACAGGCCCCTCGCTCAGGTCGCTCCACGCCCTTAGGGAACCCCACCCTGATCTGGGACACCCTTCAGGGCAAACCAGCTGGCCCCCACCCGTGCACCAGGCCTCTATCTTATCTAATAAAAGAGTAATATACAGATTGATAATCACTGCAACACACAATATAGCTGCCCCCATGTGGTCAAAGACCCTGCCCCCATGTGGACACAAGATGGCCACCACAAGATGGCCAGCAGGAGAGGGCAGTTGGGAGGCACCCGGCCTGCAAGGGAGGGCAGTTGAAGGTGATCAACCCTGCAGGAGAGGGCAGTTAGGGGTGACCAGGCTGACAGAGGAGGGAAGTTGGGGGCAAACAGGCTGGCAGGGGAGCAGTTAAGCATCAACCAGGCTGGCAGCGGAGTGGTTAGGGGGTGATCAGGCTGGCAGGCAGAATCGGTTAGGGGCAATCAGGCAGGCAGGCAGGCAGGCAAGCAGTTGGGAGCCAGCAGTCCTGGATTGGGAGAGGGATGTCCGACTGCCCGTTTAGGCCTAATCCCACCAGGATCAGGCCTAAACAGGCAGTTGGACATCCCTCCAGGAGTCCCAGATTGGAGAGGGTACAGGCTGGGCTGAGGGACAACCCCCCGCCGCACACGAATTTTGTGCACCAGGCCTCTAGTATATATATATATATATATATATATATATATATATATATATATATATACTGAGTGGCCAGATTATTATGCATTCAGAGATCATAATAATCTGGCCACTATGGCCACTCAGTGTATATGCACCCCTATGTTCTTTGCAGCATTATTCAAGGGGGCCAAAACTTGGAAACAATCAAAGTGCCCTGTGATAGAGGACTGGATAAAGAAGATGTAGTACATATACACAATGGAATACTACAAGAAAGGATAAAATAGTGTCATTTACAATAACATGGATGGACCTTGAGAACATTATGTAAATGAAATAAGTCTGACAGAAAAAGCTAAGAACCATATGATTTCACTCATACTATAAAAGGCTAATATGCAAATTGACTGAACAGCAGAACAACCAGTTGCTATGATGTTCACTCACCACCAGGGGGCAGATGCTCAATGCAGGAGCTGTCCCCTGGTGGTCAGTGCGCTCCCACAGGGGGAGCGCCATTCAGCCAGAAGCCGGGCTCATGGCTGGCAAACGCAGCAGTGGTAGTGGGAGCCTCTCCTGCCTCCACAGCAGTCGGACATCCCCCAAGGGCTCCTGGACTGTAAAAGGGTGCAGGCCAGGCTGAGGGACCCTCTCCCCACTGAGTGCACGCATTTTGTGCACTGGGTCTCTAATGTGGAATATAAAACTGAAACTTATGAACACAAACAGCAGTGTGGTGGTTGCCAGAGGAGGGAGTTGGGGGGAGAAGGGGCTCCTAATATGAGGTGACAGGAGAAGATTTTACTTTGGGTGGTGGGCACATACAGATTGTGTAACTAAGAAATTCACACATGAAATCTATATGTTCATGCTGACCAATATCACCCCAATGAAATTTAATTTTTAAAAAAAGCAATTTTGAGTTTTTCAATCTGTGAATATGGCATATCTTGCCAATTATTTTGGTCTCATCTACTTTAATTTCTCTCAGTAATGTTTTGTGGTTGTCATCATAGTGGTCTTGATGGTCTTTTGTTGAATTTATTACTAGTTATTTTATGTTCAGAATAATATGAGTCTTATACATTCCACATAGGTCTGAATGAGTTTAGGAAGGGCAAGATCAAAGTCATCAGGGGTTAGTAGGAAAGGGGGACTAGATTGCTGTGTCCTTCCACCTATTTGAATAAACTATTGTGCCTCTTATTCTAAGGTGAGGCCAAAAGCAAAATGACAATAATCAAAAGCTGAGCATGCTATTTTTCTTTCAATTTTGATTATGCAAGAAAGTCTTCAACTTCAGAGCTATTTACAAGGAATGAAGACTTTTCATTTAACATTTTTATTTTTAGTATAAATTTCACAGTTATTAGTATGTAGAGAGAATAGCATAATGAACATCTGCATACCCATTACTTATGTGTAACAACTGTAAACATTTTGTCATATTTGCATCATCTAATACTTTTGTTAAAATATTTTAAATTAAATTATGGACTTTATGATGTTTCTCCCCTAAATACTTCAGTACATATATTTAAAGCTAAGGGGATTTTTCTAGCATGAGGAAGAAAGCAGACGATGGGGTGTTTCCTAACAGTGCATGTGCAAAAGGCAATTCTTTTGGGCAACTCACTGACTTCAAGTACTGGAAGAGCAGATCCCTGATGTGACGTCCCCTGCCCACTACACAGGACCAGTTTAATGACAGCCCACCACCACACCACCTGACATTTTCATGTCCTTGGAAACCTCCCACTCCTGAATCAGGTGTTCCAAGTATGTTAGTCTGTTCCGCAAATTGGTGGAGACTTAGGACTTATATGCATGCATCCAGACACCTTCCAAATGCAGCAATGCTTTTCTTGCAATCCTCTCAGTTCCTCTAGCATGATCCAGGTAGAGAAGCATAAGCAAAATGACAAAATCTACCAGAAATCTTAGCTAGAATCTCAAAGTGTTTCTTTTGTAATACATAAAAATTATGTGAAATTAAAATTTCAGTGTAAAACAAAAGTTTCATTGGAACACAACCACGTTCATTCATTTACATATTGCCTACACTTTAGTATTACAACAGCAGAGCTGAATAGCTGTGACAGACCATATGGCCCACAAAGATTAAAATATTTACTGTTGTTTTACAGAAAAAGTTTGCCAACCCCTATTGTACTATTGTAATGTTTCTTGTTTGTTTTGATAGAGTTATGGCCTTTATTATCATTTGTTAAATCAATGTTTGTTTATCTTAGTCATATTGCCAAATAAGACATGCAAGGTGAAATAGCATTTGACTCTTATTTAGTAAAACATCATTAGTGAAGACAGAAATAAACACTAAATTTAAATAGAAAATAAAATAGCCACCCAGATATCTGAGTTATATCACCTAGATTAACTGATGAAATAAATATTTTAAAAGCCTAGTATCATTATTACTTAATCTTTCAGATATCCAATTTGACCACATTAATATTTTAATATTTTATACTGACATTTAGTAGTTAAACCTCACTTAATATGTGGGTTAGAAAATCTTAATCTAAATATCACATTAATGTATTTTGTATCAGAAATTAATGCATTGATGTATATATAATGTGTGAAAAATTATACTGATTTTAAATTGCAATTGTGTAAAAATAATATACTAATTTACCAACAATTATCCTGACATGGGGAAGATAAATGACATTTTTTCTTCATTTTTGTATTTTTCTATATTTTGCATTTCATAATTACCAAGAGTTTTCAAATTCTGCACTATTTGACCAATTTAAAAAAAATACCCTTAATCCTTATGAACTTTCTTCACATTTACTTTCCTCCCCACACTCTTGAAAAACAAAAGGAAAGGCACAAAAGCCAAGAATAAAATTAGAGGCAGAACCAACTTTCCATGCAAGAAAGTCTGCTTACTGTTCTTAGGGGGTGGGGGTGGATACATGAAGGCCCTTAATATGGACAAAATGTCACGTGGTTGAACAAATTAAATAAAATACTACTTAATTGCCCAGTGGAGCGCTCTCTCAGGGGCTAAAGTGAGGGAAGTATTTTAGCAACTTCCAAAAAACATTACATAGTTATATATTTTTAAAAGTCCCTAAAGCAATATTAGGAAATAGTTTTATGTCATAATTTCACTTTTCAGGGAAAAACCTGCTTGTCAGATGAATTTTTTTATAATTCTAGAAATAGGCAAAGTAGATTTTTTTCTTTATGTTTCCCACCCTGCCAACCTCAACCAAGAAGGAAAATTATGAACCTTTTAGGATTTAATATATTCATAATTCCTTTTTCAAATATATCAAGAACCTAAGAAAGGCAAATGTGAGAAATGCTTGTAAAGCCAACCAATGACTGGCCAGACATATTTTATAAAGAAAAATAGTTTAATTCACTGTGAAGGAAAATGCCTAACAATTTACCATCTGTTGGAATTGTGTAATAATAGCACTTGTGTGACATTAATTGCTATTCTAAATAACATATGGCACGGAGGCAGAAAAGGTAAGCTGTCAAAGAGAATTGTGTATGCTCTGTTATTCCCTGTGGCAAACTGCTAACAGATCACCCACCCAATTTCCTCTTCTTTCTGGGCATGCAGCTATCTGATATTTTTCTGTCCCCTTTGTGTTTCTATGTGCCACAGACTGACTTCTGGCCAGTGGGATGTGGGCAGAAATGATGCATGCCTCTTTCAAGCCTGACCTTTACAGTTCTCATACCTGCAATGCTCTACTTTTCTTCTGCTGACTGAATGGAGATGATGCTGAGGAACTAAGAGACAGAAGAGGCCACAAGATGGAAAGAACCACTGTTGCTTGGTGGAGAGCCGCCTGACCAAGAATACCCGCACTGGACTGTGGTGGGACCATCATTCTGTCCTAAAACTCTCCTATTTTTAGGCAGAGGTTAACTATGTGCAAATGGCTAAATCTTCTCTGCCTATAAGCAGAGAACTGAAGTCATTAGACCAGGTGCTCTCAGTTCAGAATTATCTTGCCAAAGGAGATCTTTCAAATTCATACCAGGCTTCTCCCAACATGCAAAAGTACCACTAATGGGAAAATTGTTTTTTCTTCATTATGTTTAATTCAAGACAGTGGTAGTGACATCTGCACGGATAATTACCCACTGGTGAAGAAATCTGGTGACACTCTAGTTGTTTTGCTATGGTTTGAAATTTTTGGTTCAGATTCAATCTGGTCATTTTCAGATAAAGTAGGAAAGATCATGCCCATGGCCCTAACATAAGTCTCAAACAATCTTTTACAAAAACATTTTTCATTTGTCATCCTAACTCAAGAACAAATATCTTACGTCGTTTTACACAATCCCTTCTCATTAAGCAAGATGGATCTTCTTGGAGATCCAGGAAACTGACCTTATAATTTAGACATATATAGCATTATTCCTGTGGGAATGAAGAAGAGCCAATTAGCATCTGCCATGAACCAATTCCTCAAAGACAACCAGCAATGAGTTTTGACCAATGAGTCTAGATCTGGTCAAATCATTTTTTTCCCTTGAATGAGTCATTAATATCAATTAATTCAAGCTGTTCAGTGCTCTGAGGTCTGCTCACTTGAATCTTGCTATAGCAAAAAGGGGGAGTATTTAATAAAAGGAAGTCAAATCAGACAACAATGAGATTCTTCAGACCAAAATGACATTAAATGTTTTTTTATTGAACAAAAAGATAAAACATGGAAGTTGAATTCACTGAGCAAAAGCAGCTTGCCAGGTGAAGCTGCTTTACTTTGTGCTAAATAACTTTATGAACTGAGAGTATACAGAATACATACAATATGGAAGTTACCTCAACAGCAAAGGAGAAGGTGTAATTTACAGTTTTGGAAGGTAAAATTGGGTCAAGTGACAGATTTTTTTAATCAAAATTTCCAGCCCTCATCCACTTAATTCAGCATGACTCTACATATGTGCATTCATTATGTACATACTGAATTCCCATCTTAATGGAAGCTGCTTTTTGGAACAAATTTAATTTTTTAACATGTATTTGACATGCCACTCAATTTTTAAAGTTTCACACTTGATATTTCTATGTGTATGGATGTATTTATACACACTTTTAAAACTCCCAATCCTTGTTTATAAGTAGAGGGGCATGCTACATTTTAAAAATTAATATTGGTGAATTTCAGTTACTCTTTCTCCTGTGCATCTAAGAAACTTTATATGTTCTCAATGCACCCACACAGACAGGTGGGTTGACAGATATGTCAAAAATGCTTTATGAAAAGAGGGAGGTAGCTCATGCGAGTTGGCAACCTTTTGTCTATTGTTTCTGTCGGAGCAGGCTGCCTCCCTTTGACACTTTACAATCAAGATGAAAGGAAAACTTTTTACTTGAAGCCTAGTTAGCACAGTTGTATATTTACTACAATCCACCTTCAATGTGATTTATTGGGCTTTCTAATGTAAGATGACAAATATCTCATACCCAGTACACAGCATCAAAAAAGCACTGAAGAAACATTTTAAAGACAATAACTTTTTTTCTTTTTGTATGTTAAACATCAGCTTCTATGGGATACATTTCCAGAATGGTTTTTGTTACCACTTTATAAACACTCTAAGTCAAACAAACAGCACAAATAACATCAATGTTGTCTTTTTTCCAATATCTGCATCAATTACTGGAGGCTAATCCTAACATATACTATTTAAGAGGGGGCAGCAAAAGAAGAGAATCATGACACATTGCAAAGATAGGACTTCAGCATCTTAGTTGTAGGGGTGATCTTAAGGTGCAGAAAGAGGGGACTCTCTAGAAGGTGATGGTGTGGTTTCTTCAGGTGGAAAAACCGTAAGTGTGCAAGCTCGGATGCCACCAAGGGACTCTGGGAGATCAAAAACCTTATGCCATTCATCTTTATCTGGATCATATTTCTGCACTATCTCTACCATACAACGATTATTCCAGGAATACCCACCAACCACATAGATTTTATTTTCAAAGACAGCGACCCCAACATCACTCTGCCCTCTTAACATGGCAGCAATTGGGGTCCACTGGTCAAGAATAGGTGAGTAGTATTCACAGCTTAGGACATCATCATAATCGCTTGTTCCTCTGAAGTGATTGCCACCAATGACATACAGCCTTTCTCCCACTGTACACATGCAATGCAGACCTCTGACGGTGGTCATTGGCGCCTTCTGAATCCATTTGTCAGTATCAGGGTCAAAGCACATGAGCTCCTTTTGGAAAGTGTCATGAGTAATTCCTCCTAAAGAATGAAAACAATAGACATGAGGAAAAGAGATTATTATAAAAATGCAAAAGTAAATAAAAGGCTCTCTGTCATAGATATTTAACTTCTAGCCTCAGTTATGAGATTTTATAGCTTATGAATAGTATTCTTATAAATGTCTGCCCTCTATATATACTTTCCCTGGATTAAAAAGAAAATAACATGTTCATCATCTTAAGGAACAAAAATATAGTTTATAATATTGCAATGACTTTGTCAAATAGAGACCCATGGGATTTAAGAGGCTTTACTGAATGACAAAAAAAAAAAAAAGTTGTCCCTTTTAGAGTTGGGTCTGCAGTATATTCCAACTACAAAGCATTATTCACTCCTAATACTTTATAGCAGTCACCCTCTGGGTGTTGAGCACAGGGCTGGGGCATTTAAATTCTAGGTGCCCATTTCCTCACTTGCTAAATAAAAATATGTACGCTAATTATTTCATTAGGACTGTGACTATGACTATGAATTGAAATAAATCAAAATGCTTTGGAAAAGTTGAAAGTGTTGTGCAGATATACAAGCTTATAAGAATGTTCAGAATTGTTTGTTTCTGTAGAGTTGTTGGTGGGTGGGCTGAGGGTGGGTAATGTCACGTTCTATCAGCAGGGACATTTACAAAGTTAAAAAATTAGAAAGCTGAATATATGTATATGGAATTTTGTATGTGCAATAATTGGTTATTGATCGATTGAGTTGATATCATCTACAAAGTGTATTCTTAGAGCACAAATAAATTAGTTTCTACAATAAAAGAATCACACTGTATGTTCTGCAGATTAGGGAGAGAACTAAACTAATTTTCAGCTATATCATATCAAAGCTCCACTATCTGGTGGCCAGATAGAAATCACTGCTTTTTTCTTCTGTTTTTTTTTAAATGTGTGGTTTGTTTGTTTTTGTACTTTACAGAATTATCAGACGGCAAAACAGTGTTCTTTGGTTTGAAAACTCAGCTATGGTTCCTACCCTACTCTTGATTATGAAGGTCATGTATGCAATATATGCTAGTTATGCCAAATCACCACTAGAACAATTCAGATGTCATTTTCCTCAGAGGATTTGGAGCTCTCATTATAATGGCATGGCATCTACACACAGCAAATAGGTGGTATAAATGATTGATTAGTGGAGCGTATGATTTTCTGGATGACTCTTTCAATATACGACATCCCGTAGTTACTCATAAATTTAAAACCAAAAACCTGCCAATCACACACTCCAGGCCTTTCCCTGATCCTTCTTGATTACAGATTTCATAGGGCAGTGTTCAGAGACTCAGAGCACAAACATCATCTGAACACCTTTGTTCTCATAACTGCTGGCCTGGCACTGGCAGGCCCTCAAAAGGAGGACATATTGTCTGAGGTAATCTGTGTCACAGCCAAATGATAAGAACCTGCCTAACAAAAGAACATTTTAATACCAGAGGTGAACATTACATTAAAATAAGACTCTTTTCTAAATTCTACAGAAGGATGATTTAAATACCAAAGTTTGAGAATGAAAGTTGCTACTGGGACACTGTAAGCAAACTGTAGCTGGTTCAGAATTTTTTATTAGAAAAATATATGTGTGTGTGGCCAAAATACATTTATCTTCTAAAATCAACATAAATTATATTTTTATTTTTATTTTCCATTTTCTGGATTATTTTATTAAATAGAAATATAGTGACAGTTAAAAGTGTATGTGTTATATTAATAGGACTTGAATCATAAGTGCTTACCTGAAATATACATTACTCCTCCATACACAGTTCCAGCATGGCCATAGTGGGGCTCACTCATTTTGGCAACGTAGGTCCATTCATTTGTTCTTGGATTATAACATTCTACTGTAGCTGTTGTTTAAAAAAATAAAGAAAATAATTCATAATTTCAAATTTTACAATTAATTATTTTTTAGGTGGAAGAATAATAATATCCAAAATAACTGAAACATATCTATTATAGGTATGAGATATTCTTTGGGGGGGTCTCATATTAATTATTGATATTATATTAATAATTTGAACCATTACTACATGTTACATTAGACTAGATACTTAGTGTAATAATCTAACACATTTCTGTCACTGCAGAAATCATTAGGTTTTTTTTTTTCTTGTATATTTGTAATTTGAAATTTCTCCCAATTTAAAAAATGTGGGAAGAAAAGAAAAAAAATAATCATAAGGAAGAAAAACATTTCAATTCTAGGCCCCCATGTTTATATACCATATAGAAAAAAGGTTAATAGATATAAAGCAAAATTGTAAGTTGAGAATAAAAGTATGCACACTACTTGTTGTATGTTCTCGAGCCTGTTGCTTTATTTCATATCCAGACTACAAAATGGACACTGAAAATAATTTTTCTACAACTATACATTAAATCCAATAGTTTGTATATACACAACAATGTTGCAGTCAATACTACTCTTCACTTGAAAATGATTGGCAGCATAATATGAAGTTAAGATTTTTATTAGCAATACTTCCCTCTCAGTAATAAATTTATAAACTTTAACAAAATATTTTAGAAAAGTGACCTCAACTTATTTAAATGTCAATTTGTTATAAACTCGAAAATAGAACAATGACAGTTCAGACAAATAGAAAATATGAGCCTTTTATAAAGCTCAGAATCTAGATTGACTTGAAAAGTTTATACAATTTATTGCAGACACTGCCAGTTGCTAACCCAATTTCTTGTCTCCCTTAACCCTGCTTTCTTACTAACAGAACCGTAACACTCTCAAGGGAAGCACTGTGCCAAATTTAAAATAAAATTCAACTTATGAGGCCCCCTTCAAGCTGGAGATGTCCATATAATGTAGTTCTAGACAATGAAATGGAAGCAGAAGTCTACTGAGTAGAGCTATTTGATCAAGCCACTGGAATAAGGTTTTGCTACTTGGAGCCAAATGAAATTCTAACTGATGAATCATCCTTTGAACAAGGTTTCCTATTTAAGAAATAACATGGCAAAACTGGAAAGAAATTGAAAGAGAGACTACTTTTCTACTCTATTCAATACTTTCATTTCTTCATCAAATTCACTATGTGAAGTACTTAATTCTCCTCTAATACCTTTTACTAATTTCCTTTTCACTTAATTTAGATTTTAGATTTGAGTTTTCAGTCTTACTCCAAAGGCTTTTTACAATTCTCATTCTGATCTACTCCCTTGTTAGTTTTGTTCTTTGCTGCAGGCTTGAACCCGTAACAACTCTATTTCTTCTAAACCCTTCCATAAAGTAGCAAAATCCGGCAAGATCTTTCCCCAAAATAAGGGGGAAAGGGGATTTTTTTCACAATTAATAACGAGCTAAAACTGCCATATATTGCAGTACTATTTTTTACTATGTCCAGTCACTGATGTCTTTAAATGTGCATTTCCATTTGCCTTTAGCATGATTTGCACCTACTTGACAAGCAAACTCCTACTGAATGGACATTATTATCTCCCTACACTTACAGAAAATCTAGTAGATTGATTGGTACTTGGTATCAGCAAGGTAATTAATGGAAGAATTTTAGCTGATAAAAAAGGAGTTTAATCACACAACCTGTCAGTAAAAGGGTTTTAAAAATTTAAAAGACTTCCAGAGATTATCTTTCCCATCTGTTTGAGGTCAAAGACAGATTTTACTGTAGTTCTGTGTTTTTCTCAATGAAGAACTCTACTTTGAACTTTGAAATTTCTAGAGTGGAACAGCCTTAACTTATGTCTAATTCAATCTGTTTTGATGCAGTTTCCACTTGTTCCTTTTATAGTGAAGCTAGACATTGAATAACTACTCACTCTTTATGATCATTAAATTTTACCCATGTAGAAAGATAATGTTATTTTTCTGTCAGTAAGTTAATTGCACTTTTTTTCCTAATAGAGGATATAAGAATCCATCTATACATACATCTATACATATATGATCCATCTATACATATGTATAATTTCTTATACAGAAGCCCCTAAGTATAAGATGGCTATTAACCACCAATAACATAATATATAATAGTTCATCATCTATAAACTTATCTTCTTTTAACTAAATAATCCATCTTCTTTAGCTCTTCCCATCATGTAATTTCTAATTTCCTCATGCAGAATTGCTGTTGTTATTAGTAAAATAAATAGTAGTTTTAAGATAGAATATATTTAATTAAAGAGTATATATACATTCCCTTATTTCTGTTTTCCATATTTACAAGTTTAGTGCCAAAAATTCAATAGGGCGAGAAACAAGCAAGGCAAGGAGTTGGAGCCACAAAGCAGTGGTTCCATCATAGTATATGAGAGTTGGGACTGATAATGGGGTAACTAGGAAAATCTAGAACAGGGTCAGGCAAACTACAGCTAGGAAGTAAAATCCAGTATGCCATCTGCTTTTGTATGAGCCACAAGATAAAACCATGGAAAGTTTCTACATTTTTTAAAAGTTGGGAAAAATCAAAGGAAGAATATATGAAAATTTTATACATTTCACATTTTTGTTTTCATATACAAAGCTTTAGTAGAATACAGTCTCATCCATCCTATATAATAAGAGAGGAATATGCTAATTATCCATTATGCCGTGAGGCATAATGACCAACCGCATAACGACCTGCTCATGGATCTGCCAGAGGGTGGGGCAGCAAACTACAAGTGGGTAGAGAGCTACAGGAGGGGGCAGGGCAGCAAGCTATGGGGGAGCTACAGGAGGGTGGCAGCAACCTACTGGCACACGGATTTGTGCGCAGGGCTACTAGTTTGTTTATAAATTGTCTATAGTTACTTTTGCAATATAACAGCAGAGTTGATTAGTTGTGAAGAGTTCCTATAGCCTGCAAAGGTGAAAATATTTTTTCGGGTCCTTTACAAAAGTTTGTTGACTCCTCTTATCTTCAGTAGTCTGGTGGCCTGATATATAAACTAGAGACCTTATCCAACTTAAGAATTACACTTAGGTTGGTTGTTTCACATATATTACCAGGAATATTATTTTCTCAGGCGATTCCACTGGAGTCCAGAATTGGTCCCAAAAATGATGTAGAATTTACTTGGCTTTGGAGATTGGGAAAGAGATTAGGCCTGAAGAAAACCATTTGGACAAAAATGGCTCCCATAGAGGGGGGGATGGGCTCTAGAATCCTAAAGTGCCAGCTAGTGATTTGTTGCTTAATGAAGAAAACCCTAAATCCATTAAGGGATATGGAGACATTTGATAAATTTCAGCAAGTTTATTGTACATTTATTTGAAAAAAATTTAACTTGTTTTCTATTAAGTTATTTCATTATTTGAAAGCTTGACTTATTAATATTTAACTGAAGTGAAAGTTATCTGAGCTGTCATATTTCTCTTCAATATAGAAAACCTCAATGGAAAATCGATTGCTTATATGACATAATTTTGAAAGATGCCAGAAATAACTGACTCCCTTTTCACTTAAGTGACAGTTATTCTTATGCTTCTCCTACTTTCTCATTGTACCTGGTGTCAAAGTAAGGCAGTGTTTCTAAGGAGTTATATTTCATCAAAATGCCAGGCTCATACACAGAGTAGTAGTATTATTTTGATGTACTGTGGACTTGGTATCATGCACTCCATAAAAATATTTAAAAAGGCCAGATGCATTAAAATTATCTAAAATGCTTTGCAAATGCTGTCACTTTTCATATTGATGTGCTGGTATTAATGAACCTGTTAAATTGTTGATGTTTCTATCTCTCTCCCCATCTCACTTCCTCTCTGAAATAAATAAAAATATTTTTTAAAGAATTTCTTTAAAACCAAAATCTGCTGTTATGCAAAAACAATGGGCCCAAGATAATTGGAAGGGGAACTGACACATATACTTTTTTAAATTATGCAAAAAGAAACATTATTAACAGAATCCAGAAGAACTTATTGATACTGTTCTTTTGGGATGTAATCAGGGCAGGTTACATCAGGCTTGGTTATATCCTATCTAATAAAAGAGAATATGCAAATTGACCATCACTCCAACATACAATATGGCTGCCTCCATGTGGTCAAAAATGGCTACCCCCATGTGGACACAAGATGGTGGCCACAAGATGGCCAGCAGGGAGGGCAGTTGGGAGGGATCAGGCCTGCAAGGGAGGGCAGTTGTGGGCGATCAGGCCTGCAGGGAAAGGCAGTTGGGGGGGATCCAGGCCTGCCGGGGAGAGCAGTTGGGGGGAACCAGGCCTGCAGGGGAGGGCAGTTAGTGGCAATCAGGCTGGCAGGGGAGCAGTTAGGCATCAATCAGGCTGGCAGGGGAGTGGTTAGGGGGTGGTCAGGCTGGCAGGCAGAAGCGGTTAGGGGCAATCAGGAAGGCAAGCACGCGAGCAGTTTGGAGTCAGCAGCCCTGGATTGTGAGAGGCAGTCGGACATCCCTCAAGGGGTCCGAGATTGGAGAGGGTGCAGGCTGGGCTGAGGGTTACCCCCCCCCCCGTGTACGAATTTCGTGCAACTGGCCTCTAGTCAACAATAAAGAATGTGACAAGATGGGACATTTCATTTCTTGCTCCCACTTGCGGTTAGCACAAGAGGCACATTAAGGGAGTGGGATGGGTCCAGAAAAAAAAAAATGAAGCTTCTTGCTTCTTTGTTTTATGTAATGTCTCCTTTGTCCTGAAGGTTCTCCTGGAATCAAGAATTTTACTTTGAGTGCACGTGATAAGTCAATCATAATTTTTTAAAACAACTTCCAATATACTTTAACTTAAAATATTTAGTATAGACTGGATTTGCTGGGTATGCTGATTTTAAGGGAAGCAATCATTTTCTTAAAAAAGTTTAGTTACCTATAGATTATAGGAGAAGATTTTAAAGGAAAAGAATATCAAATAGTTGGCCTTTAAATGTTTCTTTTCACTTTCAAACTGAAACACAGATCATTTTAAATAAGAGATAGAGGTGATTTCTAAAAGTCATGAACAAGGAAGCCAGACACTTGCCCGATGGGGTAGTCTGCTTCTTCTTCTCCACTAAGTATAAGATGGGAAGAGCTCAAGCAGGGTTGGGATCAAGTCAGAAAAATAAAACCTCTAGCTTCTTGGTTGTATGTAATGATTCTTCTTGGCCTAAAGATTATAGATTCTCAAAAGAATAGGCCTCTAATTAATATGAGGAGCATATATTGAAAACTTAATAGCTGCATATTAAAAGGGGTGATAACATCAACAAGCAAGCACTGACTGAAAAATTGAGCTTTTCCTTTGAGAAAAAACTATTTCAAAATGACCATTGACTGCCAGGGTTGATGACCAATAATTTGTGAAATCATAAAGATTATCTTAGACCCATGGTTTTTCTAAGAAAGTGCCAAGTCACTGCTTGTATCTTGTGGATATTTCCAGATACCATAAATTTAAAATAATATAATAACATTAAAATAATGTGTAGGGGTTGACTGAGGCAACCTAAAATGGAAATTCTACCCTAAGGGTACTAATGCATCAAATGCTTTTAAAAGTCTTATTATTCAAATATATTGGGAAACCTGTGTGGTTCATTGTCATGGAACCTAGTCCAACAATCTAGAAAGCTTGGTCTTCGAAAAAAAAATATCACTGTAACAACAAAGGAGGAAAAAACTGGGTAGGAAAGATCAGTACCATTAAGACCATGTAACTAACAAGTGAGGACCTGATAAGCTAAAAAGTATAAGAGCTGAGAGCAGTTATTTTTGTCTCTGATAAATAGCTTACTCTCAAATCCATTAAACTACTTTTTATTTCTTAGACTACTGAAGAGTAATATTCTCAGAATTACTCTTAATTTATCCCAAGCCAATATTTTAAACTTTCCTAGCATACTGGAACCTGGAATACTGGATAACTACAGGGACTCTATAACAGAGAATAAAAAAAGAGGGGGGTGGGGGGGAAAGCCAAACAATGATGGTCATGACAGATATGTTAGGCATGATATAAAATGTGGGTTTCCTTACTTCCCTTTTGAACACTAATCTTATTCCAATTTTATCCTACCTAATAAAAGGGAAGTATGCAAATAACCATCACTCCGCTATGCCCACGATTAGGCTGGTGGGAGGCTGGGGGCGGGACTCGGGGTGGCTGATTGGGCTGGCAGGAGGAGCGGGGGGGTGGGGACTCACGAGTCCCCGTTCCTCTCACGGGCCCCAATGGCTGGTGCTGTGGGAGGACCCATGAGGCCGGCTGAAGGCGCCGGTGGCGGAACTCGGGGTGGCCCATTGAGTGGCTGCTGGCACCAGTTTTCCACCAGCACCAGTTTTTCTCTGGCCACCCGCCAATCGGAGCGCTGGCAGGAGGCGCTCCAATCAGCGGGTGGCCAGAGGAAAACTGGTGCTGGCAGCCAGGTGAAGGAAAAGTCTATTGCATGAAACTTCGTTCAACGGGCTTCTAGTCTAAAATAACAGAAATATATACCTTCCGCTTTTAATTTATATAGCCAAAGTACTGCTATGTACATATAACCAATCTTAGATTAGAAGAAAAAAAGAGTGACCATCAAATAAAGTTTACTAGATCAGTTTACAGTGAAGAAAACTGGTATTTCACCAAGAGAGAATTATTTTTAAAACTAATAGTAACAGATTATAATATTCACAGTAAATAAACATTGGATAATATTGAACTTCATACAATCAATAAAGAAAATTATCTTATTATGTGACCTCTGAAAGGTAACAGATTATGTAAAAGAAAAAGAAAAAGAAAAATCAGTGCTCTGTAAGGAAGAATTTTAACCTGTTTGGTTAAATAGTATGTGGGCTTTTAAAAATGAAAATTAGGGAACATGCCAAACTTCTGTCCAAGATTCTATTATAATTTAAATTAGCAGGATACACTTTGTAGTTAAACCTTCAAGATGAAAACCATACATACTGTGCAAATTAAATATTCTGCAACATATTGATGTATTTATGAGATACAATTTGTACCATGGCCAATAATAGATGTCCAGATAAGGCATACTGTTTGCCTCTGATATTTTCTAAGAAAAACAGTTTGAAATGTAACCCTAACTACATTTTTTGTCTTTCATTTTAAAAGAACTGTTTATTACTTGACAAGAATTTCAGGGTAAAGAAACTTACGAAGTTCACCAGCTGCATTTCGCCCACCAACTGCATACAGATATCCTTTGAGGGCACTTAGGTGGAAAAAGGTGCGTTTTTCATTTAAAGATGCAACTTGCATCCATTTATTGTATCGAGGATCAAATCTGAAGACTGTATCAACAGCGGTTTTTCCTTTTGTGTCATAATTACTCTGTCCTCCAACGACATAGAGGAAATTTCCAATGACGGCAATGCCATGCTGGTACCTTGGGGCATCCATAGGGGCTAATGATTTCCATTCATGGGCCTTTTCATCATACATGCGCAATTCCTTGCTGACAACCAGCTGCTGCCTCAGCACTCCTCCTAGAGTAACCAAATGAGTGGTGTCAGACCGAATGGCAGTCCTGTCTGACTGCATAACTGGCTGCATGTATGGCATCATTTGGTAATTGCTGGCTTCCAAAAGGAGATTCACACAAGTATTGTCAGTTCTCATGAAATCCACGGTTTGCACATAATTAATCAGCTCTTGTGGTGTCATCAGTGGAAATCGTATGTTCTTCATTAATTTTGCAGCAAAGTCCATCCGAGGCTCTTCCAATCGTAGCCAGCGACAGGTAGCCTTAAAGAGCTCAAGTTCAGTGCAGTGTTTAAGGCTATTACTGGAAAGCACAAAGGCAAGACGCTCAAAGGGGAGTTTCAAGAACTCCCCAGTGCTCAGTAATGCAGGAAAATTCTTCAAGACGAAACTGTTAACGTATTTATCCACTTCTGTCAGATTGTAGGTGTTGGCAATCCGCCCAACTTCAACACAATTATCTAAAGTGACCTATTAAGCCAATAAAAAATTAAAACATGACTACTTTCATGACACTCACATCCAGATAACATAAATACCTGTTCTGAAAAAAGAATAAATGATGCCTTTACTGTCCATATAGATGCTAATAAAGATTTGTAACTAAATACATTAATGATCTAAAGAAAATTCACAAACCATCTTTACCTAATCCAGTAGAAGGGTGACTAAAACCATATAATCATTCAAAATCAGTAGGTTAGAAGTTACTCTAAAAAAACAATGCTATTAGTTGACTATGGTCAAAATAATTACAATAAATCCTCAATATTGTCAATAGGTTATTGGAACTTCGGTGAAAAGACATATAATAAAACCAATTTTACCACAAGCTGATTGATATAAACAAGAGTTCAATTCCTACTGCATCTCATCAATGTTGTAATGAAACGACATTATTCAAGGACCTGTTGTATTTTTCTCTCCTGAAAAATGTGTGTTCCCCTCCCCCAAGAAATACTAATAAAATTCTGGCCAGATGGATATTTGATAAAATAGAAGGTTATCCTATCTAATAATAGAGTAACATGTAAATTACCATCACTCCGCTACGCCCACGATTGGGCGGCGGGAGGCTGGGGGGCGGGACTCGGGGTGGCCTATCTGGCCATTGAGAGGCACGGATGTGCCAGATCCGCGGCCACTGAGGGGGCCTGCCACCCAACTGCGCCTCTCAACAACAGGGTAGCCAGGTGTCCGCGGCAGCCCCCCTCAGTGGCCAGCCCCCCTCAGCGGCCGTTGAGAGGTGCAGGGGGTGGGAGTCCCGCCCCCTGCGCCTCTCAACAGCAGGGTAGCCCCCCTCAGCGGCCGCAGACCATCAAAAGTGGGGGAGCTGGGTGCCTGTCTGCTCCGGTACCGGGCCTTTCAGAAGCCTCCGCCGAGCCGGAGGCTTCTGAAAGGCCTGGTGCACCAGCGGACAGGCACCCAGCTCCACCGCGAAAAGCGAAAGCGTGTAGGGGACCCTACATGTGCATGATTCAATCATGCACTGGGCCTCTAGTTCTATTATAATTCATCTCAATCCTCCTTTCATTCATGATTCTTAAAAGTAACACAGCTAGAAGATCTACTAACAGGAAAGTTCTAATACCTTATTCTTATACGACAAGGCCATATATAACAAACACTCAGCCAACATCATACTCAATGGTGAAAAACTGAAAGCTTTTCCTCGAAAATCAGGAACAAGACAAGGATGCCCACTCTCACCACTTTTATTCAACATAGTTATGGAAGTCCTAGCCAGAGCAATCATGCAAGAGAAATAAATAAAAAGCATTCAAATTGGGAAGGAAGAAGTAAAAGTGTCAATTTTTCCAGATATGATTCTATATATAGAAAAGTCTAAAGATGCCACCAAAATACTATTGAGACAATAAACAAATACAGTAAAGTTGCAGAATACAAAATCAATGTATAAAAATCCACTGCTTTCCTACATACTAACAATGAAACTTCAGAAAAAGAAATGAAAAAAAATTCCATTTGTAATTGCAACCAAAAAAATAAAATAGCTAGGAATAAAATTAACAAAGGATGTGAAGGATTGTATACTGAAAACTAGAGATTGAAAAAGACACAATAAAATGGAAAGCTATTCCATGTTCATGGATTGGAAAAAAATCAATATAGTTAAAATGTCCATATTACCCAAAACAACATACAGATTTAATGCAATCCTGATCAAATCGCCAATGTCATTTTTTAAAAATATATATTTTTATTGATTTCAGAGAGGAAGGGAGAGGGGAAAAGAGCTAGAAATATCAATGATGAAAGAGAATCATTGATTGGCTGCCTCCTGCACTGGTGATTGAGCCTGCAACTCAGGAATGTGCTCTGACTGGGAATCGAACTGTGACCTGCTTGGCCCCAATGTGATTTTTTTTTTTTAGTGAAAAAGGACAAAATACCCTGAATAGCCAAATAATCCTGAGAAAAAAGAACAAATCTGGAGGTATTATACTATCTGACTTCAAATTATACAACAGAACTACGATAATCAAAACAGCATGATATTAGCAGAAAAACAGACACACAATCAATGGAACAGAATTGAGAGCCCAGAAATACTAGTAAAACCACATATATATGGGCCAATAACTTTTAATATGTTTTTATTGACTTGAGACTTGAAAGAGAGAGGAAGGGAGAGTGAGAAAGAGAGAAACATCCACCCAAGAGAAGAACACTGATCAGCTGTTTCCCTTACACACCCCTACCAGGGATCGAACCCACAACCCGGGCATGTGCCCCGATCAGGAAACAAACCATCGACCTTTTGGTGCACAGAATGATGCTCAACCAACTGAGCCACAACAGCCAGGGCTGGACAAATAATTTTTGACAAAAGAGGCAAAAACACACAATGGAGAAAAGAAAGTTTCTTTAGTAAATGGTGCTGGAAAAGTTGGAAAGCCACATGCAAAAGAATAAAAGTAGATTACAGTTTGGCCCCATGTATGAATATCAGTTCAAAATTAATCAAAGACTTAAACATAAGATCTGAAACAATAAATTACATAGAAGAAAACATAGACTCTAAACCAATGGTTCTCAACCAAACATAAAATTATTTTCGTTGCTACTTCATAACTGTAATTTTGTTACTGTTATGAATAGTAATGTAAATATCTGTGTTTTCTGATGGTCTTAGGCTACCCTGCTAGTGGTTCTCAACCTGTGGATTGTGACCCACAGGTTGAGAACCACTGCTGTAGAGCCTAAGACCATCGGTAAACACAGATATTTACATTACGATTCACTAACAGTAGCAAAATTACAGTTATGAAGTAGCAACGAAAATAATTTTATGGTTGGGGGTCACCACAACATGAGGAACTGTATTGAAGGGTTGCGGCATTAAAAAGGTTGAGAACCACTGCTCTAAACTTATGGACCTTGGTTGTAGAGAACACTTTATGAATTTGATCTCAAAGGCAAGGGAAGTAAAGGCAAAAATAAATGGGACTATATCAAACTAAAAAGCTTCTGCACAGCAAAAGAAGTCAACAATAAAACAAAAAGGCAACCAACTGAATGGGAGGTGTTATTTGCAAACAACAGTTCCAACAAGACATTAATATCCAAAATATATAAACAACTCATACACTCAACACCAAACAAACAATCCAATTTTTAAAAAAATGGGCAGAGGACCTGAACAGACATCTCTCCTAAGAAACATACAAATGGCCAATAGATATATGAAAATATGTTCAACTTCACTAGCTATTAGGGAAATGCAAATCAAAACTACAATGAGACACCACCTCACACCTGTTAGAATGGCCATTATCAACAAAACACGTAACAACAAGTGTTGGAGAGGTTGTAATTAATTAGGACCCCTCATTCACTGCTGCTGGGAATGTAAACTGGTACAACGTTATGGAAAACAGTCTGACGGTTACTCAAAAATTAAGAATAAAGTTACCATATGACCCAACAATCCCTCTCCTGGGTATCTACCTGAAAAACTAAAAAAAACCCTTTATTCACAAAGATATATGTACCCCTATGTTCACTGCAGCATTATTCACAGTGGCCAAGACATGTAGACAAAGTGTCCTGAAATAGATGATTGGATAAAGATCTGGTACATATACACAATGAAATACTACTCAGCCACAAGAAAATATAAAATAATGCTATTTGGGACAACATGGATGGACCTTGAGAATACTATGCTAAGCAAAAAAAGTCAGTCAGAAAAAGCTTAAGAACCATATTATTTCACTCATATGTGGGATATAAAACTGAAATTCATAGACACACACAACCAGAGGGAAGGTGATAGGGTTTAGTAAAAGGGAAAGGGGGGAAATATATGGTGATGAAAGATTATTTGACTTTGGGTGGTGGCCACACAATGCAATATACAGATCATGTATCATAGAAATGTAAACTTGAAACCTATATGGTCCTATTAACCAATGTCACCCCAATAAATTTAATTTAAAAAGAGAGGGTTATCCTATTATGGTTCATCTCAATCCTCTTCTCAGTCATGATTCTAAAAAGTAACGCAGCTAGCAGATCCACTAACAGAAAAGTTCTAATACCTGATTCTTAGATTTATCTTTCATATAAACAGGCTTCATACATTATTATTTCTTCATTCATTACTATTCGTTTTGATTCCTTCAAAAGTTGTTGCTTATAGTAAAAATAATTCAATCGGACAATTATTCTTAGAACAATTTTATTTTCCACATTATTTATCTGAAAATATAAGCAACTGAAACACTTTCATGATAGCTGGAATAGGTGTGTGTACCTCAAATTACTCATGGAGTTTGGTTAGTTTCTGGTATCTATGATATGCCATGTAGTTTATCTTAGCCACTATTCTTACTCTTAGCATTACTCTAGCTCTGCCTGGAATCAAAATGAGCTGAGAAATATTTCCCCAGCACAGAAGAAAATATGCCAAAAATGGAAAAAGGAAAGAAGCTATGGAGAGGCCCCTCTTCTGCAGGAGCTCTTTTCAATACTCTAATAACTGGCTGGTCAAAAGTGAAAGGAGAAAAATCATATTGTTAATGGTGGGGAGAGGCCCTCATCCCCACCTGTTGCTCTTAGGAGTGAATTTTTTACAATATCCTGAGAAAAAGAATTTCCTGAGACTCACATGGGAGAATTAGTAATTTTCATTTGTGTGGAATTAAATCCCTGAGTTTCCAGAGTCCAATTTCCCCACGCCCCGCTATAGAAGAAGTGTAGCTGTGGCTTCAGCAGAACTAAAATCAGAACCAGTGTCCAGAGTTTCATTTCCATAACTGAGCAGTGTCCAGTCCTGCCTTAGGCTAGCTTAGCTTGTGTTCCCCACTGTAGTCCATTAGTCCATTGCATGTGGGGACTGCATGGCTGTGGGCCACATGAGCAAATGCAAGAGAGCCAAGAGCCACAAGAGCCAAGAGCAAAAGAGAATGAATTCCTTTGGTTGGGAGATTATGTATGCCCAAATTTTTGCGGGCTTGCACTGGGTCCACCCATTCTTGCCAATCCATGGTACCCCAGTGATTTGTAGGGAATAGGTTGGTGGTTCCCTGGGGAGTGTAAAGTTGCAGCTTCCTGGTAAAGCTGCCCAGATGGTCATGCTCATAATGTTTGACCTTCCTTTTGTTCCTTCCCTATTATTAATAACTAGCTAATTACAATGGTATCAATATCAGGAAATATTATGCAAGAAATAACTGAAAACACAAGCCTATCATACAAATGTCTGTGTATGTATACAAACACAGAGATAGGTAACAGGCAAAGTACTCAAATGTTTTTTTAATTTAGTCAGGATGTGTGTTCACAAATGTCACATAAACCTCATTAATGCAACTGTATAGTTAAAAGATTGGCAGATGGTAAAGAGAAAATTGGCTAATCCTTCTATTATTCTATTATTTAAAAGCTGAAATGAGACTAAAATCATTACTCCTCTGCATAAAATAATAGCCCTAAGGTTAACACACACACAAGACAGATTTACTGCTCAAGAATTTGAACTCTTTTTAGCAACTGACTTGCTTTACAGAAGTCGCCAAAAAGCTTTAATTGCTTGTTATACTTAACTAGAAGCCCGGTGCACGAAATTCGTGCACGGTGGGGGGTTGTCCCTCAACTCAGCCTGTACCCTCTCACAATCCAGGACTGCTGGCTCCCAACTGCTTGCCTGCCTGCCTTCCTGATTGCCCCTAACCGCTTCTGCCT